>NC_136409.1:185332500-185932500 GCF_051521515.1 Lactuca serriola | reverse complement strand
ATATATCGTAAACACATAATGGGCCGGCCTTGGTGCCTTAGACCCATTGGTATGGTGAGGAGAATCACCTCCGTCTGCCAAATGCAAAAACTGATCTCCTAACTGTCTGAAATATCCCGGGATGAATGATAATATCAATTACGTTAGGACCTTAAATTATTAAAAGGTAAACCCAACCCCAACCCTAACCATGAGGCCCAATTATTCCATCCTTGATAATGGGCCTAAAATCTAAGTCCAAATTTTACTAATGGGCCACTTGGCCCATCAAGGCCCAAATCTGATGAGATAGTCCATAATTCACAGAATGCAATCAGTCCAATAATCAAAATGAGCCAAAAGTTCGCCAACCCAAAACAGAAATGGCCCAATCTGCAAAGCGTACACTCAGCGTACCAATCTGGTACGCTCGGCGTACTGGGGTCTCAAGGACTACGCGCAGTGTACATTGAGTACGCCTAGCGTACGTCCAGGTTAAGCACGTTCTCCATTAAGTGCTTAATATCCAATTCTTTTACGTCCAAAAGCTAGATTTGAGTTGATTAATACGTCGTAAGGCATAAAGTTGCCAACTTTATGCCTTTGCATGCCTCCCATACACCTAAAACCTTCATTAAGACCTTTCCAAGGCCCTTAACCCATGCATGTGACCAATAAATCCATCAGGACTCCATTTTAATACCTCAAAACGACCTAGGGACCTCAAATCCGCCATTCTCCTTTCATGGAGTTGCTTATCTTGCCAAAAGAGGTCTAAAGTCCCACAAAAGGGACCAAACTAGAAATCCCTAGCTAGATCTAAAGATTTACAAGGAAAAGTACAAGCTTTTTACCTCCAAAAGCATTGCAAGATGACCCAAAAGCGGATCCTTGAAGCACCCAACCGATCCAAGCTTGCTTAACAACTCTCCTTCTTGAAAGAACTCCAAAATAACCACCAAAACCCTCTTCTTAAGCTCCAAAAATCACTCACACTCTAACTCAGTTGTAGGAAGATGAAATGGGGCTAAAGAGGCAGACAGGGTTTGGTCCAAGAGGCCAAAAGGTGTTTAAATAGGGAACAAGTCCGGGGTTTAGGGTTTAGTCCTTCTGTTGCGTACGTCCGGTGTACCCTCACGTACGCCCAACATACGTGGGGCTCCTCCGCGATCACTTAGGCAGGGTACGCTAAGCGTACCCATAGGTACGCCTAGCGTACTCAAGGGACCAAAAATGCAAAAATATGAATTCTTGAGGGTCTCAAAACATACCAGCTTTTGGGTGTTATAAGGTGGCATCTTGGATCGATAGTAACCCAGGTAGGCAATTTTGGAGTACTTCAAGGTTTGGTAGGTTGACCCTCCAATGTGCCCTAGGGTAGTGGTGGTGATTTTGAGTTTGCTTAGAGCCATGAATAGACTCCAAATATGGCAATACTCCTTGAGTTTGAAGTGTTGAAGATGAAGTTGCTCTTATTTGGTTCATATGTGTTTTTGTTTGGTATTATTACACCCATTAATGTTTTAGTGTGTTTTGATGTTGGTATTTTTATTTCATGTTGAACATTTTTATAAGAATTGCAAAATTATAGTGGTTTTGTTAGGTAGGAATGAAATGGTGTTTTTGGCTACATTTTGTGATGCAAAAGTTCATGTATATATGAAGTCAAGTTTATGTATGTATGAAATTCAAGGTAATGCGATGATAAATTTCCCTTTCCATGCATACAAGGTGGTTTTGTTAGGTAGGAATGAAATGGTGTTTTTGGCTACATTTTGTATGCATGAAATTCAAGGTAATGCGATGATAAATTTCCCTTTCCATGCATACAAATACATATATAATTATGGGAACTGATCCATACACAACAATTTTTCTCCGTACACAACAATTGATGCTTTAAAATGTTGTATTGTACAACTATATAATATAATACACATATATACAACATTTGAAATCATCAATTGTTGTGTACGGAGAAAAATTGTTGTGTACGGATCAGTTCCCATAATTATATATGTATTTGTATGCATGCAAAGGGAAATTTATCATCGCATTACCTTGAATTTCATACATACAAAATGTAGCCAAAAACACCATTTCATTCCTACCTAACAAAACCACCTTGTATGCATGGAAAGGGAAATTTATCATCGCATTACCTTGAATTTCATACATACATAAACTTGACTTCATATATACATAAACTTTTGCATCACAAAATGTAGCCAAAAACACCATTTCATTCCTACCTAACAAAACCACTATAATTTTTGCAATTCTTATAAAAATGTTCAACATGATGAAATGGTGTTTTTGGCTACATTTTGTATGTATGAAATTCAAGGTAATGCGATGATAAATTTCCCTTTCCATGCATACAAATACATATATAATTATGGAAACTGATCCATACACAACAGGTTTTCTCCATACACAACAATTGATGCTTTAAAATGTTGTATTATACAACTATATAATATAATACACATATATATACATTATAGTATCCTACTTTGTTTTTTTCATTACACACAAATACATATATACAAAAAAAAGTACACATGGAAAAACACATACATGCATCATACACATACAAATACATATCATATATACACAATATATACATTCTACATACAAAATGAAAGATAAAAAGATGAAAATGAGCTTGTGGTGGTATAATTTCGAAGTTTTTCGGTGAGGATTCTACAATTCCGACAACAATTCAGAAATTTGATTTTTCTGGCAACAATCTTTAAATCGTTAAATTAAAAGCTTAAAATCAGTGGAATAAAACCAAACAGAAGAGAAATAGAAAATAAGAGAGGATTCAGACATTTTTCGTTCGTTTTGGGTCGGAATAGCTCACCGATGAGATGCTTCTGTCGCCTGAGACGCCTTGTCGTCGCCGGTAATGGAGATGTTGTGGTGGTTGGCGGTAAATCTCGCCGACTGGTGATAGAACGTCACGACAATCGTTGGTGGTCGGAACAATGGTTGAGGAAATTGCCTTCGGAAAGAGCAAATGAGGCTAACATAGGAAAGAGCTGAAGTGGGGGGGGAGGGGGTATCTACGAAGGGATTTTGTGGCGACAAGTAGGTTTTAGCGGCGACACCTATGGAAGGAAAAGTCAACGTGTTTTTTTTTCGGAGCATTAGCGGCATCGGACGTCATCGCAATTACTGTCACCGCAAATAGTATGCATTTTAGTCATTTTCAACCGTTGGATTAGATGTAGATCAAATGGACAGGGTTCACATATGGCTTTTGATGCGGATCGACGGTGCGAAGGTATTAGCGGCGACAACCACCTTTAACGACGACAAGTAACGCAGAAATTACTTGTCGCCGCTGAAGGTGGCTATCACGGCTAATACCTTCATTTCTTGTAGTGAGTTTCTAACTATTACAATTATATATATATATATATATATATATATATATATATATATATATATATATATATATATATATATATATATATATATATATATATATATATATTGGAACTATAGTTTATTTGATTAATTAACTTGTTATTTTGTTGGTCAGCTTGATTGATCCTTCTCATTAGTGATGAAATAGAAAACGTATTGCAAATTTTTACCAAGTCAGTCGTGGTTTTATACCCATTTGTACAAGCTGGACTTCAAAAATGAGCAAGTTGTGGTTATCAGTAGGAACACGAGTTTGAGTTTCCTGTATGGACTATGGACTAAATCTCTTAATTCTTCGTCATTTTCTTGTTTCATTTTGTTGAATATTTCAAGTCAACCCATTCTCACCCACTCCCTTGCTAGCTAATACTAAGTATATAAATAGTACATCTTCATTCGTGTTTGTATACCTACCTAACAGCTCAAACACTCTAATCAACCAATATGATTTCATTTATGTCTTCTGCGAAATCTCTTCTCATTTCGCCTATGGAACACTTCATCCATCCCGACTTTCACCAAATCTTTCAAACAATGACACTCGTCAACAAGTTTCTCTTTCTGGTAGGTATCTGAAATTCTGCATGCATGTTGTTATCTAGAATTCTAGATCCTTAATCACTTCAAGAGAATAGTACTGTATTAATTCTGAAGGGATTAATTTATTTTCTATGCAGATAATTCATAGTGTTGATAAGTCAGGGATAGGGTGGCACCGTTTGCCGGTGTTCTTGGGGCTATTCTACTTGGCTATACGCCGGCGTCTTCATGAGGAGTACAACTTGATGAACGTGGGGAAAACTCCTGTGGGGTCCCGATTCAATCCCAGTGACTTTGCTTTCAGGTCTGCCAACGGAAAGTTCAATGATCCGTTAAAGGAAGATGCCGGAAGTCAAGGGTCTTTCTTTGGCAGGAACATGCCTTCTGCTGATCAGAAAGATAAGGTATGTTGAAGAATTATACACATGAATACGTCTTGTTCGATCAAAATAATTTCATGAAGTTTTACTTCTATACATGTGCATCATTTAATAGATCGATATAATTTGATATTAATTTTATATATATATATATATATATATATATATATATATATATATATATATATATATATATATATATATATATATATATTGGGGTGTTTTAAGAAGAAAAATTAAAAACATAATCTTTTTTGAAAATGATAAAGACATGTGTAGATTGTTTAAAAAATACAAGTGTTAAATAAATATACAATACGTACAAGATTATTATAAGAAGCAAGGTCCACGAAGATTCAACTCGTGCGTATTCCTGATTCATTTGTACTCTATCAGTGGATAGTAATCATTCGAACTACTACTTCAACTTTACGCATTAAATGATTAAATATAAATCAATACGCCATGTAGGGAGGTAGGGTCAATATATAGCAATTTTAATATTTATTAATAAAACTTTTTATGCAATTACGTACTGCGAATGCGATATATAATTAATGGAAAAGTTGGAACAATCCTGTCACATAGACAATGATGTATTTGATCACTATGGGAGTTTTTTTTATTATTTGGTTAAATTACTTTTTTTTCAAGTTATTAATTAGTTCACTAATTTAAGTGATGATTACACGAGCAATCATTTTTTTAAGGACGGAATTATATTAAAACCCACTGTCAAAAGAAGAGGCATGGCAAAAAAAAAATACAAAATGATTACAAAATATTAAAGGAGGATCACACAATATAGTCCAGTTAAGTTTGTGTACTTTACTTTATGTTTTATCCAACTAAACAACGCCAATTTTATTAATTAAATGTCGAGTTCTACATAGAGTTCTACATAAATATGTAAATATGTAAGTATATATGATTTATATTTTTATTCAGGCATAAGAAATAATTATGCTTTCCTATTCGTCAAATCGTATGCCTCTTGTGTTTGTGTGTACGGAGTTAATTAACAAGTGATCTTAATTTTACTAAAACTAAATAAAAATAAAATAATTAGTATATAGTTGTAATAGTATGATTAGTTGTTCCAACATCTATAGCTAAAATGATAAAAGAAAATGTTAATTTGCAATATCTATCTCATATGATATTAATTTAATTATAATAAAAAAGAATGTAAGTACGGTTTTTTTCATATGATATCAAGTACAATAGATTTGAAAAAGATGGATGAAGGTCCAGGTCATGGGAATAGGGTATTGTTGTTGCTGTTGAATTTCCTAGAATGACTTGTTTAGATAACTTTAGGTTATGTAGTTTTTCAAAAGCGATAACAGAAGTTTTATGAGATACAATGTGAGATGAAGACATTTAAGCTCTAGTTAATATTGTGCAGCTATTGAAGCCAGATCCTATGGTGGTGGCAACAAAGCTTCTAGCACGCAGAGAACTTAAAGACACTGGAAAACAGTTCAACATGATTGCTGCTTCTTGGATTCAGTTCATGATTCATGATTGGATCGATCACCTCGAGTCAACACAACAGGTTTGACCAACATATATACATTTATGCAAGAATATATATTGCATGTAAACCCATAATTAAACTCTAATGCACAATACATGAGGCATGAGTATTAGAACCTGATCATGCTTTTGCATCGTATGCAGATTGAACTCAAGGCACCCGTGGAAGTTGCGAATGAATGTCCTCTTACATCCATCAAATTTTACAAGACTAAAGAAGTTGATACTGGTTTGCCCGACATTAAGAAAGGTCATCGTAACATCAGAACTCCATGGTGGTATGATTTTTAGCGACGCTTTTATTCTCTTCGTTCTCTTTCAATATACATATATACCTTGAACCAAATAGTTGTAGCTTTGAAAGTAAATGTTCATATAATTTAAAACTCAAAATATAGATAGTTCATGAATTAAAAATTGTGAATTATCAATCGAATAACTAACGCCCCACCCAGATTTAGGTTTATATCAATTAAAAAACACCCAAACATTTTTGCGTAATATGAAGTAATTAACAGAGCTTGGGATACATAATACATACAGGGACGGGAGTGTAGTATATGGAAGCAATTCGAAGAAGATGCGCCAAGTGAGAACATTCAAAGATGGAAAGTTGAAGATCGAAAAAGACGGCCTCCTGCAACATAACACCGACGGATTGCCCATCGCCGGCGACGTTCGTAACAGTTGGATTGGGGTATCAACCTTGCAAGCACTATTCATCCTCGAGCACAACGCCGTTTGTGATGCATTAAAGGTACACTAACTCACTAGTACTATATATATTTCTTACTTATATTAATATATATTTATGGTAATCAGAAAGAATATCATTATTTGGAAGATGAAGATCTGTATCGTCACGCAAGACTGGTAACTTCGGCAGTTATTGCAAAGATACACACCATTGATTGGACTATTGAGCTTCTCAAAACCGACACACTTGTCGCTGGAATGAGAGCTAACTGGTAATAAACCTGTTTTTCTTTTAGCTAGAATATACTATTGTTAAAATATTGTAACGTGAAATTCTCTTGAAAATATTCAATTACAGGTATGGGCTATTAGGAAAAAGATTCAAGGACACATTTGGGCATGTTGGAGGAGCCATTTTGGGAGGTCTTGTAGGGTTAAAGGAACCCGTTAATCATGGTGTACCTTACTCACTAACAGAAGAATTTACGAGTGTTTACAGAATGCATTCTCTCTTACCTGATCAACTCTTCATTAGGGATGTCAATTCAAAGCCAGGGCCTAATAAATCTCCAAAATTGAGCAAAACGTAAGACTCTTTAATTTGGACCCATGTGAATTGACGTCGAATATGCATGTACTCTCACTCAAAATTGTGTCTAGGATATATATGAATCCGAAACTTATAAACTGGACCAAGTCTATCGCTATGATTTTTAAACATCATGCATATCTCATTATGCAATGATAAAAATTATCTGCTAGAGTAATTTTCTCCTTCAAAAAAATACTTTTAATGGATTTTCGGAATAATTAGAATAACTTTTACAGGATTGATATGATAAATTTGATTGGAAAGAGTGGGGAAAAGGAATTGTTAGATATTGGATTTACAACACAAATGGTATCAATGGGGCATCAAGCATGTGGGGCACTTGAGTTATGGAATTATCCGGTGTGGTTGAGGAACATTGTACCTCAAAACGTTGATGGCACAGATCGCCCAGATCATATCGACTTAGCATCACTCGATAGTAAGTATCATCTTTCTTTCACATAATATTATGGTTTTTAATTTTAATATTGTTCATACGTACCAAGTCTAGCATATTGAAATTTTATATAAAAACAATTACAGTTGGGATAATGGTTTTGGTCCTAATTAATACATGCATGATAATGCAGTTTATAGGGATAGGGAAAGGAATGTAGCAAGATACAATGACTTCCGTAGATCACTACTCTTGATCCCGATCTCAAAATGGGATGATCTAACGGACGATATAGAAGCTATTGACACATTGCATGACGTGTATGGTGATGATGTGGAGCAACTCGATCTTTTGGTAGGAATGGCGGCAGAGAAAAAGATCAAAGGGTTTGCCATCAGTGAGACTGCGTTTATAATTTTCTTAATCATGGCATCAAGGTATAATTAACTCAAACACATGGAAAATATAAAAACTAAAAATAAAGAAACCATATATATGAATATACTAATTGGTTCTTTAATTTACTTGTGCATCAATTGTAGGAGACTCGAGGCAGATAGATTTTTCACAAGTGACTTTAACGAAGATGTGTACACGAAGAAAGGGTTTGAATGGGTGAACACAACCGAGAGTTTGAAAGATGTGTTGGATCGGCACTATCTGGGAATGACCGATCGTTGGATGAACTCAACGAGTGCTTTTTCTGTTTGGGATGCTGCACCAGAATCACATAATCCTATACCAATATATTTTCGTGTCCCTAATTAAGTAATTATTCATGTTTTGTATATATATGTATTAGGGTTTACTTATTGCATGGATCTTCTGAAAAGAAATTGTTTAAATGGTAAATCAAACCACATGTCCGTACATGTGGTAAATGATAATTTTTTATATTAAATGTTTAGCTCAAAATAAATAGGAATAAATTCATATAATTCTAAACGGAAAATTTTATTTACAACCATGGTGAATGAAAGCTAGTACTGTTAATTGTTATGTACACCAACCAAACAACTCGAAACTTATATCCTAGATCCTGAGGAGGAACACTTGAATATCACATGGAATTAATGGTGATCATTGTTTGAGAAAGATGATTATAATTTTGTAACATTTCAAAATTTGTAAGGTAAAAATTTCACTTTTAATTCAATTACTATTACCAATCATTCAAAAATGCATCATGGTATCAAAGTACAATCCCAAAATCAATAAGTTGCAGAAACATGGGTGAATGCATTGTAGTCACGTCGGATCCTTCTTTTTTATACCAGAAGTACCCGAAATTATAAACAATAAACCGTAAGCACAGAGCTTAGTGAGTTCCCAAAATATCACATATCACACACACACGCATATATATATATATATATATATATATATATATATATATATATATATATATATATATATATATATATATATAATAGCATGTGGTTGTGTCAGGTCCGTATCAACTCATATGACCAAGTTTCTGTGACTTTTGTGTCTCGAGATTACAAAATGATCATTGCATGATAGTTTAGAATCTAACACATTCTACTAGTAGCAAGAATTAGGTATTCTTACACTAGTGATAAGGATTAGGGATTGTGAAATGAGCATTAATTGGAAATGTATTCAATTGATCTATTTCACAAAGTAAGGACCAGATGTAAACATAGTATGTATGATTGGAGCATGGGATAATTAAAGTTATAATTCAAGTATTAAGTTGATTATCCGAAACATTATATAATGAATAATGTCTAATCAATATGGTGATTAAATAATAAGTGTTTTATTTATACTCAAAGTGTTGAGGCCATATTAGATTCGATTATTCTTCTGTTTCACTTCACATGTTTTGACTTCCAGAATAACTAGGTTATTCAAACATCCACAGTCAATCATACTTTGGAAGTAGGTAATGAGGTAAGAATGTCATGAATCCGACTGTAGATTGTCTAAAGTGTTTAGACATAGCAAAAGTTTGGTGCAGTATTCATGAGTGCTCCTGAAATAAGATTTGAGTATTTGATTAAACTCACGCTCACGTGAATCACTTCATAGATTTTATCACGAGTGATTGTGAGACGATAATATCTTATATTCTTGAAACTGAGAGATATGAGTTGTTGTTTAAGAATCGGTTGTACATTGATAATACGTAAACGCATCAGTAACTTAATGTTATAAAACGTATTGTTGTGTGTGATTTGATGAGTAAATAGTGCAAGCATATGAGTCGACGTTTATCCGTTCCTTTTACCCAAAGTGGGATAAAAGTGATATATGTGGGCCCCTCGATGATTTAGTGATGACACCTAAGCGTTTGGCCAAGCCTGGACTAAGTTGATGTGTTCAACTGAAGTCTATTGTAAGTCGTATTAAATCGGAAATCGGGAAACAACACATAGACAAAGAGAATGATAATAATCCATGTCTTATGTCTATACGATATCTTGAGAATGGAGAAATATATGATCCCTTATCTAAAGGACGCATTGCTGATAAGATCAAAGTCCAACAACGGCTTTTGAAAGCTACGATTGCTAATCAGATTCTGAAGTCGTACGTAATAATAGTTATTAGACTTATCCAAGTGGGAGACTGTTGGATTAATTGTCTAAGCCCATAACTATTTTTTGGTATGTGCTTGATGGACTCATAACTTCAATTAAGAGGCGGAAGGAAGAATTCTTCTTTGTTCACGCCTCTACTTTCGCGGTCCTTATGACTTATGGTGTCTGGGCTGATATAGTTGCCGATGCGGCTCCTGAGTTGAGTGACGATAAGCGGGTTATCGTAGATCGTATTTTTGTAAATTATGTGAAATGTTCGGATCCTAACGAGACGATGTTATGGATTGCTAGTTTGAGCTCCCATTGGAATAAGTTGAGGAAACGACATTTGCATACCATAGATAGAAAAACTGTTGAGCGGTTGCATAAGAAACGGCTTGCCAGTTCCAGTCAAGTGGTGGAAGATGCTTCTACTCCAAATTCCCCCATTCAATCGAAGTCAAGCATGGATTCTTCCTTTAATGCCTCAGGTAACGATTCCATTTTTGTTTCCCTGAAGGTTATCCATGAAATTATTGAGGCAAAGCATGCTAGTGGGAAACCACCCTCTTCTTCGTCCTAGGTGTTTGGAAAAAGCTTTCCTCGAAGAGGAAATTAGGGCTAGATGTGTCTAGGGAAAAGAACCCTACCTTTGGAAGATGTAACGTACCGTTACGAGCCCGCGATTGACCTTCCTCCTCTAAAGCAAAAAAGGACTATACGGGTTGTGGAGAATAAGAAACGCTTAATGAAGCTTTAACTTCGAAACCCCAGACTGAGGATACAGTTCCCGTTTTGCATGTGGTTCCAAACGAAGTAGTTAAGCTTCATGAGTGCCCGATTACTTCAAACCCAAAATTGTTGCATGTCGAGGACTCTCTTTCCACTTCTTCTATCGATATTATGGGATCAAAAGAAGTGGAGGGTTCTTAGTTATTGAACCAAGTTGTTGTTGATATGCATCCAAAAGAAACCTCTGTAGCCATCCCTTTTGCTATGGTTGTTTTCCAACGCAAGTTATTTGGTGCTAGATGTAGAGTATTTCGTACATCCCACACGGAGATAACGGTCATTATTGTTAATCCTATTCCATATGATTCAACTTCCCAGGTTGTTTCGAGTGCTTCTCTGGTTGAAATGATTTATATTAATGCTTTTAAATGTGTACGCGTTCAACTGACCTTCCTGGTATTTAAAGTTGAATATAAGGCGTGGATCGGATATATATATATATATATATATATAGAGAGAGAGAGAGAGAGAGAGAGAGAGAGTTAGGTTCAAATGTTTTCACTATCTATTGTGTGCATGTATGATTGATTCTGGACCAATCATTTTAGTTATTTTAAGAAAGTAATTAATGTATATTAAATGCTGAAGATGTAATTAATATCCATTATGTCTTCAACATGTAATATGCATTAATTACTTTCTTAAAATAACTAAAATGATTGGTCCATAATCAATCATATATGCACACAATAGATAGTGAAAACAAAATAATATAACCCTATATATATATATATATATATATATATATATATATATATATATATAAAGAGAGAGAGAGAGAGAGAGAAAGAAAGAAATAAAGAGAAAGAAAGAGATATATAAAGGAGGTTACATATTTTTTAGATTGGATGAGAGTAATTTTGTTTGTCATCCTCTCAGTGGGAAATTATTATGTTGTGAAGACTGATTCACCATTTGACCATATATAGTCGTTAGGCAGACCAAGCATGGGGTCGCATTCCTTGCGAGGGACATGGGAAGCTCCCCAAGAATATATTATTTATAGGTTTGTTCTTATATCATATTCACCTTCATTATCGTCATGGGCCAGCTATTGTTAGAGTTACTTAGGTTTGGCTTTATTGAGAGTTTTAAATCAACCAACTAGTATTTATACCTCTTAAATTTGTGTAACCTAATGCATCAAAAATTCATTCGGCATAAAGCAATAAAATCTTTTGCTCTCGTGATCATCATGGACATAGTCAATCATTCTGATCACATGAACCACATAAATTGATTGTGTTCTTGTTTTTCATTATGGATTATCACTTTGTGTGAAATCTTTTATCATTTGTTAAAGTGCTTAAACTCTAACACACATATATTAAGTACGACATAGTTACATTAATGTATCTACCATCGAAAGTTGAAATATAGTATTTTGAGGTAAAATAATAATATGTTATGAAACTAAAATGAACAAGAATACGTTTAAGTCGACTTTATTTTAAATTCGAAGTAAAAGTTCGACATGATTTTTGTATGCAATTTAAATATATGCTATGTTTACTATATATTATATATTTTAACCTATCCATTGATCTAACCCTTCTAGTGGTTATAATGACGTCTAGTTGTACAATCTCGAGTTAAAAAGTCGCCAATTCTGGTTCTTTCGGATACCGCCTTCCTGTACCAATCTCATCTTCATTTCCAGTCAATTTTTTACTATTATTTTGAAGACCCAAACACACAAACACAGCTAATATATAGGGCTATGATATTGTTGTAAATCGCACCACCAAACCCATGATCCCTTTCATGTCTTCTGCAAAATCTCATCTTCTTTCACCTATCAAGAACTTCATCCATGCTGATTTCCATGGAGTCTTTCAAAGAATGACACTGACAGACAAAGTTCTCTTCCTGGTACGTATTCTCATGCTGCATGCATGTTGCTTAATTAAATCTTGATTAATTCCACACAAAAGTTGATCAATCATCTGTACAGAACGTTCACGGCGTTGACAAGTCAGGCATCGGGTGGCACCGTCTGCCGGTTTTCTTGGGACTGTCGTACTTGGCTATACGCCGGCGTCTTCATGACAAGTATAATTTAGTCAACGTTGGGAAAACTCCTGTGGGTGTTCGGTTCAATGCTGCTGACTTTCCGTTCAGAACAGCCGATGGAAAGTTCACTGATCCTTTCAATGAAGGTGCCGGTGGTGAAGGAAGTTTTTTTGGCCGGAACATGCCTCCTGTTGATCAGAAAGATAAGGTACGTACATTGAGATTAGTGTCGTGTGGATATTGTTAGTTCTGAATTGGCTGATAGTGATTATTCTAACTGCTACATTATTAAAATGTAACAAAGATACCAAACATATTAATAAATGTTAAAACCTTTTATACAATTAGTTATTATGATAATAAAATCAATTTTATGTTTTTAATCTTAAATTAACTAAATTTTTAAGATGTTTGAAGACGAAAGTTTTAATTTTTTTTATTATCATGAAATCTTTAATTTTAATCGGAAAACAAATTTATCTATTTATTATTAAAATTATAATAAAATAAATATCATTTTTTTTAACATCTAGAAATATAATCAGAAACGCTAACAAGATGCTAGGGGAAGGTTACAACACAACGGACATTGGATCTTCAACCGACTCTCCCAAACTAACCTTAACCCCTCTCTAGACTTGAGCCAATAAAAAGCAACAATTTTCACGTCTAAAACAAGCCAATTTGTTGTTAAAAGACAATTCAATTCATGGGAAAAAAAAAAGCCAATTTGTTGTTAAAGACTATTCAATTCAATAGGAAAATGACATATAAGTCCAACGAAGTTTTCAAACTGTTCAAAAAACTCAATTATGTTGTATGTTCAAGAAAACTCAACAAACTTAACATTTTGTCTAAAAAAGCCTAACTAACTTGCACTTCCATTCACTTCTTATTTAGGGTCAACCGGTTAATGAAAATCAACGAATGACATGGCTTATGACGTGTAATTAAATATCGAAAAATGACTTGTAAGACCAACGAAATTTCAAGACCATTCAAAAAACATCAATCATGTTTTGTTTGTTGAAAAAAACCCAACAAACTTACATTTTTGTTCAGTTCTCATTAAAGGCAACCAGATTCATTACGTATACACCTAGTTGGCAAATGACATGGCATTATATTTAATGACATGGAATAAACAAATTACAATTGCACTTTATATATCGATTTAGGGATTGGAGAAGAGAAAAGCGAACGGTGTCTGTGTTCGATCTCTTGTAATAGCTATTTTTTATTCTTTCTCTCAATCGTTGATGTCCAACTCAAGATCTATAAAAAATATATTTGACGATGAAAAACCTTGTGGATGTAGACGCCCTTCTTGGATTTGGACATCTAGAACGGAGGATCATCCAGAGAAAAAAGTTTAGGGTTTTTTCGAACAAAGTTCAGGGCTTGTTCGAACAGATGGGTAAGTGTAACTGAAAGCTTTATCATGTTCATATTCTATCTATTTGTTTGGTTTCTTTCAAAAACAAAACAAATATGGACATGATAAAGCTTTCAGTTACACTTACCCATCTGTTCGAACAAGCCCTAAACATTATCTCTGGATGATACTCCATTCTAGATGTCCAAATTCGAGAAGGGCGTCTACATCCACAAGAGATTGCATCATCCAATATCTTCTTTGTAGATCTTGAGTTGGACATCAGCGATTGAGAGGAAGAAGAAGAAGAAGAAGAAATAGTTATTACAAGAGATCGAACATAGACGTCGTTTGTTTTTCTCTTCTCCAAACCCTAAATCGAGATATAAAGGGCAATTCTAATCTGTTTATTCCATGTTATTAAATATAATGTCATGTCATTTGTCAACTAGTTGTATACCTAATGAATCTGGTTGCCTCTAATGAGAATTGAACAAAAGTGTAAGTTTGTTGAGTTTTTTTCAACAAACAAAACATGATTGGGGTTTTGTGAACGGTTTTGAAACTTCATTGTTCTTACAATTCATTTTCCGATATTTAATTACACGTCATAATCCATGTCATTCGTTGACTTTCATTAGCCGATTGACCATAAATGAGAAGTGTAAGTTAGTTGGGTTTTTTTAGACAAAATGTTAAGTTCATTGAGTTTTCTTGAACAGACAAAACATAATTGGGGTTTTTTTTAACGGTTTGAAAACTTCGTTGGGCTTATAATTCATTTTCCCTTCAATTCATATGATTCAAAAGATACCACAAATATGTCTTGGTAATGACCCTCAGCATCATTTTTTCCTTCTTCATCTGCATGTAAGCAGTCTCATCGCACCACTAAATTAAAGAGGTAGCATTGAGAGAAAACTCCTTCCACCAGCCATTAATCTTTGCTCTAATTTCCTTGCTCGACAAACATTCTAGAAAGAGATGTTCTTATGTTTCCTCTTTACCATTAAAAGTGGTACAATGATTGCATCGAATATGGACCCTTTTTTATCTAGATTACGTCTAATATAAGATTAGACACATATGAATATTGATTAGTAGATGATAGTATTGATTTATTATCATTCTAAGAATAACTAGATAAATTGGTTTTCCACTTAAAACTAAATATTTTGTGACCATACAAATATTAAAACTTTAGCTTTCAAAGTTCAAACATCTTAAAAATTTAGTTAATTTAAGATTATATATATATATATATATATATATATATATATATATATATATATATATATATATATATAGTTAGGTTCAAATGTTTTCACTATCTATTGTGTGCATGTATGATTGATTCTGAACCAATCATTTTAATTATTTTAAGAAAGTAGTTAATGCATATTAAATGTTGAAGATGTAATTAATAACCATTATATCTTCAACATGTAATATGCATTAATTACTTTCTTAAAATAACTAAAATGATTGATCAATAATCAATCATACATGCACACAATAGATAGTGAAAACAAAATAACCTAACCCTATATATATATATATATATATATATATATATATATATATATATATATATATTGAATATTATTGAATGATAGAGTTTAAAGAGAAAAATACAAAAAACAAAATAAGCACTATCTATAATGGCTAACCATCACTATAACTTATTATTTTTGACAGATAAATAATATCTACCGACTTCATATTCAAAAATATATCTTTAAATATGATCTCTAACTAGAAAAGCTTTCTCACAAGCTTATTTTTCAATAATTATATATCCATCCTCGTAACTCTTATTTAATTTATCATCTTTAAACAAATGGCATATTCGATATTAATCTAATATATACTTTTAATATTTAAAAAACAATAAAATAGATGATTCTTTTATTTTGTATATTTAAGAAACAGATTAGTTGGTTAAATATAATAAAGTTTTAAGTTAAATATTATTAAGGGTATCAAATAAAATGATATTGAGATTAGGTAGTGGTAACATGATATACCACAAATAAAATGATATTGAGATTAGGTGCTAACATGCTATCACACAATAGAATATTAAGCGGTCAATATTGAAAAATAAATAGTTAATACCAATCTTAAAAAGATGGTAATTTGCTAATAGACATTTCAAATGCTTATTTCAGAAAATGGTACATTTGCTAATAGGCATTTCAAATGCTTATTTCAGAAAATTTGAAAGTAAATTGTCATTTAAGATTAATATTATGTTTGATATAATAGTTGAAAAGTTAACTGTTGGCTTAAAACATGAAAGTAAGTTGTCATTTGAGATTAATATTATGTTTGACATAATAGTTAAAAAGTTAACTGTTGACTTATAATTTAGCTGATAAAAAATAACGTTTGGTAAATACGACCTGATAAGTTAGCTGAAATATATAAAATAAAATAATATAGCAATTAGAAGATTTATTTTTATTATTGATTAAGGATATATTTGAGAAATTTTTTAAAAACCATAGAAAAATTAGTCTATGTAGTTTTTTTATTTTTTTTATTTCTTTTTATTATTTTTTTTAGAATTAACTTATCTATTATTTTTTGTTTTAACAAAAATAACAACTTAAAAATACTCAAAAAAATAAATTACTTATCAATTATCTGTGACATGATAACTGACCAATAAAAATAAGTAATGTACTCTAATATTATTTTTTATTATTATTTAATCAATCAAACAACAATAGTCTCTACAAAAACTCTTATGGTATATTCCTTTTGTTTTTGCAATATTAAAATCGGATAAATTTGTTTTCAGATTAAAATTAAAGATTTCATGATGATAAAAAATTAAAACTTTAGTTTTCAATATCATCATTTAATATATATATATATATATATATATATATATATATATATATATATATATAGTTAGGTTCATGCGAGACGGCCTAATTTTGTGAGACCGTAAGACGCATTTTTTTATTTTTTTTATTTTTTTTATTTATTTTTATTTTTTTAGTTAATTCAGGTTCCGAAAATAATATTTAAAAAAAGAATTTTTGGATTTTTCCATTTATTTTGCATTTTAAAATTATTTTTTAGAATATGTACAGTGTAATATTCTATTAGAATATTTCACGTATTTTTCAAAAAAAACGGCATTTTTTTTTATTTTTTTAAAGTTAATTCAAGTTCCGAAAATAATATTTAAAAAAAGAATTTTTAGATTTTTCCATTTATTTTGCATTTTAAAATTATTTATTAGAATATGTACATTGTAATATTCTATTAGAATATTTCACGTATTTTTCAAAAAAAACGCGATTTTTTTATTTTTTTTAGTTAATTCAAGTTCCGAAAATAATATTTAAAAAAAGAATTTTTGGATTTTTCCATTTATTTTGCATTTTAAAATTATTTTTAGATTTGGTCTCACGGTCTCACAAAATTAGAATGGTCTCAAATTAACCTGAACTTATATATATATATATATATATATATATATATATATATATATATATATATATATATATATAGACACACACACACACACACACACTTATGTTCAAATGAGAACAATCATATAAATGAAAATTTGAGAATAAATCTGGCCACATTTTTTTTGCCGTAAAACCCTCCCGCTTACCGGCACGACGAAGAAACTTAATATCCATACGTGAATATAAACCATCACCACCACAACTAACGCAACCAGCACTGGGCCACATGTTTTTTTTTGCCGCAAAACCCTCCACGTACTGGCGTAAGTATATGCATATTTTCAAGTGATTATTTATATATGAATATTATCTGTCCCGTCGTCCGGTATGTTGTCACGCTTAAGCGATAGATTTGTACTATGCGATGATATAGTTACCTATATGTATTCACATATTAATATTAAGTTCCTCTGTTGCGCCAGTATGCATGAGGGTTTTGCGGCAAAAGAAAATATGTGTCCCAAATTTTTCTCGCGTTCTTGATTTCATAATTATTTTCATTTGAGCCATATATATATATATATATATATATATATATATATATATATATATATATATATATATATATATAGGGTTAGGTTATTTTGTTTTCAATATCTATTGTGTGCATGTATGATTGATTCTTGACCAATCATTTTAGTTATTTTAAGAAAGTAATTAATGCATATTACATGCTGAAGATATATATATATATATATATATATATATATATATATATATATATATAGAGAGAGAGAGAGAGAGAGAGAGAAAGAGAGTTAGTTGGGTCGCACCTTATATATATATATATATATATATATATATATATATATATATATATATAGAGAGAGAGAGAGAGAGAGAAAAAAAGAGTTAGTGTGTGTGTGTGTGTGTGTATATATATATATATATATGTATATATATATATTCACAATTATCCATAAACGCAATAGTACATTAATTGTTTTAGTCAGTACAACATAAAACAAAGAAAACAAAAAATACAACAAATTTCAAAGTATCCAAAAGATCTTTATGTTCAAGAATCATTATAAAATGATATTTACTAATAACATATAATCCTATAGGGTTACACCTTATATCAAGTAGACATTTATTGATTATTTATTAGAATGTGATTATTAATTAATGTTATTTGATTGGGAAATTATTATTTTATGAAAATTATATTTTTCAAGAGAGAAAACAACTAGAAACTTATAAGGTATGATTTATAAGTTGTGTACATATTTTTGGACCTATTGAAGTTCATGAATATTAATACTTGTACATGTTATGAAATAAAAGCTAGTGAAAGTCACATCATTCTTCTATTTAGTGTGTAGGGTTGAGAGCATGCTTACATGCTTGAGATTGCTTGTGAAGCAATGTCTTACACACCCATACTTCCTTACATCGACATGCTTTGACTTTAAATGGAATTATGTTCATTATTACATGAATACAAGTATATAAAGATATGAATGGCTAGTTGTTTTGTTGATCATTCCTTTTTTCTCTCTAGAACCATGGATTCTTCTTCTTTCTTCTACTTGGTTTCTTTTAAAGAACTAGTGAGATAGTTGGTGATTAATAAGTGCTTCTCCTTAATAGCAGTTTGATATTAGTTTTTAAAGGCTTAAGAAGCATTTAATACAAGAGGAGACTAACATCTTTGGTAGCTAACACTTGCTTGGTGGATACATATAGAGGAACTCCACTTTAGGTCTCTCTTGCCATATTTATCAACTGTCAAGCCCCACCGTGAGGATTCAAAATCTACAAAGGTTGTTATTATTTTCATTATATGCTTGGTTTAATCTTTCTATGAATGCAAAAGTATCATTGGTGGGTTAAAATGGTTTTAAGTGTATTCGTATTATAAAGCTTTTGTTGTTGTTTTTATCATTTTTAGAAAATGGTTTTTGGAATAGAACCAAACACTATATTCATTTCTTCGTGCTCATATTTTCATATTTTCTTCAATTTATCATTTTTTTATCTTCAAAGCTCTCAACAAATTATTCCAAATGTACATAACATTCAAAAATAATTAACACAATAACATTTACAAAAATGCATATGTACATATCAATATATACACAAATACACATATCCAATACATATGTGCATATCAATATATGCACATATCCACATATATAAGAACATTTATAAAAATTAATATGTTTATATCCATAATATCTATATCAACATATGCACCTGTGCATATATCTACATATGCAAAAAAACATTCATAAAGTATATGTGTATATCCATATATGCACATATATTTATGCATGTATGCACAAACATATATATGAACAAATGTATGCATATGTGTATATACAAAAATACTAGAGGTTCTTTCTCTAATGGAGTCTTTTATCCTCAAGGCCTCTGAATTTGTAACATTACCCTCTGAATTACCATCACCTATGCTCCTATTATCTCTAGGTTTATCTGAGCTCACACTGTTTCCTAAACTTTCACCTATCTCGATACTAATAGATTTTTAGTGTATTCATATGAAATATCTTCAAACCCAGCTTTATTTTTTGCTTCCTAATGTTTCTTTTTTTCATATGCTTCTACAAGTCTTTCCTTATACAAGACACTCTCGTTGAATACAACATCCCAACTTCTGATAACACTTTGATTCCCGTTAGCATACAAGTGGTACCCTTGTCATCCAACCCATAGCCTATAAAGCTGCACTTCATTACCTTAGCATTTGGCTTGTCTCTCTTTGAGCCTTTAACCTTGACATACGAGACACAACTTTAAACCTTCAAGTGTCTAAGTGAAATCTCATGACCTTGACTTTCCTTTTATGGAATTTTGAACCTTATGAAGACTGAGGATTCTCTATTGATTAAATATGTTGATGTGTTTAACAAATCCACCCAAAATATCTTGGGTAAACCTCCATGAAGTCTCATGTTCTTCACCCTCTTGTTCAATGTATGGTTTATCATCTCAGTTACTTTATTATGTTGATGTGACTCTAAAACCCTCATATGAATTTTGATTACATGGTCAGCATACTAGTCAACAAATTATTTGTTGTTGTAATCGCCCCCATTGTTTGAACTGAAACACTTAATCTTCAAGGTCATTTCATTCTCTACAGTAGATTTTCATTTCTTGAATGCGTTGAAAACCTCAGACTTCTGCTTCAAGAAATAAACCTGAACTTTTTATGTTCATTCATCAATGAAGATAACATAGTATCGAGATCCTCTAATTAAAGAAACTAAAGTGGGACCGTAAACATCTGAGTGAACTAACTCCAATTTCTCAGACTTGGATGGATGACCTATCTTCATAAAAGTGGATTTCTTCTGTCTTCCAAGGATATATGGCTCACGAGAAGTAATTGTCACGGTCTTCAGATATGGAATTCTTCCTTTGGAGACTAGCATCTTCATTTCCTCCTTACTTACCCCTACTTTGAAACGACTCAAAAATACGACCCAAAAATTTCATTTTTCAACATAACCAAAAACCATAATCTGAGTGTCATATCATAAAACCATACATGATGTATCTCAAAATAATAAAACACTGTGCGGAAAATTGTATCATATCCATGTCATATAAATATCAAGAACTAAATCAACTCCCAGGATAAAAGCTGAAGCTGTGGTGTGTGCGATGCCATCATCCCGAGCTCTTCCCTCTACTGGCGGAAGTACCTGAAACCAAAACTGAAACTATAAGCACGAAGCTTAGTGAGCTCCCCCAAATTACCACATACCATACAATAATATATCAAACACATACTGGGGCCTTGCCCCCTCCATCGGACCAAAGTCCGAAGCTGACTGACTGGGACCTTGTCCCCTACATCGGACCGGAGACCGAAGCTGACATCGGACCGAAGTCCGAAGCTGACTGGGACCGTGTCCCCTACATCGAACCTAAGTTCGAAGCTGACATCGGAACGAAGTCCGAAGCTGACTGGGACCTTGTCCCCTACATCGAACCGAAGTTCGAAGCTGACATCGGGCCGAAGTCCGAAGCTGACTGGGACCTTGTCCCCTACATCGAACCGAAGTCCGAAGCTGACATCGGACCATAGTCCGAAGCTGACTGATCATAACATAAACGTATCACTTAACATGAACACACATAATCCTGTCTGAGCCACGAAGGCATCAAACGTGCTAACTACTGCATCGGATAACAATCCGGATACTACTATTAGCTAAACGGGTCGGCGTTGTGACCTTAGACCCGTTCCTACTGAAAAGGAACTCACCTCGTGAACTGGCTGCTGAGTGAATAGCTCTGAGGGCTAACTGTTGCTGCTCCGGTGCCTCCCCGGCTACAAGTCCATAAACACACTCAATCAAATACTAAACACTGCATTGGGTAAAATGACTCTTTTACCCTTGGTCAAAGTCAACTCTCAGACAAAGTCAACTCTCGGTCAAAGTCAACCCACATTTGACCTGACTCGCCGAGTTGGGCTGCCAACTCGCCGAGTCCCTATTCTTACTCCTCGACCCTACTCGCTACTACTCGTCGAGTATGGCATCGACTCGACGAGTACTCATTCGATCCAAGAACTCAGAAAATCTTCATCCGACTCGCCGAGTCATATGAACAACTCGACGAGTTGTTCTTGAGCTTAAGAAGATTGCCTTGGACTCGCTGAGTTGTATGAACAACTCGCCGAGTCCCTCCATTACTGAGTCTACCCTCAAACTCGCTGAGTCCACTCCACTACTCACTGGTCCCACTCGACACCGCTCAAAAAGGAAGAATCGGGGACTCGCGACTCGACTCGCCGAGTCGTTCTTCCGACTCGCCGAGTCGCCGCCATGCAACTATTCTACACTCGATTCTGCTCGAATCCAAAACATACAAATGATAGATCTGAGTCCAATAAGCTGATTTACCACGTAAAGTTTCCAACTTTACGTGTACAAACACATGAACAAGGGAATAAAGGCTAAAAGATGCTTAAAAGGGGTAGATCTAGGGTTAATATGCAAAATAGCTCCATAAAGGCAATAGATCTGGGCTCTACAACTCCTAAATGAACAGATCTAAGGTTATCTCGGCATAAGAGATCTTCCATATCAACATAAAGCTTTGAGAAAGGCATTAACAAGATCTAGAAAGGGTTTTAAGGCATAAAAGAGAGGGAAAACGGAAGAATACCTCAAAGAGCTCTTGTTTTCCCTTGAATCTCTGCTCTGAAATCCTTCTCCTTGCTCCTTTCTTCTTCTCCTTCTTCAAGCCTTCACAAATGCACACAAGATCACTAAAACAAACACTCAAGATCGAATTAGGGTTTTCTCACAGCTTTTGAGGGTGAAGGAGGCGAGATTGGGGGCTATAAGGTGGCTTAAATAGTGGGCAACCCGGGGATTTAGGGTTTCTCCCAGACGGATAGACTCGCCGAGTCGCCAGCTAATCACGTGCTCGAAATCCCGACCCTACTCGGCGAGTCAGGCTATGAACTCGCCGAGTCCCTCTTGCAAAACTTCAAAATAAATACCAAGGAATTATCATACCGGAGACGGGTCGTTACATACTTCTTCTACAGAAGGTGTTTCATCTTTAGAAACCTCCGCCATATATATTATACCATGTTTTTTACCTTTAGCAAGAATTAAGGTCCCTTTATTCACCTTCCATTGTTGATGACCAAATGTAACATGGTGATTCTCATTATCAAGTTGCCTTACTAATATCAATATTCTCTTCAGGTATAAAAAAAACTTGACATTCTTCAAGGTAAATTTCATTCCCAAATTTGTATTGAAAAGCACATCCCCAACAAATGTGATATCTAAGAACTTTTTATCTACAAGTTTGACATTCCTATTGTAGTGTTTGAAATTTTGCATTACATCTTTGGAATAACTAGCATGAAACAATGCACCAGAGTTCCATGATTTTCGATTCTATTGAGTTTTTGATACAATAAACAAGTGCGTCATCGCCAAAATCAGTTGCCACATTCATCTCCTTCTAGCATGTATCTTCCAAAGGCTTCAGACACTAATTCCTGAAGTGACCGCTATCTTTGTAATTCCAACTAGTGATATCCCTTATGTTGTTACATCTACCTCTTTTTCTCGATTTTGATCTTCCTCTACCTTCATCCCATTTATTAGACCCTCCTCCTATGTCTTTAGTACTTAAGAGACTATTAAAAGCTTCTTCAACACTCCGTCTGCACACATCCTCACTAAGGATTAAATCGTGAATGTCTTCGAATGCTAGCTTAGCACATCCAACTGAGCTGCTAATTGTTGTTATTGTACCAAACCAACTATCAGAAAAAGGTGATGATAGTAGCAATGCATAGACTTCATCCAAGAATTCAATACCAACCAAAATCAACCTTGAAATGATTTAATTGAATTCATTAACATGATTGGTAACTGAGCCACCATCCTTTGCCTTCAGATTCATCAACTATCGAATCGAGAAAACCTTATTTGTTGCTGAATGTTTTTCATACATATTAGAAAGCGCCTTGATAGACCCATGAGTAGTCTTCAAATTGACATTGTTGCAAGCTACATTCTTTACCAAGGATAATCTCATCATACCAAGTACATGTCGATCTAATAATTCCCACTAATCCTTCTTTATCGCTTCAGATTTCTTTTCGGACAATGGTTCATGTAATTTCTTTAAGTAAAGACAGTCTCCGATTAGCATTCTTTCGAATCCGAAATCATGACCTTCGAATTTTTCGATCTTAACTTTCCCATATTCAACCACAACTCGTATACCAGTTTGTTGGGAACTCAACAAAACAAGTTAAACAACTTTAGACAAATGATAAACGATTTCAGTAAAACATGCGAAAATAAAACTGAGAATTCTACAAACGAAAAAATAAACACGGTATTTAACATGGTTTGGTCAAAGTGATATACGTCCACACGCTATAGAGAGAGAGAGAGAGAGAGAGAGAGAGAGGGGAATTCATTAATTTCTGAGAACAAATACTATCACTAAATTGTTTATTGTTTGTCTGAAGTCACTATATTTTGGATGACTATCATAAAATTCACTACATTTTAGTTTTTTTTTTCATTTTAGAAACCCATAAATATAATATAACCAAATAACATAATGTCATCATGCTATGTCACGTAATCAAAAGTGTTACATCAGTTGTCAACCGGATTAACCGGTTAAATAGTCATAATTATAACAAATAGATAAAAAAAAGAGTGAAGTATATATATATATATATATATATATATATATATATATATATATATATATATATATATATATATATATGAGTGTGTGTATATGTGTGTGAAACTAAAATAAATAGATATTATTTTATTTGCCAAATTTAATTTTCTCCAGGTTAGTATTAAGATATAATACAATCAATTCAATATTTTATTATTATAAATTAGGGTTTATATTTTCATGTGAAGCAAAGAAAACCCTGAAAACAGTTGCAACAATGTAATTATTTTTTAAAAACGGACAATATTGGTTATCAGGTTCAATAGAAAATAACATTTAGCTTATCTGATTGTTATGGATTTGAATGTCTATCAAACATCATATTTCAGCAATATGACATGTTGAAAAATTGAAATATATTGAGTATTAAGTAATACGAAAAATGTAATTCATGACAAAAATAATTCGAAAAATGGATATTCATAACAATATAACAGATACATATTTTAAAACAATATAAATAAAAATGGATTCAATAATATATTATTATGTAATAAAAGTTATAGTAAAGAAAACCAGAATAATTTGCTTGAGTTATTTATAAAGGTAAAATGAATATATATATATATATATATATATATATATATATATATATATATATATATATATATATATATATATATATATATATATATATATAGGGCCGGTCCATTGTTTTTTACTACCCGGGGCGAGATAAAAAAATTATGCCATTATATGTGTAACGTACAATAACAAAAACATATAATCAAACAAATGTAGTAATTTCTAATATAAAAAATGCAGTAATTTTTATAATCAAACAAATAACACAACCAAAATATACAAAAAATCACCTAAAACGATGTCTTCGCGCATTTTTTGAAGCGAAAACATCTCTTATTTTACAATAATCAATATTTTTTAGAAAATCACTTTCAATACTTAAAATTGCTAATCCATTCAATCTTTCTTGAGCCATGGTACTTCGGAGATACGATTTCAAAAGCTTCAATTTTGAAAAACTTCTTTCCGCGGAAGCAACCGTAACCGGCACCGTCAATAATATCCTATATGCAACCAACACATTAGGGAACATATCCATTCTTCTTGCATACTCCATTATTTGAATAGATGTCCAAGGACTTTGACTTTTGTATGCTTCATCCGGCAACATTTTCTGCAAAAGTTTTAACTCAATGAATAAACCATCTCCATCAATATCATAATCTGCACCATTTTTCAAATTGGACTCAAGATTTAAACAACATTTCTTTAATTCATCATCAACTAAAGAAACTAATTTGGAACCATCAAACAAAAAACCAAATATCGATTCAAAATATTGCATTTGTTCAAATCTACTTTTTAATTAAACAAGAGCCATATCAACAAGAATAAAAAAAATAATCTCTTTTAAATGCTTCTTGAGAAGATTGGTGTTCTCTTTCGGTATTTGGAATTTCATCAAAATGTTGTTTTCTTTTTTTATTGCGTTTTTGAGGAAATTCGGGTTTAACTTTAATACTATTTGCTATTTCTTTTGCTTCACTAATAGCAAAGTCAAACCCACTTTCCCTATATTCTTCAAAATAATTAATTAACCCTTCTAAATTTTTTACAGCAACATCAAGAAGCATTTCTTTGGATTGTAACTTTTTGCTTACCAAATTAATTTTGAAATATATTATTATGAAGAGCTTAAATATACTTTTATCTATATAATGATACAAATTTTGGTTGATCCAACGTATATCAACATGACATATTTTCAGTCTTAACTTTTTGTTATATCATTATAAAATACATTTTTTAGTATATATATATATATATATATATATATATATATATATATATATATATATATATATATATATATATATATACACACTAAAAAATGTATTTTATAATGATATAACAAAAAGTTAAGACTGAAAATATGTCATGTTGATATACGTTGGATCAACCAAAATTTGTATCATTATATAGATAAAAGTATATTTAAGCTCTTCATAATAATATATTTCAATTTATATCGAGTATTATGTTATAGAAAAACGTAATATGTAACGATATAAAGGAAAAAACCCTACTTTACAACAATATAAATGAAACAAATTTTAAGATCAAAAATATGTCATATCTGATATATTTCGGACTGATACAACTTTGTATTATTATTATTATTATTATTATTATTATTATATATATATATATATATATATATATATATATATATATATATATATATATATATATATATGTGTGTGTGTGTGAAAGTTTCTAAATGATATATTCGGATTTATACCAAGTATTACATAAAAAAAAGTTGTGATAAAAATCAGATTAAGTAGAGGTAATAAATTAATAATCTAATAATCAAAAAATAAGATAGTCTCAATGACATATTTTGATTTATACCGACTATTACGTAATATAAAAACATATTTTATAACAATTTAAAATAAAAACAAATCTACATTAATGATACAAAAAAGTAGGATTTAAGATCGAAAATATATCATGTTTGATATATATTGGATTGAGACATGTTTTTTTATCATTATATAAGGAAAAAATAATTATAAAGTTTAAATGATATATTCTGATTTATACCAAATATTATATGTTATATAAGAAAAACTATAATGAAAAACATGTTAAACAGCTTAAATTAATTATAATAACAATAAAATATAAAATGTTGATTATTGTTTTTATTCATTCGTTATGAAATTTGTTAAACTAGCAAATATTGAATTTAATATCGGGTTCTCATAAAAACATTGAGAAGTTAATAGGGCAACAATGACACTCTCTATTGTCAAAATCTTTTTAGTCAATTTTTTGAAATATATATTTTCAAAGTGATTTTATATAGTTACTCATTTCACGAATATCAAATTGTAAAAAAATAATAATAATAATAAATAAATAAATAAATTGCATCGTATGTACAACCTACAACCCACGTCGAATATGTACAAGGGCTCATCATGTGTAGGTTAAATCGGAGAGCATTAATTATATTTACGGTGTATCAAAGTTTCAACTTTAGACTTCATTTATAAAATTCAACACATCAACCACTAGGCTCTGTTGGTAGGGGCGAATATCAAATAGTATGTTTGTGTCTTTATTGTTTAAACCTTTAATACTTATTTTGTACTAAAAAATTGAGATATGTGGTTTCTTCGTATCAAAGAATATTTTATGTGTCATATAAAGAAATGTAAATGCTATTGGATACAAAAAAAAAAGGACAATCGGATCTAAAATGCACCAAAAACCAATGAGAGAATGCATTAGATCACATCTAAACTCTCTAGTTAAACGTGTTTGCACGAATATTAGTGTGAGGAGGTGAATGGAGCATTAAGAAGATGGGAATGAGAGAGTTAAAGGTCCGGAAAGAATTCTAACTAATCTGTGCAAGTAGCTTTGGAGGAAGGAGTGTGTTCACTAACAAACCTCTTAATTTAACATTGCTTCTAAAGACTGTCAAGATGTTGGTTGAGTAGAGATTTAGTAGCAGTGGCGGCCCTGGGGTGGTGCCGGCGGTGCGGTCGCACCGGGCCTCCGATCTTGGAGGGCCTCCGATTTTTGGGATAATTTATAGTTATAGTATTGGTATTTTTGTGAAATCTATTTTTATGTTTTATCAATAAATAAAATTAGTCTGGTAACATTTGGTACCAATTTTAGATACATTTTAATTTTGAAAAAAAATCAACAAAAATCAAAATCTAATCATAAATTTAAAATTTATCAACAATTTAAGGAAAATATCTATATCCAAAAAAAAATGCAAATCTGTTTTCTTTATAAATTTTAGAAAACGTTTTTATTTTTTATAAACTCACCAAAAAGTAAGAAAAAATCTCATAGATGAATTTTCTTTTAAAAATGCTACAAGATTGATGTTTAGAAAATAATAATGTGTTCCTTTTTTTAAAATTGTTTATAACAGTTTTACAGATTTATTTGATTACCAATGAGTGAAGACATTATTTTGTGGTAGTGAATTTATGAGATGTTTTTTAGCAACTTTATATTTTGAATTAGTGGTAACAAATGTAATTAATAATATTTACAAGAAATTTTTTATGGGGCCTCACTTTAGCTTTTACACAAGTTCTCCGAAATGTCAGGGTCGGGCCTGTTTAGTAGTCATATTTATATAGAAAAGCAAGGGAGATGTATAAAGTGTGGCAATTAGGATGATATTTAGCTACTTAGTGTACCATGAAATTATGTGACGGGGCGTTCAATGTGGGGTTGTGTCATGAAAATGTTGTATTGGAAAATCAATTATACTTAATGTCAACATGGTCAACATCAGAAATGATCCACCTCCTAATATGCCTTGTAGATCAAGAAACATACAAAAAGAAGCATGAATCCTAATACGGTGTTCATGACATGGAGAAGATGTATGAGATCGTTCCACAGGAAACAATTTGGATGACCTTAGAAGCTAAAAGGGTCCCAATGAGATATGCCTTTTCTACAAGCGATATGTATTTTTGGTCCACCATATGTGCCTAAACTTCAACCGGTGATATAATGGAAATTAGGTTGCATTAGATATTAGCTTTTAGCACATACATCTTTGCTTTGATTTTGAATTATATGTAGTGTTCTATTTAAGGAGGGCTACCAAAAAGTGTATGATTTTTCTAAAGATATTGTGTTGATGGCAAAAGACTATGATCCTACTAAATGTTAGATTAGATACTTGGAGTAGGACGTTGAAAGAGAATGTGTTACAAGTCAAAAGCATCAATATGAAATACCTTTGGTATAGATTTGGTAGGGATTATAATAATTGAGGAGTATATAACTATGCATCGGAGAGCAACTACTACACCTAAAGGGTGTATTTAGGATCTATGATCCATAAGGAAAATAGTGTTGAAAAATATGTTTCCTATTATGAAAGGCAAGTTAGTTAAAGTGGAGGGTGACAATACGAGTTTTATACGACTAAAAGCTCCCATGAACTAAAGGATAGATTTATAAGATGGTAGTTTGGACAACAATTGCATATAGATCATAAAGTTGTCTTATTGGGAATGAATTTGTGGGGAAGATGGGAGTTTTAGAAATAAATTTTGTAATATATTTATGGTTGAACATTATTAATAGGTTAGAAGTGGCATTGATCATCTAAAAATTGAAGGAAGAAATATTGTGGTTATTCAAACATGTATAAAAGAGGCAACCAATTACTATGGTTATAAGAATGGAGATGGTTACAATTAATGGTGTGAGGAAGATAGGACGCATGTGAAGGAAGTGGAAAGATAGTCTAGGTTAGGAAAGAAGGATTTTGCTCCTTACATGGAAATAACCTTGTATATGAGTGTGTGGATGCTTAAAATTAGGAAAATGGAGTAGTGTGGGTCATAGTCTCTTTTTTTTTAATTTATATGTGTTATATACACTATGTAATTAACTATTTTTCCTTTTATTTCTTTCAGCTCTATTGCTTGTATTTTCTTTATTTTTTACTTCCTTTTTATATACGATTATGAGCTTGAGTTTCATATGGCAAAGGTCAATATTTGGAAGTTGGCTCTCTATTTTTAGAGAATTTGATGTCATATGACCATTTGATGTAAATAGAAAATATTCAAGTGTATGATGTTGTACAAGTCAAATGGTGTAAATTTGTATAAGGCTAGTTTGATCCCAAAATTACGAATGATGTAGGTTAAAAAAACATGTGCCCTTAGTGGGGTCTGCCCCTTGTGTTGGTCATGCTAGCATATCGACGAATAGCGTTGACGAATAATGACTTTTCGGTGTTTGGAGCAACATCCTAAAATCTAAATACATATTTGATAAGTCATGAAAGTGACATTGCTTCAAACCAATCTAATCAATGTTTTCATAAAATAAAAATAAAAAAAGAATAAAAAAAAATTGATGTTTGTTGTGCATGAATGATTGTTTGCATGTATGTTAATAACATGTTATTTTTGTTATGTTGATCAAACTAACAATTTTTTGTCACAAAAATTTTACATAAAGTAAATGGATAAGGTGTGTGTAAACATTGGGATAAGTATTAAACATCAAAGGGGCCATTATTATATTAAGTAAATTTCAAATAAATTCAGCTATGGTGATTGTTGTCTCGTGATCACTCTATAGATCTGAGTGTAAAACTAATGCATAATTAGCATGGTCAAAATATAACTAAGTTGATATGGGTTATTTGGTGTTTGATATATGTCAATGACAAGCACCACACCTTATATTGCTTAATCCCTATGGAAATTATGTAGGTTGTGTAAGCAATTTGAGTATTCAACATTAGTGAGAAACTCAAAGAATATTTGAAAATATAAAAAGGAACCATGGAGTACGGTGTGAGTTATCTTAGGGGAGATGTCATTTCTTGGGCTTCCAATATATAAACTTGCATAAAAACATCAACAATGGAATCCAAATTTGTTGCATTGCCAACTATCGTAAAATAGGTATTATTATTAAGAAGTTTAGTATATGTAATTTTGTTATGGCCTAAATTGATTTCACGAATCTTTTTCATTATGATAGTTTTCCTAATTTGGTTTAAGACATATATACAAGTATAAAATATCAAGTTTAAACATTTGGGTGTTAGACACAGCATGGTTAGGAAGTTAGTAATGAATGTTCTGATATTGCTAAATGTGTTGAGATGCATTAGAAATTGGCAAACCATTTCACTAAATGTGTAAAAATGAATTAGTCCACAAGTTTGTTATTTCAGATGGGATTAATTAAAATCAACATAAACCCTTGACAACATTAGAACCTAAATTCATTATAGGAATATGACACTTAAATATTAGAACGCTTGATAAATCATTAGATGTATTTGTTCGAATCTACAATGGCAAAGGCTAATGCTTTGTCCTCTTAATAATTCATTTGGTAAAATGTATTGTAGGTTACATGATTTAAAAGAAATATCTATGTGATCGTGAAGTATAACTACATTTTTAAAAAATAGGACTTAATTTTTACGGTGGATAAGGGAATATAACTTTACAATTCATTCATCATTATTTACTAGATAAGTGTAGAAATCTATATGTATTTTATCTTTAAGTATTTAATTATAAATTCAATCCTTATGACACCTCAATTCTAGAGTAGTTAGGATACGTAAAATAATGTTACAAAAATTGATCAATTCGACATTTGCATTTATACACAAGTTTTTTTTGTTTACATTATTGTATAAATTCAATGGTTATACTAAAATGGGGGAGGGTTGTTGCTCATTTTAGTGTCACCTAACTATTTGATGTAATTAGAATTTATACACATGTCAAAGAAGACTTGGACTGTGATCTAATAAGAGTTAGATACATATATAAGATTAGTTTGATTCCAAACACGAAGAATGATGTGGGTCAAAGGGAAGAGACCATTGTGGTGTTATATTGGAATGGATTTTGACCATGGAAAATATTCATTTTCCAAACCTCAAAGAACCTTTAACTACCCTTCAGAAACCTTTCAAAACCTTCTAAATGCTTATGAAGTGAAGTTCCCTTCTAGACTTGAGAAGTTGAAATCCTTGATTGAGATGTTTGTGAACCTTCTAAAAACTGATCAAGTGAAGTACCCTTTTGTATTTCTGAAGTTGAAGCCCATAATGGACATGTATGAGTGCCTTCTAAAGATTTTAAAAGGTGGTGTGCCTTCTGAATAATTTAGAAGGTGAGATTTTATGAGCTACTCAAATCTTACTGGTTCAATCCTAACTGTCTATAATTGTTTGTAGCTTTTAAAAAGTCATCAATTCATTATCCTTATCCATTTTATATGTACAATGGGTAGATATACTAAGTATATGTCATAATTTTGGCTCTTCTACAAATTTGAACCTTTCATACACGAACTTACTTTGTTGCTTCATTTGTGTGCGTAAGAACTTGAAGTGCTATCTTGTAGATTATCTTGTATCAAAGTTGTTTATACCCAGGCAAAAGGTCAAATTATCGATTAAGGAAAGATAAATTATACATGATTCATAAGATATTCATGAACCATGATCATCAATTTGCTCTTATTTCATCCCCTTATTTTTAACATTTACCTTTGAGTGGAGATACGAATATCTATAACTAATCTCCACCTTACCTCATTGTTATGTGATTTGGGTATTGTTGTTGTTTGGATTTAGTCTTTCGTAAACTGGTATACATTGTATATAAAAAGTATTAAACTCTTATTTGTGTGTAGCTATTAAAGCCAGACCCCATGGTGGTGGCTACAAAACTTCTAGCACGCAAGCAGTTTATAGATACTGGAAAACAATTCAACATGATTGCTGCTTCATGGATTCAGTTCATGATTCATGATTGGATTAACCACCTTGAATCAACACAACAGGTTCGATTGGATTACATTTATTCATTCATGCGGACAACCTATCTATATAATCTTCTAATGAACACCACTTGACTATATATTTACTTCCAAAGATCGAACTTAATGCACCTAGAGAAGTAGTTGGTCAATGCCCTCTAAAATCCTTCAAATTCTACAAGACGAAAGAATTTGATACTGGTCTCAGTGATATCAAGAAAGGTCATCATAACACCAGAACTCCTTGGTGGTATTATTTCTTCCAAAACTACGATTTTTCTTTTAGATTTGTGACATTAAGTTAGAATTATGAAGTTAAGATTTGTGTGTTACAAACATTTTATATATAATATGAAGTTAAGAGGCTTATACATATAGGGACGGGAGTGTAATATATGGAAACAATTTGAGAGAATTGTGGCAAGTGAGAACATTCAAAGATGGGAAGCTAAAGATAGCAAAAGATGGTCTCCTCCAACATGACAACAATGGATTGGCCATAGCAGGTGATATCCGTAACAACTGGATTGGTGTTTCAACTTTGCAAGCCCTTTTTATCCAAGAACACAATGCTATTTGTGACACGTTAAAGGTATCTACTTGCATCCATTAATTTTAACTTAACTAATCATATTTAGCTCTTACAATATAGTTATGAAAATCAGAAAGAATATCATGATTTGGATGATGAACATTTGTATCGTCACGCAAGACTAGTGACTTCTGCGGTGATTGCCAAGATCCACACCATTGATTGGACCATTGAACTTCTGAAAACGGACACGCTTGCTGCCGCAATGAGAATTAATTGGTAATTAAATCAATTTTTTAAGTTAAAGTATTACTAGCATAAATTATGTTGAAAATTGATTAATTCAGGCATGGTGTGTTGGGGAAGAGATTCAAGGAGACAGTTGGGCATGTTGGAGGAGCTGTTTTGGGAGGTCTTGTAGGGTTAAAGAAACCTAATAACCATGGGGTACCCTACTCATTAACGGAAGAGTTTACAAGTGTTTACAGAATGCATTCGCTTTTACCTGATCAGCTTTTCATTAGGGATGTGAATTCAAAGCTAGGACCTAATAAGTCTCCAAGATTGAGCAAAAAGTAAGTTTTCGCATTGGCAGCAATTATATTCCTAATAGAACTTTTAAGTTATTATAGTAAATTTACAGGGTTGACATGATAAATTTAATTGGGAAGAACGGAGAGACGGAATTGTCGGAAATTGGATTCATAACACAAATGGTATCAATGGGTCATCAAGCATGCGGTGCACTTGAGCTATGGAATTATCCGATGTGGCTTAGGGATATTGTTCCCCAAAACATGGATGGCACAGATCGGGTCGATCATGTTGACTTACCCTCACTAGAGAGTAAGTATCATTTTTCTTTCACTAAACATACTCATTATATTATATGAAGTCCATTTTGACATATTTGTCGGATAAATTTTACTTAGATACAAAGATAGATCCCGAAAAGTATAATAATAGAGAAAAACAAGTGTTTTAATAGTAATGGTTAAAAGAAAAGGAGGATGCTATAATAAAAATATGTTGCTATTTTGAAGCATGTAGTTGTTAATTTATTAAGAAAACTGTGGTGCAGTTTATAGGGACAGGGAACGGAATGTAGCAAGATACAATGAGTTCCGTAGATCACTTTTGTTGATCCCCATCTCCAAATGGGAAGATCTAACGGATGATATAGAAGCTATTGACACATTGCGTGAAGTATACAATGATGACATTGAACAACTCGATCTGTTGGTAGGAATGGCGGCTGAGAAAAAAATCAAGGGATTCGCCATAAGTGAAACAGCCTTCATAATATTTGTAACCATGGCATCAAGGTAACCTCACACAATTTTAAAATGAAAACTGAGAAGAAACAAATAGAAATAGAAGCGAACTGACTTCTGGAAGTAAATTGTAGGAGACTTGAGGCAGACCGATTTTTCACTAGTGATTACAATGAAGAGGTGTATACAAAAAAAGGGCTTGAATGGATTAACACAACAGAGAGTTTAAAAGATGTGCTGAATCGACATTATCCAGAGATGACTGATACTTGGATGAACTCAACAAGTGCTTTTTCCGTGTGGGATGCTTCACCAGAACCTCGTAATCATGTACCCTTATATTTCCGTGTTCCTAAGTAACACACTCACTCTTCAATCTTCATGTTCCATTCCATTGCATGTATGTATAATATAATATTACTCTAGTTTTTATTTCTTGAAAAATAACACGAGTGTAGTGTTTGTGTGGGTTTAAAGTTTGAATAAAGTAAATGTAGTCATAATTGGTGAATGGAATATCAATATACCAAACTTTTGGCTGTGTAGTAACTAGTAAGTATGAAATAAAACTGCAAAGACAAGAAAACTAATTAACCTAACAAACAAAGAGTAGTAGTTAAATATCTACACTGGAAATCCTCTTCTTCTTCTTCTTCTTCTACGATGGTCACTCTCTTTCTCTCTCTCTCTCTCAGATAGATAGATAGAACGCTCCGATTCCGGTTGGCCACAAGACCTGAAAAAGTAATCACGGATTCCAAGGTTTCAGTATATAATAGTAATAAATTATGGAATGTCAATATTAAACACAAAACTCACCAGAGGGTATGCTGGAATTGAACTAGTAGTATTTTCTACTGCCATGATGGATGTTTATAGCTGTTAATCCTACTATCCCCATCCCAGCCATCAACAGGCTCCTTCCTCTTAAATACTCCACCACCACCACTGCTGCCGCCACTGGCCGCCATCTGCTGAAACATCTTCAACTGTTCATCACCAAGAGGAAGCTGTCTCAATCCTGAAGGCAATGTCTCATCCGGACCTCCAGGACCCGAGTTCAAATCCAGACCATGGGTTCCCCATTTTTTGTTATCGTTACTCGATCCACCAGGTAGACCCATAACATATGGCCTATAATTTGATGATGAAAGTGGGCCCACCAGTTGCGAGGGTATGGCTGGGAAACAAATTGGCCCAGGCCCAGGCCCAGCAGATGACCCCACATATGCTGGTGACACTGTATTTGAAGGCATAGAGAAATTAGTTTCAAATGGGAAACCTGGGAATTGGAATGGTGCTGTGGAGGGAAAAGCAACTGCAGGAGAAGATGATAACACGGGCCCTCTAAATAATTCAGGATTAAATGGAGTGCCACTACCACCACCACCACCAGAAGCAGAAGTAGCAGCCATAGGAGTCAACATTCTTTGTGGCACTGGCATGGAATAACTTTGTGCTGGAATCGGAATTGCTGGGTATGTACTACTTGGTGGAAACCAGGAATGGAAGTTTCCCACGTCTATGTTCCCCATTCTGACACTAGGAACATTAGGCAAAAACTGAATACCGTTTCTCGAATGTGGTATTGATTCGCTGCCAATTTCTTCAATTCCAGGCCCGTTGTTGAGATCAAACCCTGAAGAAAGAAGAGACCTTGGAGGGATTTGTGGTCTGCTAAAGCTAACCATTAACGGGCCCACATCGGGAGTTTCTTCACATGCATTTAAATCGAGATCGAGCCCTCCTTTGTTCCTGGAATCGACGTATTTTGATGAAGGTGGATTGTTTTGGTTTTGGTTTTGGTTGTTGACAATGACATCATCAGCAACACCAACATTGAGGTCAAAGTCCAAAAACTCACGGGCCTTTCGAGGCTCAGCTGGACGAAATGCACTGGTGGCAGCAGATCCCTTCCACCCAAGCTCAGCCTTGCCTTTTAGCAGATTCTCAGATGATAAAAAAGGTCCTTTAGCAGCTGCTGCTACAGTAACTGAAGCCACCCGGTTTCCACCCACAACAGAACTTGCAGAATGTAATGAGCTATGCCTTTCGATATCATCACTAGGAACAACTTCATTCAAGTCAAAATCCAGCTTCACTGTCTTTTCTGACACAGGAGGTGCTGATGTGGAGGCAGATGGGCCCGACCCATCTCCCTCTTGGGCCTCGTTTTTATCTACATTTTCACTGCTCTGCAGCAGGACAGAAGAATCAGGATCCGTATTTTCTTTCTCCTCAAACTGCTCTAAACTAACATGGCCACAAGATGGTTTCAGCAATTCAGAATCCACATCATCATGCTCTTTCTGCATTGATTTCTTTTCATCCTCATGCTTATCTGATGATGACCTGGAAGAAGGTTCATCATTGACATGTGTCTCGACCTTTCCACTTATACCTGTTGCATCTGCTGCTGCTGATGGAGCGGGCCCTACCTCAGGTGCCATAGGTACAGCATTACTGGTTTCCGCCAACCTGGCATGATCATGACCATTGCTGACTTTAAGATTATCTTCAACTTGGGAACCATCTTCAATTGATTGTCTGGGATTGCCATTATCTTCAGAGCAAGTGTCTTCAGGTAAAGGTTGTTTGTTTTCAGGGGAACATGATGATGTTGCCACGTCAGACCTAGACATCTCACCAGCAGCCACACTGGCGAGAAGATTCATTCCAACATCATTGCCAGCTGGCAAAGACGTGTTGACTTCAGAAAACTTCGCACAGCTTTCAACCAATGCATTTATAGAGCTGTAAGACGCTTCATGTGACTTCCCTGATTTTATTGTCCCACCTCCACCTGATGCTGAGTCAGCACCTTTGGATGCCTCACCATCGTCAGCATCACAGCCAACCAATCCTTCTTTCCCTTTACATGAATCCGTATCCATAGCTACCACATTGTTGTCTGGTGGTGTCTCCACTTTTCCCTTTGGCCTCCCACTCCCATCAAGATGATCTTCAACGGATCCACCACTGGCTGTGTGTGCAGGGCTTCTTCCCGTGTTCGGCAGCCGGACAATAAGTCTCTGACTGTTGTGTATGTTTTCTTCAGTTGCCCTTTCAGGTGTAGCTCTAAATGGTGACCCTTTACCAGAAGCAGAAGGGCTAGAACTGCTACTCTTTTCCTGTTTAACTGGCACATCTGAAGGGGCAATGCCAGGTGGCACCGGTCCCGGAAGTTTTGTAGGGCTAGAAGATTCTGGTGACTTGACGATAGCTTCACCGGAATTATGCTTACCCTGAGCTTTCACTACAGAAGGTTGTGAAGTAGAAATCTTGACTTGTTTGACCACATGAGGGGACACTTCAGGCATCATTTGCTTGTTTGACCAGGAACCTGAACCTGCACGTCTTGTACCGGATCTTGTTTCAATGATATTCATTTGCTCGACTCGTTTTCTTTCAATCATATTCATTTCAGCTTCAACACTTTTCTTCCACGTGTCAACTAAACACTTAGCTTTCTTCAAAATCTCAGGGTTTTTATGGCTACGTAAGTGATTGACAGACTTACCGACATTACAAGTCTGTAAAGCATGAATATTCACAGGTAACCTGTCAAGTGCACGAAGCAAAGCAAAAAGAAACTCCTCCACAGATAAATCACCCTCTTTAGGACTACCATCACTAATCTTCCCCTTGTGGAACTCTTGAAGCCATTCATCTAAAATAAGCAAACCCCTAAGCTGAACAAACCGACTAAGGCAATCAAAACTGTCAGTAACTGATATGACATTAACAAGCATAATTCTGGAAGCAAGGTCAACTTTCTTGTCACCACTCTCAGGCTGCATCAGCTGTATTATTTTCTCAACACCTTCAAAATCCACCAACCCTCCTTTATCAGTAATTTTGGCAATCTCAGCCTTTAACATGTCTTCAGGTCTAAGTTGACCAGAGTCTGAAGTCTGCTCTCTTTTCTTACCCTTTACCTGTGGTGTCCCATTTGGACCTGGACCAGGACCAGGACCATTCAAAGGTTTTGGGGAATGGCCTCCATACATTTCTACTCTTGTCTTATCTAAAAGCTGGTCTACTACTTCTTGTCGTTCCTGTGTCAGAAAAGACTACATAACCAATCAAGAGGATTTTCAACAGACGAAAAAGAAAGACAAAACTAAGCTAGTTACAATACTTACATTAAGATAATCTTGATCAGTTAGCCACCATAAACGTTTAGTCTCAACATCATAAACTCGTCTGCACACAAATGATGATACCCTTGAAGGAAGTTCAACTCCTTTACGAAGGAATGCGACTTTACAAGGATGAAGTAGTGATGCAGCGGGTATTTTATCTTGGTGAAAGGAGTAAAAGACCTCGTTTGGTGCTGCTTCAAGAGAGGCACCTTTTAAAAGCTTCACGTCAGAAGGGCGATAAAGCCAATTCACACTGAGGCTTAGATTGTCTTCTTTATCTACAATTAATCTACGAATTATACCAACAAATGGAGGGGAATCATGGGGTGGTTTGAACAGTGCACAGTCACCAACATGAATCTTGCGTCCATCCTGAAACAAATGTGCCAGATTTAGATACCAAAAATCAAAGATAGATAAGAAAGAGAATCAAGATTTCAGAAAGTATGTTAATTTTCATAACTCAACGTATGTTGTATGTTAGCTTTCCTTAAAAGACCTCAGACATAATTATGCATTCACAATGGCATCTAATTATATAGAAAAATCTTGTTGCAACCCCTGAGAACCACTTGCCAGCCTTGCAAACATGAAGTGATGTATATATATAATATATTCCACCACTCATTGCAGAATTTAGTAACAAAATATACCTCTATAAACAAACACAGATAATCACATCCGAAGATAGAAGATATTGAATCTCCTAAGTCCTAACTGCATGAGTTATATAGCATATCATGTAAATTGAATAAAGCGGGCATATTAAATTTACTACATATTGAAAAGGTAAGTGATTCATAAACAGCAATTTTTTTCCATACACAACAAACAGAACTGGATAAAGTGGGCATATTAAATTTACTACATACTGAAAACAGAACGTAGAGAAAAGCAAACGCAGGAAGGATGTGGTATTGTGCTTTGTGCAAGCCATGAATTGCCGTTCCAATCAATTTTCAAGATGCAAATATCAAGCAAAGGTCATGCTAATTCACTCGGCATCAATACAGGAAATAACGGATATTGAAATATTTCTAAATGTATATGTATAGCATGGATACGCGATGACTGGAATAAGAAATTACATACTTTGGAGAAAGAGTTAGAGTCAATGAATACGGAGGACTTGATGGGAGCGACTAGAGACGGCGTGGAGGGAGAGGGGACCGACCACATGTGCCGCCGGTTGAACCACAGCTCACCTTCCCACCGCCCATACATAACAGCCTTCTTCCATCATAATCATCAACGGCATCGCTTTTCGTAAAATATAATCCTTCTTCTCCGTACTGCGCGACGAGGACCATCAATTACCGGCGCCAATCTTTTGATCCCCTTTCTAATAAATTAAAAACCCTAAGTCTATGAACTGATTGATCCTGGATGAGAACAGTATGCAGGTCAGCACATCGAGATCGGTGATTCAATAACAGAATCCCTCGAAATCAGAGCTAAATCAATCATGAAAAAGTAGACGTGGTATGGGTTCGAATTAGGGCTTATGTGTCTAAGACTTGGTGAAACGATTTCGTTAACGAATAAAGGGGATAAAATTGTAGATCTACAAATTGGGGATGTCTCTGGACCGGATTTGGACCTAGCTGAGAATTCACGGAGAGAGTTGAAAACTTTTGGAGAGAGTGAGCGGATGGCGCCGATGCAATGAATGACAATGCTACGCCCAAACGGAGAATTAACGAGGCAGGTGCGGTGGTGTGATTGTTAATCGTTGTCAAGAACAAGACGATGTCGTTTGGAATTGCAACTTCTATATATTTCTTAGCGGATATTGTTACAAAAGCCCCCTGACTTTGTCAAAAAAAAAAAAAAAAAAAAAAAAAAAAAAACTATCAATTTGGTCCTTACGGTTTGTAAAAACTTGCATGAAGGCTCAAAATCAAAAATTTTCTATGTTTTTGGTCCCAAAATTAGAAGATTCTAGTGGTTTTGGTCCTTGGAAAACCTAAAATGACAGTTTTGCCCTTTTAATTTCTTTTTTACATTATTTTTACCATGTATAATGTTTTTATAACTCCAAAATAAAAAGAAATTAAAAAAATATACATCATACCATACTCTCTCTCTCTCTCTCTCTCTCTCTCTCTCTCTCTCTCTCTCTCTCTCTCTCTCTCTATATATATATATATATATATATATATATATATATATATATATATATATATATATATATATATCATCCTCATCATCATCATCATTTTCTTCTTCTTCTTTAAAACCTGCAACAAAACACAAATTCACTTGAAGATTGAGTATAAGCTTCATTGCAGCCCACTATTCCTCCTCCCCATTTCTTCGTCGGAAAATCCATGCAAACAAAATAAAAAATACCCAACGAGGACTGCCACCTCTAACCTACAACTAGATCAAAAACATCCACCATTACATATTCAAAATTAATCTCCAAATGTTCCAGGGATGTCAGTATTACGTTTCCTTCAAACTAATCGAGTTGTCAAAAACCAACAAAAACTTACCTTAAAAGCTTCAATCCATCGGTTTTGCATTCATCAATTTAAAGGTAAAGTAAAGGCCTTGAGCTTCAAGGGAATGGGTTTAGACCTTATTAGATGATTACAATGTTGGAAAAGTGGTTAAAGTCTTGGTTTGTGTCTTGAGGTCAAAGGGTAAAATGGGAAAAATGATGTTTTAGACTTCTTTCATGAATTATGGTTTTTAGTTCGACATGTTTTAAGTCAAAATTCACTAGATAGGAGTATGGGGATCGTCAATACCTTTTCATGGATATAAAGATCGTCGAAAACGGAGTTGAAACAAATAAGTTATAATTGTTTAAAGTTGGAGTGAAATTGGGTAAAAACTCGTTCTCACAAGGTGAGCAGTAATTCTCACGACCTGAGAAGTGCTCACGAGGTGAGAATTTATTCTCACGGCTTGAGAATTGTGCAGCCCAAAAGCCCACAAAATTTTTAGGGTTTTCAAGGTATTTAAAGGTAAGAATTCATGTTTTAGGGTATTTTCTTAGCCTCCATCATATCTAGAACCTCTTGGGAGAAACCCTAGCCTCTATTTTCAAGATTTGAGGTTCCCATCTCATCTCTCATCCATTTTTGGAGTTTTTGGTGGTTTTGGAGCAATGTTTTTATGCAAGATTGATCCAAAAATACAGGCCAAAAATTTTATTTTTAAGTAGGTCAATTCATAAAAACTTCGATATAAAAGTTTCATAATAATGCTTCATGTCTGAAAACCAGCCACATCATAATAATATGTCAGAGTACATCCCAGAAAATCCATAATGCGGAAAAACAAGAGTATGTGTGTGTGATATGCCGTTGCCGCGCCAGCTCCTTCCCCCTAGCTGAAGAGGTACCTGAAACCGAAACTGTAAATTGTAAGCACGAAGCTTGGTGAGTTCCCCCATAATACCACATACCATACAATCATATAATGAACAGCTAGGAGATACGCTATCTGAGAGATACGGGCCTCGCCCACACTCAACTACTAAACCATAACATACAAGTATCACACAGACAACGAGTATAAACAATTCTACCACACTAGCATATATCATCATCAAACTCAACTATGAGATACGGGCTCTGCCCACACTCCGATACTATCATATCGTCTATACGGGCCGGCCTTGGTGCCTTAGACCCGTTCCTACTGGAAGGAAACTCACCTCGAAAAGTAGCTACCGAAAGTCTGCCTGCTAGACGTCTGACTGCTGCACCGGTAATCCTCCGGCTATAAATCCATAAACATATATTAGTCACTCATAAATACCCTTAGGTCAAATGACTGACCTACCTCTAGTCCAAGGTCAACTCCTTGGTCAAAGTCAACTTCCAGTTGACTGGACTCACCGAATCCCTTTCCTACTATCACAGTACTAACTCATAAAGTCCCTATTCCCACTCACTGAGTCACCCTTAACTCACTTCTTGGGACGATTAGACTGACTCGCGATCCGACTCACCGAGTCCGAGAACAACTCGCCGAGTCCCAGAAGCATATCTCCTACTCGCTTCCAAATCCTCACCAGAGCATCCATCTTGAGGATTTGGTTCCTGGGACTATTGCTACACGTTAAATTGCTAACTTCGCGTGCAGCTACGAAGGGTTGGACCTTCTACACTTAAACCCTTCTTAACTCAGTAATAGCTCATATGACTCATCGAGTTTGAAGAACAACTCGTCGAGTTTCAAGCAATCTTCATAGGACTCGCCAAGTCGTTCATCCAACTCGTCGAGTCTTAAGACCATCTTCATAGAACTCACCGAGTCCACTTTGGAACTCGCCGAGTCCCTTCAAATCTCCTCCCATACAGACCAAATCTGAGACATGCAACGGTTCCAAACCATAGATCTAAGCTCCTAGGTTATGCTTATCACATAAAGTTGCAAAGTTTACGTGCATGCATGGCCCTATGAGCTCCAAAAGGCAATTTCAAGCTCTTTATGAGGTCATACACTCAATAGGGACCTCAATCACTTCAACCACTGAGACTTTACACTTCTAAGATGTCCATAAGGTCCGGATCTGAAGTCCTTTTAGAACATAGAGCATAAACACATGGAGTTTGAGGTTTTAGGGCTTGAAAACAACCAATTAGGGACAAAAGGGGATCTAATGAACTAGTGATCAAGGTAAGAACTTTTCTACCTAAATGGAAGCCTCTCACAGTGTGGATTTCGGATCTACTTCCCCTCCTTGCACTCCTCAACCTCCTCCTTCTTCTTCTAAGCTCCAAACTTCCTTCACAAAGCAAAAAATCACTCACAAGAACAACATGGGGGCTAGGGTTTCGCTCTACAGCTCTCTGGAAGTGTTAGGGACAAGGGAGGCCGAGTTAGAATGTTTAAATAGTGTGCAAACCCTCGAATTAGGGTTTTTGCCCAAACAGGGTCTACTCGTCGAGTCCGGGACCCGACTCGCCGAGTTCACCGCTTAAGTCCCGTGTCTCTTCTCGCTTCTACTCGGCGAGTTGGACCTTCAACTCGCCGAGTCCAAGGCCAAAATACAAGGTGTACAACAAAGAGGATACGTACCAAGAACCGGGTGCTACACTTAGTTTGATTTTAGGAGGTTTGGGTTGGCTGTTCTAATGTTGAGGTGGTTGTTTGGCTTCTGTTGAGTAGTTCAAGTGAGTTTTCTCACTGTATCTATGGGTCGAAGGCACCAACGCCGACCTGTTACTTGTCGTATATAATGCTAGTTGTCTCTATGATACTTGCATGAAATACCATGATTTGGCCCCTGATAATTATATAAAAGACCAGGATTTGGCCCATGGCAATTATATGAAAGACCAGGATTTAACCGCTAACACTCATATATAAGATCGGGATTTGGCCCTCTACATTGTATGGAAAGACCATGGTTTGGCCCCATGACAGGAAATGATTATAAGACTATGATTTTACCTATACCATTTATTTTGTATGGTATGTGGTCCTTTGGGAAACTCACTAAACTTTTTGCTTACAGTTTATATTTATGGTTTCAGGTACTTTTATTTTCAAAAGGGACGGCTCGGCTTGATCGCACTGCATCTCCTGGAGTTTATTATGCACTAAATGTTTACAAACTACTATGATGTTTTAAGAATACTTTGAATCTGAATGTCTTTTTGAACAATGAATGAATGGATTTAACTTACTTAAAAATTAAATTTTACTAAGTATTTTTGTGACGTTACACTTGTAAGGGTAACTAACTTTAGGTTTTATACATATTTAATCAATATACTTATTTTTGTGATCTCTGTACTATTAAACTTATTGAAATTGTTCACAAAGTACAAATCTGATCGAGTAGTGGGTTTTGTCGGTTTTCAATGTCTTCTCCGGTCAAACATGAGTTCGTTGAATTTAGGGGCATCTTTTTTCGGATAACTTTGAATTTTTTAGTGATCCACACCTTGTTCTTCATCTTTTGACCCAACCTAAAAATCAATCCATCATCATACACACAACTTGCAATTCAGTTTCAAGAAATTTAGGTACATGCACAAGAAAAACCAAATCACGTTCATCATTTTAGTATGGTTACACATAAACCTACAAATAAATCGTTGAGAAGGGTTGTATCGGTTAGTCAGAATCACAATGTCAAGAACAAAACAGTCAAGGGCTTTCAGAAAACCATATATTTTGGATTTGGTTTCAGAGTATTTGCAGGTTGAAACTCGAATTCAAAATATGATTTTAGAACCAATTTTCATATTTGCACGTTTAAACTTGAACTAGAACTTCAAATCCGGTTTTAGAGCCGATTGAAGGTTCAAATTCGAGTTGTTTTGCATCAGAGTTTAGAGTTGATTTCAGATTCCATGTTCCAAATACCATGTTCTTCATTGATTCGTCGTGGGTTTAGGCTTTTCAAACTCAAAATCGAGCTTAAAAACTTATGCGAAACTAAATCGCCTTCATAAACGATAAGGAGATATACCTCTCAATTTTTTATTTTTAAATTTAGATACACTTATGATTTCTAAAATGGATAATAGAATACATATTGCATTAATTGTTTTGTTTTGAATGAAGTTAATAGTTGGTAGGATTGCTTCAATGCTTCAAATCTATTTTTGCAATCAATGTATCAGAGAATTTCTAAGTATTTTTAAAAGTAAAGGAAACAAACACAATTGCTAACCTAGAAGTATCATAGTTAACCTATAATTTATAACTCTTTTCAATATGTAAATTATCATTTAACCCATCAAACATGCATAAAATGGAAATGTGAGGTAAGTGCACGAGAAATATATGTACTTTATGGAGCAACAACTCACAAGAAGAACCTTTGGATATTCTTACAACTCTCCCCAAAAGTATAAAAAAACATAACATGATGTTTACTTGTTTTGTGCTTAGTCCTCTATTTAAGTGGCGAAAATTATACAAGTTTAAAAAAGATAACTTTAGTATTTGAAAATGTGATATTTAGGGGTTCTAAAAATCTCAATAGGCCACCATCATTAGCAAAGAAACCATTAGCATGTTTGTTTTTATGCCGATATTCCTTAAAACACTTCCATGTATTATTGTATTATCTACTTCAAGTGTACAACTATTTTCAGATGTCATGTTTTTATGCATTGTCTGTGTGCAACTAGAATATGTCTTGAAAATAGGGGTTCACAAACACGACTTTCCCCATATATCAATCGTATTTAAAACCGGATAGGGTAGCATGTGAAAACACAATATGGCTTGCTTCTATTCATCTTACTTTAACGTGTATCCTATGTTGTTGAACAATGTGATACTATTTCGGATAAACGGGTAGTAGTCCATCTAGTAATCCATGTATGTCTTTGTGTAGTCCTCATCCTCTGCCGTATTAATTATTTTGATTAATTAATTTTGGAGGTGTCGCCATTTTTACCCCAAAAAATAAAGTTTAAGTGAATTACACATGTTATTTATTTTAATTAAACATGTTATTTTTCGGTGCATTAATTGTAATTATCGACTATAATTCTTATACTTAGAAAGACTTCTTTTTTTATTTAGAATGATCTCAAAATGGTTTAGACCGACTCTACACACAACCTTCTATCACATTCTACCATTCAATATATTTTTCATCAAAATGGATTCCAACAAACATCCCAACAACCTCACCCCAATATTCAGTTGAAAGAAAATCCCATGCTACTAGTTTAAGAACACCTGTTAAAAACATTTTTGCTTTCAATCCTTTGATAGCACTTTACCGACCCTAATTGGATGTCCCTATTTATTTACCCCTCGTTTCAATTTCAAAAACGTGCAATAAATTTATCATATACCAACCGTTACCCCCGAACATATTCAACAACTTATCAGCTCTTCATGGATATGTTCTGGAAACCCAACCTCCCGAGTCGGAAGTCAGGTTTATTTCGGAAATGTAACCATCATCCGAAGAAACATGAGAAAAAATACATCAACTAGGTTTGTGTTCGTCATGATGTCCTATTTTAGTTATTGTTATTAGTTTTATATTATTAGAAATAAATTACAAGCTTATATATTTTTTTACATTATAGTTTTATAATTTTATTTAAATATGAATAAATGAATGTGATATGTAACTATTTTCAATATTAAACAAAGAACGAGAGAAAAATGACATGACACCGAAATGACAAACTAAAAATAAATGAGTGAAACCCGAGCCTAAGTCATCATCCTTGTATTTTATATCACACTAAAATGAGAAACTAAGGCTTTGGGGTATGGAAGGATTTTTGCAGCTGAAATGTTGATGTGGCAGACATGTATGCTAGTGAACACCACCACACGAGTAAATAGGTGTGATTTGGAGTGGAGTTTTCTACGTTTGATTACGCCTAATAGAATTCATCATTTCCAAACTGTCAAAACCTAGCCATTGAATGCGTATGTTTGTATATTAAATAAAAAGATAAATAATATAGAGTGGTAACTGTTTCCAATGTGTAATAGTGTGATGAAAATGATGTAGCGCATATGTGCCAATACTTTTATATTGAAAATGTAATGACCATACCCCTTAGCCTAAAAAATAAATCAGCGAAACTCGAGCCAAACCACTAACCTTGTATTTTGTGTACACTTAGTTTTTCATATTTATAGTCACTAGCAACAATTAAGGCATTAAAAACTTAGGGGGTGTTTGGGATTACGTTTGAAAAATGTTTATTTGCTTATTGACTTTTTGAAAAACTAATAAGTAAAAAAAAAGTGTTTGACAAACTCAAAAACACTTTTCTGAATAGTTTTTCCATAAGCTTCAATAAGCACTTTTTAGTAAGCATGTAAAATTTGGTTTTTTGAAACTGTTTATGGTTTTTCAACCAAAATAACTTCAAAAAGCACTTTTTAAGCCAAATACTTTTTTAACTTATTTACTTGTTGGCTTTTTCACTATAAAAGTTTATCCAAACACTTTTTAAAAAACTCATTTTACCACCACTATAAGTAACTAAACACTTTTATCTAAAAACATTTTTAGAGTTCAAAAAACACTCCCAAACACCCTCTTATTGCATTAATACAATCATTTTAGATCTATGTAACTAGGAACTATTTTACATATTTGATCATTAGTATAAAAAAACAAAAATAATTTGTGAGACATGTCAAACATTACATTTTTGTATACGTAATCATTTGTTTTCATTAAACACAATGTTTGATTTCTTTATAACACAAAATCAGATACGATATAATTCCATTTGAAATAGGATTGTTCTTTTTGTTTCTTTTCATTTATTAATTATTATATAATATATTTAAAAACCATCACTATCAAAAAAATGGGTGTTTAGAGGGGGATGGGTTGGAAAAAGACACATTGATGTTCCTTTCAGCTTTGAAATTGGGAAAGCCTTTTAAACATATGATAGCAACATCTCATATAGTATTTTTCCCTCATTTAAATTATTAACTACAATACTTATTATTATTATTATTATTATTATTATTATTATTATTATTATTATTATTATTATATATATATATATATATATATATATATATATATATATATATATATATATATATATATATATATATATATATATATATATATATAATGGTTTTCTAGTTGATGTACATGAACAAAACTACAAAAATAACATGGAAGAAGTTTGGGGTCATGAAATTTAGACGAAGTCCATGTCTTTATCTATGAGTTTGAATAATGGATTGTTTTGTATACGTTAATACATGGTGTTGAATGTGACCTTTGTGCCTATTTTTCCAATTAAAATTTGAACTTTGATGCGATATATTATTAAAATAGTAGACCAAAAAATTAGTTGATTTATTATAAATGCCTCTCATCTTTTCTTAAAAGGCGGTGCAAAATAATCTCTTATAATTGTTTAAAGTACATTATTTTCCGTTTAAAAATGTAATAATCACATTATATATATATATATATATATATATATATATATATATATATATATATATATATATATATATATATATAGAGAGAGAGAGAGAGAGAGAGAGAAAGAAATAGAGAAGAATGATCATTTGAGAACTCATATTTTTTTGAGAACCTGAACGTTTGATCAAAAAAATGAAGGGTTAAGATACAAGGTGACGTTTTTGTAAATAAGCAGAAACACTACAGAGTTGGGGGTCTTAATTAAATGAGAGAGGGGTATTATAGAAAAGAAAATTACAAATAAAATTTATGTTAATCTATCATATGAGAAAGGAAATTTGGAACAGATCTATCTTTCACAAACCCACGATTTGTTGTCCTCTTCCCAACGACCTTCTTCTTCTGTGTCTGTTTCAACAATCTGCTTTGCCTGCGTCGAATGATCTACGATATTTCATCCTCTTTGCCTCCTTCGCCGATGTTTTGGTCATCGAGTGTTTCGATTTCTCCTAAAATCAACATCACAACGTCCAAATCTGGAATTAATTACCGACCTAAATATGAGATTGTTTTCAACAATCGATTTTGTTTTTTTTTTAATGGAAGATCTCTCCCAATCTGCCTTGTTGACGATGAACTCATTGACTCCATCATCGATCTTAATCAATCAATCAAAACAAGAGTTCATCATTGATCCAATTTTGGAATTGCTTGTCGGAGTCGATTGCTAATTAATTAGCTAAATCCGACACCATAGATTTGAAACCAAAGTTCATTGTATTTGATTTGTCCGGTTAATCAGAAGAGAACGAAGATTAATTTCAGAAGACTCTAACAAAACTTTGTTACTCGTTTCCTGTGATGCCTATGACTTTGTAAGGTTCATTTTTCTATTGATTTTAGTTAGTTGTTTCAGTAGGAATTTTAATATTCCGTTTTTTGATGAATTGAAATAGTTGATATTACATATGTAAGTTTCTTCATTCATCAAATGTAAACTAAAAAGACCAGGCCTAATATGTAAATGTAGAAACTCTTATAGTACATTTCCAATTATTTACAGTGTATTGTGTAGATGCCTTTTCTCTTGTCAATTTCAATGCTCATGTTAGGATGTCTTGTTTATGGAGATGATGGTTTTGATTTGTTACAAGGACATTAAGAATTTGAGTGACGAAGTTTGTAAGAACTTGCTACATGGGCTTTGGTTGTGAAATTATGGTATATTCAACGATAATGTATCTACTAATGTTAGCTTTAAACTTATTTTATGTGTTGCATGAGATTCAATGCTTTGTTTGATTTTTATATGTTTTTGGAGACAAAGAACCAAAAGAATGTTTCTCACTGGAGCTTACATGGCTCTTTAATGTTATAGGTATTATATTTCCTTTACTGAAACATAGGTGGTTGCTTGCTTTCTTATATATACTGATGAGATACTATTTCAGATAGGACTGACAAACCATTAGATGACACTGTCAAACACCTAAAAGAATGTGAAATGTAGGATTTTATAAGATATATCATATATAGCATGATAAGTGGTTTCAAGTAGTTGTACAAAATATGAATCCCGTACCGGTTTCGAACTAGTACTGGTCCCAAAAACGTACCAATTATGTGTAACATAGTCCATTTCGGGTTGCCTTCACCAGAACAATTTGTTAGATGGATATTTGAGAAATATGTTATTTATGATTTATAAATATATTATAAGAATAATATATTATTTGAGAAATCATATTATTTAATTAGTATTGATCAAGAGTTAGTTTGGAATTAATTTAATGATCAAAAGAGACTAATTAAATTAATATGGACTGATTATGTAAATCAGTGATACATATGAATTGGGATAATGATCCATGATTGATTTGTGATGTGTTAAGCTTATGGGTTAGTCCATGAAGTGTTAATCCAAATCAATTGTTGGATCATAAACTTAAGTGTAAAAATTAGGGTTACACATGACTCTTGGGATTCTACACTATATATATGTAACCCTAAGCACCAAAATCGATTAATCACTTGCATTCCAAGAAGAAGAAACCGATTTCGAGTCTCCTAAACCTCTATCATATTCATCTAGTGTGCTCTACCACGGTTCCCTTGATATCTGCTGACCATGCTCAAAGCAAAGGTCACATCAGGGTGAGTACATGTCATAGCATACATAGTTGAGCCAACCGTGGAAGCATAAGGTACTCTGCTCATATTTGCTATCTCGACATCGGTACCCGGGCTTTGAGTCTTACTCAACTTGGTATTGCTTTGGATTAGTAACTACCCTTTTTAGGAATTCTCCATGCTAAAACGTTTTAACACTTTTATCCAAGTAAGTACTTTGAATAAGTCCTATTAGTCTTTTACTCCTATTTCTCAAAATCATTATCCCAAAAATATAAGCAGCTTCTTCGAGGTCCTTCGTAGCGAAGCACTTCCCAAGCCAGGACTTAACCTCCTGCAAGGTTGGGACATCGTTTCCTATGAGCAGTACGTTCTCCACATACAAAACAAGAAAGCTAACTATACTCACACTGGCTTTGACATATACACATGACTCGTCCTGGCTTCTTGAGAAACCAAACTCTTTGACTTTCTCATCGAAACGAAGATTCCGTCTGCGATATGCTTGTTTTAATCCATAAATGGATTTCTCAAGCTTACACACTCTATTAGGGTGCTCTGCACTGAAAAAACCCTCTGACTGACTCATGTAAACATCTTCAGTCAACTTCCCGTTTAGGAAAGCGGTTTTGACATCCATTTGCCATATTTCATAGTCATGAAATGCATTTATGGCTAGCATGACCTTTATAGATTTAATCTTCACAACTGGTGAGAAGGTCTCGTCATAGTCAACTCTGGTAGTTTGAGTAAAGCCCTTCACAACCAATCGCGCCTTATATGTGTGTACTTTCCCATCCATGTCGGTCTTCTTCTTGAAAATCCATTTTCACCCGACCGTCTTACTATCTAGCACATTGTCAACCAAGTTCCAAACTTGATTGTCATACATGGACTGAATCTCGTTGTATATAGCCTTTTTCCATTTCGCAGAATCCAGCCCTGCCACGGCTTCCTTATGGTTGTTAGGTTCATCTAAATTTATTAGTGTACTATCACTAATAAATGTATCACCCTCAGCAGTTATATGGAAACCATATAATACGGGTTGAACACTAACTCTACTGGAACGTCTAAGAGGTAAGGATTCGTCAATTGGTTCAACAGGAGTTTCCTCCTCGGGTTGAGCGCCAGTGGTAGAGGTTCCTTCATCGTTTGATTCTTGAAGCTCTTTAAGATCAATTTGCCTCCCATTGTCCTCATGGCATATGAGTTCTCGCTCTCGGAAAACCTCTATCCTCGCAACGAAGACAACATTGTCACTCGGTCTATAGAAGATATATCCAAAGGACTTCTGTGGATAGCCGATGAAAATACATCGCTCACTAAGAGGTTCAAGCTTGTCGCGAGTCTCTCGTCTTACAAAAGCCCCGCAGCCCCAAATCTTGATACATGCCAACGAGGGAACCTTCCATATCCATATTTTGTGAGGTGTTTTGGCAACCTTCTTAGTCGGGACTAGATTAAGGATATGGGCGGCAGTCTTTAAGTTATACCCCCAAAATGAGATAGGTAACGAAACTCGACTCATCATGGAATGAGCCATGTCCAACAAGGTTCGATTACACCTCTCAACTACATCATTCAACTGCGGTGTCCTAGGTGGCATCAATTGTGAAACAATTATGCATTCCTTAAGGTAATCATGGAATTCAACACTACGATACTCACCGCCTCGATCGGATCGGAGCATCTTAATTTTCCTGCACAGTTGATTCTCTACTTCTTGTTTAAACTCTTTGAACTTTTCAAAGGTTTATGACTTGTGCTTGATTAAGTAGATATACCCATATCTGCTATAATCATCGGTGAAAGTCACATAGAAGCCATTCTCGATCACATCCCTTGTGGTGGATCTAAAGGGCCTACATACATATCAGTATGAATGAGATCCAATAAACCCTCACCCCTTTCACAAGTACCGGTGAAGGGTGACTTGGTCATCTTTCCAAGTAAACAAGACTCGCACGTGTTATCGTCCCTAAGGTCGAATGACTCCAACACTCCATCCTTTTGGAATTGGGTTATGCTCTTCTTGTTGACATGTCCAAGACGACAATGCCACAAGCATGCTTTATCCAAACCATTGGAAGAAACAATATGCAACACACCATTTCCTAAGTTGTCTACAACCATCACAGTTTCATACATACCATTACAAGGCAATGTTTCAAAATAGAAAGTGCCATTAAAGAAAGTATTAATAGAACCATTTTCATTATTAAACAAAAATCTAAAACCTTGTTTAGACAAACCATGAAAAGAAATAATGTTTCGTGTCATTTTTTACAAATAGCAACAATTATTCAAATCTAGACCTAACCCACTACTAAGCACTAAAGAGTAAACTCTAGTATTGGTGACAAACGACGCTTTCCTATTCCCCATGATCAAGTTTATCTTCCCATGCTCCACATCCCTACTTCTTCTTAGACCCTGCAAATCAGAACAAATGTGAAAACCACATCCTACATCGAGGACCCAAGACATAACATGTGATGAGTTATTAGATTGAATAGTATAAACACATGCGAAGGTGGGCTTTATCTTCCCATCCTTGATGTCTTGTAGGTACTTCGGGCAACTTCTTACCAATGCCCTTTCTCGTGGCAATAGAAGCACTCTGGATCCTTCGGGTTGGAAGAGGGAGCAGCAGGACCAACTTTGGTTCCACTTGAAGAGGTACCATCGTGAGACTTTCCCTTGTGGCTCTTAGAAGGAGCCTTCCTATTATTTCCTTTTCCTTGCCCAATAGCCAAGACAGAGGTAGCAGTAATAGGAGCAGATGTAATAGATTTGCCTTTCAAACTACTCTTAGCAGTCCTTAGCAGGCCTTGAAGCTTGCTTAGAACGACATCCTCCTTGTTCATGTGGTAGGTTATACGAAACTGGTCGTAACAAGGAGGCAAGGAGTGTAGAATAATATCAATGGCCAACTCCTCATCGAAGTTGACATTCAACTTCAGCAAGCGGTCCACATATCTTTGCATTTTCTGCAAGTGGGTCGTGATGGACTCTCCATCCTTCATTTTGGTAGTGATCATCGCAACGATGATCTCATACCATTCATGCCTAGCACTTTGATAGTACATTTCCATCAAATCTTGGTGCATCTCGTAGGGATAGTAGTCCTCGTGGGACTTTTGGAGTTCCACAATCATTGTTGCGAGTATGATGCAATGAACCTTCGTAGCATCTCGCTCACGAGTTTCGTAAGCAGCAATTTCTTCGGGAGTGGCAGTGTTCACGTTAATCTCCTTCAGCTCCTTATTGAGAACATACTCTTTGTCCTCGTACCGGGTGACCATGCGAATGTTGTGGATCCAATCATTAAAGTTGGACCCATCGAATATCACCCTCCCACACAAGTTCATGAATGAGAATGAGCCATAAGGGGTCGAGCTAGAAGCATTGTTGTTTGAAGTAGACATCTGAAATAGAAAAAGAATAAGGTTTAGATTATATAAGAATCCTCAATTAAACACCCAAATGAGAAATTAGGGTTAGGACCCAACACAATTATTTACAATTCGGAAGAGGGATGTCGTAATCTAGTTGCAAATAATTTGAAGGTAGGTAGATGACAACTTACCAATTTCCACCATGAAAAACGAAAAAGACAATTAAGTTTTAAATGAGTTGAAATTCCTAGATTCTTTTGAGATTCATTGAACTTTTCAATGACATGTTTAAATCTCGATATGCCCTTCAAGTGTGTGACTCGGATACCGAGGATCACAAACAAGGTGTGAATAACCATGTAAATATACTTGGTACCCTCGATGCCATTTACCACCTAATCAATGTGTCGGTTACCACACATGCTCCGTTGATCTATGATAAACATCAAGCGCCCTTTTCCACCTTTCTAGTCCCAAATTAGTGTGTCGGTTATCCATGCACGCTCCGCAAACAACTTGGCAGGGTGCAAAGTGTAATTTCATGGAATAACATCATTTCACATTTTTCCTAAAGTAACTAAGATTGAGAATTTTATAAAAACATTTAGTTACTTTATTAATCATTATAATTGTTAATGAGGAATTAGTTGCCCTATCATACCCGTTCGGTTGACGACCCTCCACCAATCAAGGAAGCGGTGGGTGAAAGTGGACACCCATTAAACTGCCATTTTATATGCAGCAACTTTAACGCTCGTAGATCTGGGTTAATTAATTTAGAGATAATACAAAACATTATTTAGAATAAATAATCTTAACCAAGTTGTAGAATGTGTCTCAAGGGTTCCGTACATAAAAAGAACGCCAAAATCTGAGTTATAATAAAGAAGTTATGGTCCGTCGAAGTTTTACTGCAAAACCGGCACGGCACCGGGAGACGTAAATAGTGAATTTTTGATAAATGACTTTTTAGCCTTAGTGATCTAAACAAAAGTTGTAGTATATGTTAAACCGAGAATGTACAAAAAAAGAACGCCCAAATCTGTCTTCGTATAAGGAAGTTATGAATTTTCTAGGATTTGGCTTAGTAGTGCACAACCTGAAACTCGAATTTTAGATGGAGCGGTTTGTGGCCTACGCGACCTAAATGAGAATTGAATATCTCATTAATATAAATTCAACGGTAAAAAAACAGACGAAAACAGAGTTCGTATGTAGAAGTTATGAATTTTACGCGAACATTTAACAGTATAATCTCATCATACTATTAAATTTAAGATCGATCGAGAATTAGCCGACGGAGTCAAAATGCAAGTTGTATATCTTATTTTTACCTACGCGTGGATATAAAGAACGTCGAAAATAGAGCTCGTATACAAAAGTTACGGGGTTTAGAAGTCGGCAGGGTGTTGCCGCAAAAGGAGTGATGTGGCACAATCTTGGCCATTGCTTTCTCCCCAAGTCTTGCCACTAGATGGTGACATGTGGCACCAAATTCAGCCATTTTTCACCCTATAAATAGAACCTCTCCCACCCTCATTTTCTTCGCACCTTTCCCATTCTTTCTTCTCTTTACTCTCTCTCTAAAACCTCTCTCTAGCCCCGAAACCCCCCGAAAAGCCTAGGGAACCTTCCTAGCACGAGGCGGAAGCCCCGAAGTGCTCGACGGCTCCGAGAAGAAGAGTTTTTTGGATCGGGAATGTTGCTCCAAGCAAAGTACGGTTTTCTATAAAACTCGTTGTAAATGAGCTACGCATACACTATTTTTAATATAGTTTTATTTAATTATAGTAACGTTATTAGGAACTTATAATAAGTACCTGGACTATTATTATGTGTTATATAAGTATTGTTTAACGCTTATATAATAGTAATAATAACTAGATTATTAATTAGTCTCGGCGAATAATAGACTAAACTCTAGTGGTAATAATATTAGGTTTCGTCGAAGGAAATTATTTTTAAGAAGCGAAGCGCTGTCTGAGTTCGGAATCACCACCTTTTCAAGTGAGTGCATGGTCCCTTTCATCTTACACATAGATATGAAATATTTTATATAAACTACGTGTTATGTGTGCATATTATATGTATACTTGCTATCTATGCTGGATGAACGATTTTATACAAGTTTTATATGATTTAAACTGTATATGTATTTATATCTACGTAATATGTTGGGTAAAACATGGGTAGATGAAATATGAGTTGGATGATGAGTTGAGAGGTGATATAGACCATGAGGTAAGGGTGAGAGGTAGACGATGTGAGAAACCTTGTTCCCAAATGTTGGCCCCGTCATCTAGCAGAGTATGGATGACAACCACTGACTATTCTAGACAGTTCAATGGAGCACTAGCAGACTCACAACCTGTAGGTGTTGTGAACGATGTGTTCACCGGTGTACTCTAAAAACCCATTTGACATGTATTGCGAGTGGACTCTCGAAAACTATATTGTCAATAAACGAGATAACCCTAGCAGTTGTGATCGAAGGACAATACTGGCAGTTGTGCCTCACATAGAATGTTACAATTCTGGCAGCTACGCCTAAGTGATAGAACTAGCAGTTGTGCTTGACAACTGTGTCATTGACAACGATGGACTTCGTACCTATTCCTAAAGGATAATCCTTAGGAATGAATGAATGAGAAATAGTTGATTCTTAAGGTATATCCTTAAGAGTAAAGAAGATAATGAGGGTGGGTAATTGGGTTAACTGTTTGATGATTAAACATAATAAGTATATTATTGTGGGTTGAAAACCCTATCTACTCACCAGGTTTCCCAACCTGACCCACTCAGTTTATTTATATCACATGTGTTGATATGAAGTCACATTACACTGAGAGATTAAAGAGGTGTCGATCACTATTGTAAATGAATGTAAGTTTTGTTTATGTTTATGTTTCTCTATTGACGATGACATCCCAAGTGTTTTAAAATGAAAAAAAATATTTTCTTCGAAAATGTTTTGATAACGTATTTATCATGTTTTACTGGGAACAAATTCCGCAACATTTTTATTAAAAAGGGTACTCTGATTTTTATAAAGCATAAACAAAAAAATCGGTCTTTTCTGGCCGTGAAAATTGGGATGTCACAGCAACCTTATACTCCCCTTATAAATCGGCTTCATGAATGAGGCATACTAATGGTAAGACTAGCTTAATATTATATATATATATATATATATATATATATATATATATATATATATATATATATATATAATCTTATAATATTATAATAGTATAACGGTTGCATTTTAAACTTGTAAAATTCTAGGGTTTAGAATTTAAATATTTCAAAATTAAACTTTTAATCAAAAATTAAATTCCAAAACCTAATGGCAAGTTTTGAAACTTTTCAAAACATCTTTTAGATCAAATTTGAAAAATAATTAATTAATCATATTATTAATCTTTATCACCTAATTTAACCTAATCTTTTTTCTTGACAAGATAATTCAAATCAAAATACAAATAATTAATCTTTATCATATAAAACAAGTAATTATCTTGTTTATGACAATTATCTTTGAATTTCATTAGGATAATCCATACCATATTGAAAGAATCGGAATTTATTAGCCAGAAATGTTTTTGGTAATTATCCTAATTCAATTTCAGTCAAAATTCGGAAAAATCTGCTACTAGACGACTCGACTCGCCGAGTCACTAAATGGACTCGTCGAGTTCATCAGGTGACTCGACGAGTTCATCAGGCAGAGGCTAGATTTTTCGACTTTTGAGCTTTGAACAATTTAACAATACAAAAGAAAAATGACCTAGGCTCTGATACCACTATTGGGTTATGAGCAAAACATCAATCATATGGTGTACATGCAAACCCTAAATCTTTGGATTTAGGTTTTTCTATTTGCACATGCAATAATCATCCAAAGCTCTCAAACCCTAATCTAGCATACACAAAATTGAAATTTACATCTAATGAAGAGTTAAGATGTTATCTTTGATTTTAGCTTGATGATCTTGAGCCTTTGAGAACCTATCACCTCAAATGTGATGCCTCTAATGAATCATAAACACCAAAACAATTGGATGATCTTGGAGAGAGAGGAAGGAGGATCAAAAATGGCTCTATGATCCTTAGGGTTCAAGTGGCTGGTTTTGGGATGCCCAGGGGGTCTTTATATAGCTGAAGAATTAGGGTTTCAGTAAAAGACCTCATCCGGTTGCTTAGGCTCTAAGCAACCCATAAGAATCTTCCAGAACCCTAGCCCTTGGACGAAATCCTTATGGGCTCCCATAAGATTTTGTCCAACCCTTTCCAAAGGGTCCCTCAGCCCATTATGCAATTATCTCATAATTACAACTTCAGTCCCTTTAATTCAATTAACCTCTTTTAACCACAAAATTAATTCTAAATTAATTATTGACCGATGTTAATTAAATAATATGATTTCTCCTTTAATACATAATTCATATAATATATTAACAAAACATAATAACCTCTTTCTCTATTATTCATCCAGTCAAGTTGTTTTGGTGAAGGCAACCCAAAAGGACCATGCTACAATCGGGTTAAGTACATACCAAATATAGTTATGGGCATAGACACCTAATTCAACACTATCACACACACACACACACACATATATATATATATGTGTGTGTGTGTGTGTGTGTGTGTGTGTAATTGTAATCTTTTGGTTCTTAAAAAAACTTATATATGCGTGGGAGGAGTCGAAAAGCCAGAGATTTCCAACGATCTGATGAGTCACGCCGGAAGACCTTTGTTTGGGTGGATCGATGTAATATCAGAAAAGTGGATTCGAAGGAAAGATGGGTTTCAAGGAGGAAACGTCTTTCTTTATCTCTAATCTTCCGTTTAAAGCTTCAAATTTGGAGATAAATAGGGAACTGGAGAGATATGGGACGTTGGTGGATTTGTTCGTTTATAGAAGGAGGGACAAGCATGACCATAGATTTGGTTTCGTGAGGTTTAACAGGGTTGAGAATGTTAGTAAGTTGGAAGTTTCCCTAAACGAGATGTTTATAAGAGGAAGGAAGTTATTCGCGAAAGTGGCAAGATTTGACAGGGATGAAAACAAAGGTTTGGCGAAAGCTGGAAAGGGTGTAATGTGTCGTGTCCATAATACCACGATGGATAATGGTATAAGGAGTCAGGATGTATATTCTACGGATTTGGTTAGAAGGGAAATGAGTTCCAAAAGTGTTTCTGTGAAAGTAGTAGATGACAGGAGTCCCCGAAAGAAAGGAACATCAGTGAAAACGGTGAAGTTATCCATGGTTGATGTGAAAGACGGAATAGATGCTCTTCAATCTAGATTAGTCGGAGAGGTGAAAAGATTTACCAACTTGTTATGTATTTCTAATATATGCACAAGTGATGGCCTAAGAGGAGGCATTGTCAAATATTTAGGCGGTCTTTAGGTTCTTATGGACATCCAGAATGAAGAAAGAGGAAAGGAAAATTGTCGGGAGCAATGAGATCATGTCTAATTTCAATTTTGTAAAAAATGGGAGGAAGAGTTTATCATTAAGGATAGATTTTCATGGTTGAAAATTGAAGGGGTCCCTGTCCACGTGCGAAATTCGAAAACGTTTTGCTCTATCGGAAATCTTTAGGGTGAAGTGGTGGTTGATGAAGTTTTTTAGTCCGAAACCTATGATTGGTCCTAGGGTAGAATTTGTATTAAAACTTCCAATCTCGATTTTATTCAGGAGAATATATTTTTGCATCTTGGAACAAATGTGTTCAAGGTTCGTGTCTCTGAGGTTGAAGGGATGTTATTTAACCAAGGAAAAATGGAGGTAGATTGTTTTCTCAATGAAGATGATAAGGTGGAAGGAGAAATTGAATCTGATGATGAGGATGTGTACGTCTCATCGGACGATGATATTCCGATAGGGTACGTTGACATCCCTAACGGTTACATCGACGAGGAAGTTGAAAACATACAGGAGAACGTTATTAATGATTATAATGATGATCCAGTTCCCAAAAGCACATTTAGTTTTGATTTTAATGATGTCAAGGACGAGGGGAAAAGGCAGAATCAATTGAAACTCCAAAAGACGTAAGTGGTATCGGAAAGCCTGAAATCGAAGATAGTCATGTGGGCCATCCCAGTTAAAAGACCCAGACTAAAACGAACAAGAGAGCCAAAATGAGGGTAGTGTTATGTCATCTAATTGCCAAAGAGAGCTCAATGGATCTTCAGAAGCCCAAATGAACTTTGGGTTTAACTCTAACGAGGAAACAAATCTTAATCAGTATGATTTCTCGGAGAGACTGAAATTGCTCCTTTCGAGAAGTACGCCTACGAAAGATAAATTGGATGAAGACAAGTCTAGTAGTGGGTGTCTCCGTGAAGAGACAAAATTAAATCCCAGTGATAAAGGTGGTTACGCAACGGAAAGGAGAATAACTAAAAGCCAATCCAGATCCGATATGAAAAAGGATTCGAGATCTCAATCCAGAGAAGTAGTGGTGAATGTTCGGAATCCATGAGTATTGGTATTTCCCAGAGGATGGATGAGATTGGGAACGTTTGTGGCTTTAGAAAAGGAAAACGCCTGGGAAGAATAGGAGGAAGAAGGTTAGTAAAGGAGAAAAAGTATGTCAGTCATGAATATATCATCTCTCAATTCTAATGGTCTTGGAAGAGGAGACTTCGAGTTTAAGTGGATTGGGAATTTGATTAAAAAGCATAAAGTGGCTTTTGTTGGCTTACAAGAATTCAAACGGAAAGAGATTAGTGATTTGCTTATTAAAAAGGATTTGGGGGAGTAATGACTACGATTATGCGTTTGTTGGCTCGGTCAAACCAAGGGGGAGGTTTGGTTAGTATTTGGAATTCAAATTTGTTTATTAAAGACCACGTTTTCTGGGACGAATGCATTATTGTTCAAGGGAGGTGGATGGATAAAAATATTCATATTTGCTTCATGAATGTTCATGCAAGCCAAAGCCCTATTAGGAAGGAGAGTTTGTGGGAGTTCTTATCAACTATGATCGATAGATAGAGTGAAGTGGCTATAATTTTTGGTGACTTTAATAAGGTTCGCAACGCGAAGGAAAGAAAAGGGGTAAATACTTATGCGGGGTCATGTGCTAGGTTTAATTACTTTATATTAAACAACAACCTTATTGATGTTAAAATAGGAGGCACTGAATTCACTTGGATCAAGGGAGGGAGGGCTAAAATGTCAAAACTGGATAGATTTTTGATTTCTGAAAACTTTGGGGAGTTTTGGCCAAACTATGAAGTCACTCCTGATGTGAGGTTATTTTCCGATCACAAGCCTCTTATTTTAAAACATATCAAAAGAAGTTATGGTTTCCCTCCTTTCAAATTTTATAATACTTGGCTTGAGGAGGGTGATCTTGGTGATATTGTCAAAAAAGTTTGGTGCAAATTTGAGTTGGAGGGGAAACATCTGAAACTATTCAAGATAATGCAACAACTCAAATCATTAAAAAATGCAATTAAACTGTCATGAGGAGACAACTAAAAAGAAAAATGAAGATGTAATGGAATGGAAAAGGAGGATTCAAGAGATCGATTATTTGATGGAATCAGGGCATAGTAGTGATGGTGCGACGGAGGAAAAGCTTACTCTGATTTCTTTGATTAATAAAAAAGAGAAATCTAATTATGATGATATAGCCCAGAAAAATAAAAATAAGTTGTGTCTTGAAGGAGATGAGAATTCGGCCCTTTTTCATAGGAATATCAACAAAAAGAAACATATCAATAGTGTCAAAGGGATTGAAATCGACGGTATTTGGGTAAGTGACCCTGCTAAGGTGAAAGATAAGTTTAAAGGTCGCTTTGAAAATATTTTGAAACTGGATCTTGATTGCAACTGGAGGCAGAGGTTGGGTGATACTTCACGCATATCTGAATCCGATATGGTGAACTTGGAAAGAGAGTTCACATAAACAAATTTAAAGGAAGTTGTTTGGAGTTGCGGTCGTAATAAATCCCCAAGACCCGACGGGTTCACTGTGGAGTTCTTTAAACATTTTTGGGAGATTGTGAAAGATGACCTTCTCGAAGCCTATAATGAGTTTGCAAGAAATTCAAAAATTCCTAAAGGTGTAAACTTTGCGTTTATTACCCATTATTCCAAAAAAATGCTCTCCAAACTCTATCAAATGACTTCAGGCCAATTAGTCTTATTTCAAGCGTTTACAAAACTCTCCATCTTTCTTAGAGGCTAGAGTCCAAGGAAATGGAAAGCCAAGGGAACACTACCAACTCCTTCTCTAAAAAATGTTAGCTAGTCGATTGAAAAAAGTGCTTCCGTCAATTATCGATAAAAAACTGTCAAATCCGCCTTCGTAAACAGAGCTCTAATACCAACCTGTCACACCCCCGAACCAGACGGCGGAAACGTCCGAGGGCTCTTGTGACTTAAATTGAATACCATCACAATGAATATACATGAAGCATAACATAAATCATCACCATGCATTAAAATAATACAACCGATATTGTTTACATCCAGTACTGTAACACCCAAGATTTTGAAAGCCAAGAAATTAAAGGAAACCTTAAATTTAGGAGGGACTCGGCGAGTCCAAGGAAGGACTCGGCGAGCCGGAGCGGGGTTTGGGTCGAGGAGTAAGTGACCAACTCGGCGAGTCGGCCAAGTGGACTCGGCGAGTCTGGTCTGTGCGAGGAAAACCCTAAATCCGGGGCTTGGAGCCTATTTAAGCATCTTAATCTTCTTCCTAGGGCTCCTTTACAGCCTCTTGCACCCAGAACGCCGCACCTTAAGCCCCCATTGTGTTCATTCAAGCTTCTAGCCACTCTTGAGTGGGTTTAAGGAAGAAGAAGGAGTGGGAATCCTTGAAGCATCAGGGAGTGGCTTTGAATCTGAAGTTTGGGAAGCATTTCAGAGCATTAGAAGGTATCAATTCGTTTCTCTCCTCCAGATTTTCCCTTAGTTATGAGTGTTGGGGCTTTTAAGCCATGTTTTAGACCAATCTTGAGCTTGAGGTCCAGATCTGAGGTTGCTACCTCAGATCCATGTTTATTTTGGTTTGTAACCCCAGAAAGTATCAGCCATTGGGTGGAAGTTGGAGCCTCTTGGTCCTAAACCCTAGCTATGGGTGTATTTTGCCTAGATCCCCCTCTCTACACGTAAAGTTTGCAACTTTACGTGGGGAATAGGCTTGGGAAGGGTAGATCTACAGTTTGGAGTTCATGCATGACTCGGAAGTCCTCTGCATGTAAGTGGATCTTATTGGACTCGGCGAGTCCTTCGAGTGGACTCGGCGAGTAGCTTGAAGATGAGGAGGAACTCGACGAGTGTGATGAACAGCTCGTCGAGTCGGATGAAGATAGGCATGAACTCGGCGAGTCTGTTCTTAGACTCGGCGAGTCAGGTCGCGTGGTCCCAAACCCTTTTGAGTTGAGACTCGAATCAGTGAGTCGGGTGATGACTCAGCGAGTTGGGCAGGACAGGATTTGGAACTAGTTGGACTCGGCGAGTCATGGGCTGACTCGGCGAGTCGGGTCGCGAATAAGAAAGTCCCTAAGCTTGTGAACTCGGCGAGTCTTTAGGAAGACTCGGCGAGTAGGGTTGACCTGGAAGGTTGACTTTGACCAGAGTTGACTTAGTTGACTGTCAGACTAAGTGTTATATGTATATTGATAGCTCGGAGAGCTAGAGGGGCAGCGGTTCAGGGTATTGTTGAGTAGCAGCCAGAGGTTTATCAGCAGAACTCAGCAGTTCAGGTGAGTTACCTTCCAGTAGCGGTGGGTCTAAGGCCACAATGCCGACCCACCAGTAGGAGTTGTATGATAGATGATTGTCTTTGTGATATCATCTAAGTTCACTAGTACCTGATATGTTATATGCTAGCGTGATATGTTATATGTCATAGTAGTCGAGTTCGGTCACTAGGACCGAAGGGTAGTCAGACACCCCAGATACGTCTGACAGTATGTGACGATATGTATGCATGCTGGCTTGTTATGTTATATGTGATCGTAGTAGTAGGGGGTGAAATAGTCCCCGAGGATCGGTTGTTAGGACCGATGGGTAGTCAGCACCCCAGAATGGCTTGACACGGGTAAGACGGCACCCCAGAATGGCCGTATGGGTAGGTCAGCACCCCAGAATGGCTTGACACGGGTAGGTCGGCACCCCAGAATGGCCGTACCGGGTAGTCAGGCACCCCAGAATAGCCTGGCAGTATATATGTTATGTGTTTGTATGGTATGCGGTACGTTGGGGGAACTCACTAAGCTTCGTGCTTACGGTTTTCAGTTTTGTTTTCAGGTACTTGGTTTTCAAAAGAAGAGCTCGGGAAGATTGCAGAGCACACACCATAGTCAGTTAGCCTGGGAATGTTTGACTCTGATAATGTTATTATGTTTTGAATTTAATACTCGAAAGTTATGTTTAACTTATGATATGTTTTTATAAATCTAGTTTTAGTAATGTGTTAAAATAAATTTTTAGTCGTGATTTTTGGGTCGTTACAAGTACATAGTTTTAGTCATTGTAACTTCATAACAAAAATTTTCTAGTGGATATCATAGCAAACACCCTAACATTACTTAGTACTTATTCTTCAGTTTACCTGCCACCTGAGAATACAAGTCATTTTTGAAAAACATCAACATATGAAATGTTGGTGAGTTCATAAGCAATGTTGTGGTAAAATGATTTAAAGTAGTTTGTAAAACCCAGAAAATCCGATATTTTCTGAAAAGATTATAGAAAAACATGTGAAGATCCGTAAATATATGCTCGTTGATTTTTCAAAAACATGTATAATTGTTGAACTTTTGTATAGATCGCGTAAGTGAAAATGTTGAACTTCCCAGGAAAACCCGATGTTTTCCCAATACATAAAATACTATGATTTCTCTATTGTTATACCGTTACGTTGAATGATTTTGATTACCCAGGTGGCATTGGATTAATTAAGGTTTGTGAGTTGTTATAAACACGCATTAAAGAAAATGACTAGTTTATAACTACAGATTACGAATGATCCTTAAAGGCGTCGGCCGTTACTACTCACTTAATCCACCCACCATGATTACTCTTGTTTAACGCCCTGAATCTGTTTATTTTGATTTCTCATAAGCCCAACAACCGAGGAGAAAGGGGAGTACGAAGTCCCGTTATTTTCGTGAGTTATTTAAGGCTATAGGGAATGCGATAGACACTTGGCCCAACTCGCATTTGACTTCTCGACCTCACCAGCAGTACTGATGGGCCACTAGGGCCCAATAGCACATTAGAGCTATTGAAAGTCCTTTTACATGGAATTGGGTCATAAAAGGCCCAATAACACGTAAGCATATTCCCTTTGGGCCAAAAGATCATGTTAATGGGCTAGCAAGGCCCAACAAGCATGATTTGAAACTTTCAAGCCCAAAGTTTGTAAGTTAGCTCATCATAGTTATCGCGTGTTTAACGAATGACTTTGGTTTAACGGTTTTGTTTTGTTTATTGATTCAAGACCGAATCAATTCGTTTATAACAATAATTGTTATTGAGAGTGTATTTGTTTTCCATTTCGTCAGTAGTCGTGGATCTTGTGTTTTGAATTGATTTGTTTGAAAATAGAGTCTAACCCTTTTCATTTCCCTTCTTTTATAAAAATAGCACTTTTGGTCCTTTTATATAAAAGAATTTCATTTTTAGTCCTTAAAACCCTTTTCTTGACACTTTTGCATTATGATTGTTGAAAACACGATTTTAACCCAAAATTTACATTGTTGACAGCTTCAGCCCCTCCAAAAATAATGTTTCTCGGTTAGGAACCTTTTTTCACAACTTTTACAGTTTTGGCCCAAAATCTAAAAAGTTTACATTTTGGTCCCTTTTGATAGTGAAAAGCATTTTTGACCCTTAAAAACATATTGTTATGCTAACTACCCTCTGTTTTATGGAAAATTACATTTTCAGCCCCTCAACTTATCATTTTCGCATTTTTGAGGCTTAATGGGCCAAGAAGCCCATATTTAGCCCATTAAGCTAAAATTTTACATTTTAAGCCCCTAAAAATTCCTAATGTTCAGAAAAATGTTTATGGAAACTGTTTTAACCCTTTTAAACCTTCAGAAAACTGTGACTTGTTAATTTTTACCCCAAATTTGTATTTTTGACAATTTAAGCCCAAAAATGAGTTCTATGTTAGAATATGTTCATCATGACCTTAGAAGCTATTATTCTTGACTTGTTTAGTGTAAGATAGCTTAGGTTATGTTTGTTTCCTTTCTCATGTATTTGATCTCGGGTTTACACCCCTTCTTGGTAACATATACATCACAAAACACATGAAATCACACACATATATGCATCAAATCATACATAGCATACATATACACATAGAACTACACATTTTCTTGTATTCTCCCCTATAAAACTCATAAAAAACGAAAAGAAAGGGGGTATGAAGCTCACCTTGGGTGTGGTTTCGGTTTTTGAAGAAGATTTGGAGAAGTTTGGTGCTATTTTCGGCCTTAGCAAGATCCTTGGATGGATCTTGAACTTAGTGGGTTCTAAGATGCAAGATCATGAATTTGAATGGATTAAGAGGTGATTTTTGATGAAAGAAGTAGACAGATTATAAATTTAAGCATGATCTTACCTTAGATGATGAATTTGTGGAGTAATCTCCTTGAAAAGCTTCCTAATCTCGAAAACTTGGTGAAGAAAAGAGAGAGTTTCTTGAGAGGATTTTTGAGTGAAGTGAGGGTGTGTGTGTGTTTAGGTTCGGCCGAGAGCAAAAGAGGGAGGAGAAGAGAGAGTGAGATTGCATGGAAATATGGGAAGTGCATGGATGTTTGAAGTGTAATGCTTAGTTATCCCACAAACAAAAATGATGTGGCATGCAAAACTCAACCCATCTTTTCTTTTCGGCTTGGGCCAAGAGTAGAGAAGGAACGAGGAAGAATTTGGGCCCTTAAATGCTTAAGCCCAAATTATAGATAATGCTTGGTCCAAATAAATCAAGAAATGATTTTTATGGCCTATTAGGGCTAATTATGTTAGTTATGGCCCAATAAGGTCCATTTAAGTGTTTTATTTCATTCTAGACCCAATATGGCCCAAAATATTTAAAATATATGGAATTGGGTCCAATTAGATCTCATTTAAGAGTTCTAAGCCTAAGGTAGTCAAATTGGGAGCTTATTGGCCCTTTGGGCCCAATAAGGAAATCCTAGTCCAGAATGGACTTAAACTGGGATTTCTAGGGTTTCCAATTCTTTATCGACTATTTGCAGTGCTTGTATGAAGTGTTTGATTGAAATTTTTGTTGTTATTGAACAACCATTCTTCATGCTTTCACATTGTTGATTTACATTTGTTATCACTGTTAAATGTTTACAAGGCATCGAATTTCTTAGTTGTGACACAATATCTCCTTTCCTGTTCACTTTGATGATGGAAGGGCTCAACCAAGTAATGGAAAAGGTAGTTGAGGGTGGGAGCTATAAAAGATTTGAAGTGGGAAACGAAAGAATCTTACTTACCCATCTTTTTTTTGCAGATGAATCGATTTTATTTGGTGATTGTTCGGTCGAGAATGTTCTTAGTCTAATCTAAATTGTGTTTTGCTTCTTGAAAACGGTCGGGCTCAAAGTGAATTATGATAAAAGTTCCCTCATTGACATTGGATGTGATATTGTGGCTGTTGAGACTATGGCGACTATAATTGGATGTAGGGTCGAAAAGCTCCCAACAATCTTTCTAGGCATGCCTATTGGTATCAATATGGGTAAGCTAAAATTGGAAACTGCTGGTTGATAGGTTCAAGAACAAACTGATCAAATGGAAAATTAAAACCCTCTCAATAGGTGGTATACATACTATTGTATGTAATGTTCTGGGCAGTTTGGGGACATTTCTGTTCTTCCTTCATATAGCCCCAAAATTGATTCTAAAGCAGCTGGAAGGTTCAAGATGGGAGTTCTTTTGGGGAGGTGGTTAAAATGATAAACGCATTCCTTGGGTGAAGTGGGAAAAAGCTTTAACTAATAAAAAGGTTGGGGGTCTCGGTATTAGGTCACTCGACTCTCTATACTGAGCCTTACTAGCCTAACGATATTGGAGATATTTGAATGAGAACGAAGTGTTATGACATGATATCATAAAAAGCATCCACGAGAACGAACATAATTGGTGTGATGGGATGTTGTTAAAATCTGGTAGCACATGGAAGAGAACTGTTTAACCAATGGGAGCAATTGGAGGAATGGGGCATTGATCCTAAAAAACTTATAAAAAGAAAAATTGGGAATGCTAGAAAGACAAAATTTTGGTTTGACTGGTGGATTGGGGAAAAACCTTTATGGAAAAATTTTCCCATATTATTTAAGATGGAAAGAAATGACCAATACACGGTAGAGAATAAAGTGTAACCTGTTAGAGTTTCATGTGAGTGGTGGGGTGTGATTCGAGATGGTCGATGCAAGGAGGAACTTGACCGCCTTGTTGCTCTTATGCAATCGGTTTCTATGTCTAACAGGGAGGCTCGATGGTATTGTATTGACGACCCTAAAGAAGATTTCTTGGTGAGCTGGTGGAGAAAAGCCTTTATCAAAAACTCTCAAGTGATGGTGGAGACAAACAAGTGGTGCAACTGGATACCCTTAAAACACAATATCCTTGTGTGGAAACTTTCTCAAAACAGGATGGCGGTCAAAATGAACTTTGAGAAGTTGGGGGTTAGGCTTCACTCAACCATCTGTGCAGTGTGCAAGACTTCTCAGGAATCGGTTTTTCATGCTTTTTATGGGTGTACCGTTGCAAAGGAGGTTTGAAATAGAGTTAGGAAGTGGTGGATTGTGGATAATTGAAACTTGCAATCCTTGGAGGACTTTTTTTCTTGGTTAGATGGAGCTGTGATTGAAAAAAGGTTGTTGACGGCATGAAGCTCTATCAGGGTTGCAACTTTGGTCCGTCTTTGGTATAACAGGAACGAGACAACTTTTAAAGATCGATTACAGAAGACGGAAGATATCTCCTCCCAAATTCAAATGGGATTCCTTATTGTGGATCGATAGTAGGGCCTCAAAAGTGGCTGTTGATAGGAGTGTGTGGTTAAGTAATCGTAGAATAGCTATAAGCCCTATGTAATCTTTTTTGAGCCCCCAGGAAAGTTCCTGGCTGGGGTTTTCTCTTTTAATCTAAACTTATCTTTCAATATATATATATATATATATATATATATATATATATATATATATATATATATATATATATATATATATATATAGAGAGAGAGAGAGAGAGAGAGAGAGAGGAGGGTTCAATTGAGAAAAAAAAGGTTGAGAATGGAGGAATCATTCTCAACCACTCATTTATTTTTGCCGCAAAAGCCTTTGTCGTACTAGCGGAAATGAGAAAGGAATAAACATGTGTTTTCCAACCAAACATGTTTCCTTAAACTATGCTAAGCATTACCTTAATATATACAAAAACATAGTTTTTTCGTTTTTTTTTTAATTTTTAAGAAACTATTTTTATCGAACAAAATGATTTTAAATATACCAAAAATCATGATTTTTTATTCTCTACAAATAGACATCCATATTGATATAGTTTTAAGATAAAACAAAAAATTTATTTTTTTATATTTTCAGCTATCGTTATTCATAAGTGAATAAAAATGAATCATCTATTTACTACAGTACATTCGCTATCCATTTATGAATAAAAACTATGATTAATTTTTTTTACAATTGAAGTATCATTCATATATGAATATAGAATATACTAAACATAGTATATTCATATTTAAATATTAGATGATTCATTCACTTATGAATATTACATAGTATATTCACTTGTGAATATTAGATGATATATTCACTTATGAATATTTGATAATATTTTTATATCTGAATATTACATAGTATTCCATGGTATATCACATGTGAATATTACATAGTATATTCACTTGTGAATATTAGATGATATATTCACTTATGAATATTACACAGTATATTCACATATGAATATTACAATGTGTTTTCACAAATATATATATAATTTTTATATGTTATTCACATATGCATAACATACAGACTTGCATATTCGTTTTTTTTGTTTTAATAATCATATACTGATTCAGGTGAGAAAACATATTCATATATGAATATAATATGGTAATTTTGTTTATGCATTTCATCAAACAGTTGGAGTGCATACAATTTAACTTTTTTAAAAATGTTAAAAACATGATACTTTGACTATTTAAATCTTACAAAACAGTAGATAGATAGATAATTATATGAAAAAAAAAAAAACGATTTGCTCTTTTTCTAACCTCAATTTTGAAGTTTTATTTGAGAATCAATGTTGAATGAATGAAGTGTATTTTTTGTTGATTATCAATGATGTTGATCTAATAACGCTGAGAGTATAATTAATCGTAGATGTTGAAGATCTGATCGTATTCAAGCAGAATTGAAGGTTGGATTAAAAGAACCAAAAACAAATTTTTGTTGTTAATTGTTGAATCGTGTTGATAAACATGTTATTGACGAAGATCGATGATTGATTAACATCGAATGATGTTGATGATGGTTTATCTGAAGAAATCTAGATGATTGTTGAAGGTTGGAGGAGAAATTTGGATGATGAACGATCGAAATTTCTATACAGTTACGTATTTGAGATTAAAGGTTATTATCATATTTACAAATTTGTTACTGTGTCTTTTTATGCTTAAATTAAATGAGCGGCTGAGAATGATTCCCCATTCTCAATCATTTTTATTTTCTCATCTGAACCCACCTCTCTCTCTCTCTCTCTCTCTCTCTATATATATATATATATATATATATATATATATATATATATATATATATATATATATGAAAAATAAGAAAATGAAGTAATTAATATATGCTGGGCTTGTGGGCCGCTACGTATAAAATAGGCGCCGGACCGATCAAAATAGAAAGCGAATAAACTCGAAAAGTCGAAAAGAACGCGAATGACCTATCATTTTTCATTACCTTCCCGCCAAACAACCACAAAACCCTAATTTACTATTCTCAATTCATTCATTTGATGTAAAAGGTAAAGTAAGATTATCCGATTTTCTGTATATTCTTCAAATACGATTTACAAATTTATAGTTATCGTTGCTAAACTGTTTCTTGTTTATATTTGGAGTAATCCGTATGTCCGATGACAAAAAAGATGATTAGGTTACTGCTTGGTGTTTTGGATTCCTTTTAACAGTTTTAAAGTTTAAATTTTCTTGATGTTGCATGTGTGGTGAACTGGTCATAGTGTTTAATTCAAGTTTGGACATGATTTCAGGCGGAATTGTATATCTGGTGCAAGCTAGGGCAAACTGTTAATTCTTAGGAGTCATTAATGGAGGACGAGAAGGATGCTTTTTACGTTGTCAGAAAGGGGGACATTGTTGGTGTTTACAAGAGCTTTAGTGATTTTCAACCTCTGGTATCACCAGTCTTCTTCTGATTTAGTAGACTTTATGCCATTTCTATATAGTCAATCTGTTTTTAGTTGATTCCATACTTATCGATCCATTTGTTAAAAATCAATAATTCAGATGTCAAATCTAGTACTTTTAGGTTACACAAAATAGAAAAAGCAAGGACTTTCCCTTCAAATTTAAAAAACAAACATTGCTCTACCCGATTGTAGTTTTCTTTGGGCAAATAGCATTGTTATATTTACAGTAGTACTGTATGTTTCCCCCTAGTTATCAATTTTTTTTTCAAAAACCTTATATTTCATAATGATCTCAAAGTTGGTAGCATGTTCAATCACAGAGTTAATTTTGCAACTCTCTTTTACTGAAATGAGGGAGTAATATACACCTTCCATATATAAAATTACATAGAGGTTTATGTTAACATTTTGCTTGGCAGTGCTAACCAACAACTTTTGTTTAAAAAGTAACTTCCTTTTGTTTCTACATCCAATGATTAAGAACATGAACCATACTTTTGCTATTTAGTGGACAATAAACTGTCAAACCAATTACTGAACTTAGTTCATTAGTTATTAATATAACGGAAGTTTTGGTATGCCATTTAAATCTTGTTTTCCTTTTGTTGCATTCTAGTTTTTATAACAAGGTTTCTTGCAATTAACTTGCTAAGTAGGGTGATCTGCAATTTAATGACCAAATATGCCACTTAAGCTAACTAATGTAGTTATTGTATACGTAATGCATATACTTGCACCATTCATTACATTTGAAGCTCATAAACTATACATGCCACTTATTGTACTTGTTGCTTTCTGTTCTTTAGCTATATGGTCCCAATGTTGCTGTGTTCAAAGGTTATCGATTGCCTAAAGCTGCTGAGGATTACCTGGGATCACATGGGCTCAACAATGCAATATATTCTGTTGGGGCCTCTGATGTGCAAAATGGTCTTTTTGGCCAACTTATTCCATGTCCTTTTCAGGTTACACTACTTGATTTATTTGAGTTCGCTTGATACAATTTTATCACTTCCTCATTTACCTTAAGTGTTTATGTTAAAGATACTTCAACTAAACCCAACCTTAAGGACAAACCCTTAGGGCTAACACCATGGCTTAAAGTATATATTTTTTCCAGATTAATCTCTTAGAAGCATAGTTCTTTGAACAGTAATAATTTTCAGATTTAAGACATCTTATGATTTTGATTTTATTTCAGCAACCGTATTCTATCAAAGACAAAACTGGTACAAGGAATCCATCCGAGAATAAGATAAAGGTAATGCTTTAGTCAAAATTGTAACGTTTTGCATTTTTTAACTTATTTAATCATGTATCTTTCTACAGAAAAAAGTCGGATCAACTTCTTTTTCAGAAGCTCCTCAGAGAAAGCTACCTGAAATCGAAAGCTTTATGGAGACTCTACCTGTTTCTGCTTATTGTGTGAGGTTTTATATCACTTAATCTTTATAATAATAATCTTGTTTCAATGAACTCCAAAAAACCAGAAAAAAAACAAATAATTCAATGAAAAAACTGTTTTTCCATGGTTAACTGACACTAATTAATCATTTCTACTCCATGGTCAGTGTTCTTGTATTCTTGAGTTTGATGGTGCAGCAAAAGGAAACCCTGGACCAGCAGGCGCTGGAGCTGTGCTGCGTGCAATAGATGGAAGTCTGGTAAAAAAAACATCACACACTCATAATTAATATTATATTTTTAAATATTCAGTTTTTTGAGTATGAAACTTTTATTAGGTTTATCGTTTGCGAGAAGGTCTAGGTGTTGCAACAAACAATGCTGCTGAGTATCGTGCAGTTATTTTAGGGCTCAGGTATGCCCTTGAGAGAGGATTTAGGCATATCCGTGTGCAAGGAGACTCCAAACTTGTTTGTATGCAGGTATACTTTTTTCCTTTTTGGTGTTTCCAGTAAAAGTGCAAATTGATATGATTATATGTATGGTAGATTAGAAATGGATAGAATTGTAATATATGCTATACTAAAAACTTCAAAAATCAAATAGTTAACGAAACATGACGTTACTTTTGTGGCTAATGATTGAAGATGTTGCTTTTAAGTTAAGAATATTGTATATTGTTACCCTTAAACCTGCTAAAAATAAATACTCTTAAAATTTCCAAATAAGTGCATGCTTTAGGAAGAAACTTTCCTCCACATGACACTTTATGGAGGCCTTTTTTATAACTCTTTATTGCGTTCATATTTGAAATAGAAATCTCACATTCTACTTTTTTATAAATATCGACTCCATATTATCTGCTTCCTGCCAAGATAATGACTCGACAGTTTAAGGAAAATCACATATTCTTGAACATTGAAGTATTGAGCATAAATAGTGAAAGTTACTTTACATAGGATAGTTTATTAAAAATTTAATTTAGGTCATTGGAAAGAGTCCATTACTGCACATAACATAACATTTCATTTATATTAATATTAATTTAATAAGCTCTACTTATAATGAAGTAATTAGAAAGTAAATATAAAATAGGAGGTGCATAAACATAAAGGTTTATAGTGGTGTAAATATGTTATTAATGTGGTAAGTGTTGAGAAAACAGGTGAATGGTTTGTGGAAAACTAAAACCCAGAACATGACAAGCTTATGCAAAGTAGCAAAGGAGCTGAAAGATAAGTTTGCATCTTTCCAGATCTGTCATATTGAAAGGGTATGTATGCATTCAGACATATTATTCCTTCAGATGAGAAGATATTATATTATTGTTAAATTGAATCTTAACAAGTTTATCGTATATTATATGAAATGAAAGGAGTTCAACACTGAAGCTGATGCTCAAGCAAACCTGGGAGTACATCTTCAGGGTAAGAAGGTCATTTCATTTTTTATTTTTTTTGAGAGAGAAGAGGGTTTATAATTGTTGTATTGGTGTCTGTCTACAGCTGGTGAGGTTCAGGAGGAGGTTGACAGGAGATAGTTGAAAGAAAGCTGAAAGCTGTGTTTTTGTTGTGGGATGATATTGTAATATGAAGATAGGAGCAACTTTTGGGTAGTTTAGCTTCAGAATGAATGAATGAATGAATGTATTTATGAAGCTAAGCTAAGCTTCATTAGTGTACTTATAAGTTGTTGAATCTGTAGGACCTGAATGTTGGTACTAATCATGACACTTATATAGTTCTGCTGTTGGTTTAACAAGGCTGAATGTCAGAAAAGCACAGCTGTTTGTACAATTACTGAAGAAACACTATTTATTACGTGCCTATTAAATCCCTCTTTATTAAATCTCTCTATAAACTTTCTCCTAAAGTTTTTATTTTATTTTATTTTTAAATGCCTACAATAAGTTGTGTTTTTGTGTTTAATTCATGGGTTTAAATAGTAAATAAAGGGGAAGTTAGATGATCTAACAATAATTTAATGTTTATTTGAAAAAAATAACCCAAAAAATTGTTTTTATCAAATTAACCATTTGGTTCGGAATGAATATTTCGGACAAAAAAACATTTTTTTGTTTAGACCAACATTTTGGATTCTAGTCGGACTAAAATTTCAGATTTTGAAAAAAATACAACTTTGTATGTCAAATATTAAATCCAAAATGAGATGAATAGTTATTGAAAAATGATGATATTAAACATTTCTAAATAGATATTTCCGAAGTAGGTGAGGATAATTTTCCAAAAGAAAAAAACCCAAAAAACAATTCCGGAATTTGAAGATCAAACCCGGAATAGAGCATAACATTCTTTGAAAAAAAAAATTAAAAAAAAAATAAGAACTCTAGAATATAAACAGTAGTTCGGAATATGTAATTTGAAGCAAGTGACTATTTTTTAAAAACTAAAAAAATGATTATTTTATTTTAAATTAGTTTATAACTCGTGAGAACCACGGTTATAAAATTAATCAAACTTTTATAGTAAAAACTCAAAATTATTAATAAGTTATTTTAAATAAATTATTAATTTAAGAGATATTTTTTATTAGCTATGTGAAATTATAATCATTGATTCAAATAAATATATATAATTAATTTTTAATATATATTAGATATTTTTTATTTGTGAATTATTGAAAACAATAATTTAAAATTTTAAATTTAAAATAGAATTACATTAATGAGGAGGTCTAATAAATTTAAAATGAAAAACTAATAGATTGACAAGTGGCAACACATTAATTAAAATGTCTAATATGATGACACATGACAAAAAAGCTACTCTTTTATTAGTATAGAGATGCTCATTTATATAAGTTAAATTCGTTAATTTTCTAAAGAAAAGCAAGTTTTTTTTTTTTTTTTTTTTTTTTTTTTTTTTTTTTTTTTTTAAATATAAGAGTTTTGCACATGTATAAAAATGGAGAATTTCATATATACTCTTATTAAACATCAAAATATCATATTTGTCAAACTTAATTTCTAAATATCATATCTACATTTCATAAAATTTAAAATATTGTATATGCTCTTTTTAAACATCAAAATATTATATATATCATTTTTAAATATCAAAATATCATATATATGCCCTTTTAAAACATTAAAATATCAATGGTAATATTTAAAATATATTCCACTTAAAACATGACAATATTCAACAACAAAAAACCAAGCAACCAATGCATACATTCCATGGAGAAGACAACATATGAAGCGTTTTGTTTGTCAAGAAGGACATTCAAACAATTTAGAAGTAGATGTTCTACCGTTTTAGACATAAGGATAATATGGTTAAAATTTTTAATTATTATAATAATTCTAAGATATAAAAATGATTATAAACTATTAAAAACATTGTAAAAAAATTTGGACAAATGTGATATTTTGAAGGTTTATAGAAAGGTAAATATGATATTAAGAAATTAAGTTGGACAAATTAATCCATATATGGAATTAACGTAGGACCCAATTCTCTTTCTTTCTGAAATAATTGTTTTACTGAATAATTGTTTTACTGTTATATAATACATTTCTCCACTAGAATCCAATGAGATTTCGAAATGAATAAATTTTGATTTGAAAATTATTTCAATTCAAATAAAAAATAAAAAATGCGTTGCAGAACGATCTATAAAACAATTGATACCATTTCATTCCTAAACTAAATTAGTAGTCCTTCTAAAGTTCACTTCTTCCCCATACTACGAGTGAAAGGGAAAATGTAAAGACTGCCATTAAAGCAGCCCAAACGAGACTTACTATATCCATGTCAATTATGTCCCTTATCTTTATACTAGAAATATTCCATTATTGTATTGCTCACTAATAATAGTAGAATCCATGGTCCAGAGTCAAAAGGGATTCTGGCCGAACACTATTGATGAACCAATCAAATAAATCCATTTCTACCCCAAGATTAATTGATTAGTGATCATAACTTGACGCGGGTTCAAAAGATCCACTTTATGGGGTTTTTACTATTTATTACCATATGTATTACCCTAAAATAGATTGATAAAAATGAGTGGATAGCTAGGAACACTAAGGTACACAAAGGATTCGTAATAGAGATTATGTAAGTCTATTTTTCTCTGGATAAAAAGAATTCTAATTGGGGCTTTAAATTGGTATAAATGATCAAGGAGTACTTCCCACGATTCCGATCCAGAGTATACTTCTATTCACCGATTAAGTAAATAACTATCAATTCCCTCCTTTTTTTTTTTTTTTTTTTTTTTTTTTTTTTTTTTCATTTTTATGATATTTCCTTTTCAATTGTTTCAATTGTAATTATAATTCATTTGACAACCTTATTGGGAAATGAAATCATAAAACCATATGATTCGTCAGAAAAAAAATTATTCTTCCCAGATTATTATTTGTTTTCTTACGACACGAGAATTCAATCCGGATTCTTGGATTTTTCCAACAAAATATCAATCCCCGTTTGAGTTCGGATGGGAATTCGAATTCAAGTGAATAAAGAGTAAACCTATCTTTTTCTGGCTCTAAGACTAGGAGTTCTAGTGGTCGACTCGGTTCTTTCAAATTGTTTCTCATTATTAAGAAAAGGTAACAAAGATAAAATACGAGCTTGTTTTATAGCAATAGTAATTAATCGTTGTTGTTTCAAGGTCAATCTATTCACTCGTCTAGATAATATTTTTCCCTGTTCACTAATAAATCGACTAATTAAACTTCAATGTACATCGACCCTTTCCTTACCCCGACGATCTACCTTTCTTAAGGCCCTCAAACTACTTTATAAAGAGCATATGAAAGCCGGGGACTCTCGGTTGATCTTCTTCCGACTTATCCTTTGAAGTCTAGTTCTGTTCTTTCTCAAGAACTCACTCCAGCATCTGAAAAATCTAACTGAACAGTCTTTGCTACTTCGTGCCGCAACTTGGAAGTCTAGCTACCTATCCGTCTCCACCTCTGGCAATAGATCTATCCCACTCTGTCCAAGCAGTTGAGTTTCGCTTCTTTCCTGTAAGTCAGTCGATCTTGATTTGTTCTCCTCTCCCTTTCGGTAGAGATCTTAACTCTATGATTTGATTCTTTATTCTATTCTCGAATTTAGCTTTATCAAATAACTGAGGATTCGAACTGAATAAGAGAGAGCGAAAGACTTCCCGCGTAAGAGCTCTTCAAACCTTGTCCTATCGAAGCTGCGCTGATACTCCTGAAAGTGTAAATGGTTTGAAAGAAAAATCATATATGAGAGAGAAAAGATTTGGCCAAAAAGATAGCCAAGAAAGATACCTGCTTTGGCACGGGGATCCTCTGTTTTCTTTATGCCTAGTGGGCTTGTGATTGTGGGAAAAGCAAAGGCAGCCACAGGAGGATAAGAATAAGTGGGCTTAGTATAAAACTTCCGGAGAAGACTTTTCCAGAGAGCATGGGTGTAGGCATTTTTTTTGATTCAATAGGAAGTTGTGAGAATGCATTTTCCCCCAAAAAAGAAAGGGATAAAGGTGCGAAGCGGATTGTTTCATTTTTTTTCATGAAGCATGAATATATTTAATAAAAAAAGATGAGACAGAGTCCACAAGGACAACTTTCTTTATATTAGATGCCAGCCTTATAGAAGATGCGACTAGCGCATTGTACTGGAAGTAGGGGACTCAAGCCTTCGTCGATTGAGAGGAGCCCCTCGCCTCACTCGGAAACTCTTATCACGACCTCTCTCATGTATAAGGGGAAGGCTCACCGAGATGATCAAAGGCTGCCCAGAGACAGGGGCGGAGACTAGACTAGCTTTCCAGGATAAAGAATGCAACCAAGATAGGGATGAATGACTCTACTGACAAGTTACGGGATACGAGCGTCATCCCCACCCCTGCTTATACAGAACCAACTCAATTACATAGACCCTGTAGCGAGTTGGTTAGGAGGAAAGGAAGCCAATGACTCCCTGTCTTTCTTATTTAAAGAGAGTGAAATGAGCCAGTAGCTCTGGGAAAGAAGGAAGAGAAAGGGAAGGAATCACTATAGTTACTCAAAAAAAAGGTTCGGAATCGAATCCGCTCAAGCTGTGAACAAAGAAGAAGCTCTTGCCATTGTCGGTCTTAGCGCAGTTGGAGGAAGGGGAGATGGGATGAGTGAGGGGCCCGTACCGACGTCTCACTACTACTTAATTGAATTAATTAACGGCTAAACTTTTTCATAACCTGAGCTTTCCTTAACCAGTTGACCTTACTTCGTAACCTTAGCCTCCCTTTCTTTATAGTTCGACTAAGTGACTTCGTAACCGAAACCTACTTTTTTTCTTACTTATAATATTTTGATATTTAAGAAGGATAAAATTCTTTTATGAGAATGTTTTAACATGTGCAAAGTTGGTGTAGCTACTTTAGATAACTTCTTTTTTTTTTTTTTTTTTTTTTTTGAAATAGTACTTATTAAGTAACTTGTTAATAATAGATTTTGATTTTCTTATGTTTGCTCAATTTTTTTTTTAGAATAACAAATCTAATTTACCTCTAAACTACTTTTAATTTCATTATGTCCCAATAAGACTTAAACTTTTGACATCAAAAGAAAAAACTACATCTCATAACGTTAAAACATAAGCTTTTTGGTACATTTACTCATTTACAAATTTACATGGCAAATTACATAAAAACATGTGTCATTTAATTCTCACATATAAAAATCTAAAATTTTAATTATATATTGTGAGTGGCAATAAAATAGTGAATCTGATGATGATGATTGGTTAATTAGATATGAAGCGTGTATAAATAATATATGTAAATTATAGGAGCTATGTTTAGCAAGACCAAAAACACTAAAATATGTCTAATTGAGTAGCTATACACCTATAGTTAAGTTTGTTAAAAATAATAGGTTGTAACCCGTGAAAATCATGGTCGATACATTTAAAATTTTTATATAGATAAAAAATTAATAAATATAAAAAAAACTAAAATATTGTCGATTGTAAGTAATTATGAGTTAATTTGTTAAAAAAAATAAACATAATAATATTATTAGGATATGCTTTTGTATTTTCAAAGTTTGAATTGAATTTGATTTTTTACTAAAAAAAAAGAAAATAATAACCATCATAGAAAAATGTGACATGTCAAAGAGACATTTTAAAAAACGGACAAATGTTATTTTTAGGTTTCATTTATTAAAAAAAGGTAGATATGAATATCAATAGCTGTAATTTCAAAGTAAATTGTATAGATAAAAAAAATACTAACTATTTTTTTTTATCGGTTTATCGGACATAATAAAAATCAACCGAAACCAAACACATAATAATAATAATAATAATAATAATAATAATAATAATAATCTATTTAATATTTATCATTCTTATTCTTATTTATTCTTATTTGGGTTAATTCAAGTTATATGGTTACTTTAGAAGTATGAATAAAGAGAACGATTTTTATATTTAAAATGTAAAATAAACACATATAAATTCATAATTTACATGGTCGTGGGTAAAACCTCGCCAGTTGTACAGTGCGGAACTTTTGTTGTACCCTGTCTACAAGTTCGTTTGATGATAACTCTTCATGGAAGTGGATACTGGATAGGGTGATATCAGTTCAGGTCCTTTTTCTCTACTCCCCCGACAGCGGTTCTCCATTGATTCAGTTTTGAAGAAGAAAAAGCATCAGAAATGGCGTCTTTTTCTGCATCTCCCTCCATATCTTGTTTCACAGCTATCAAACCCAATAAAAACCCTACTTCCCTGTTGCCCACTTCTATTTCTGCTTGCACTTTCTCATGTTCTTTATCCAATCGACTTCGGGTGGCCCGTGTTTGTTTTAGCATTCCCAATTCTTACCCTAATTCATCGGTATCCAAGACAAATTTGTCAAATTTGAAGAAGATAAGATCTGTTGCTGAAGATACAGTAATTCCCGAACAACAAGAAGACACCATCAGCAACCAAGGAGAAGTCGAGGCGACCGTTTCTGTTCCAGTTTCTCCTTCCGATATCCTCACCATGTTCTTTCAGGTACTTTCCTATTTCCGTGCCTTTGTTCCTAAAATTTACAACAAGAAGCATCAAATTCTGCAATGCATAAGATATGCCACATGTTTACTGATCGAGTCTTGAATGCCCTCCAACTGTTTGATTTTGGTTCAAAGTGGAAAATATGGCAAACATGTTTAGCTGCTTCTTCGAATAAAAGTATCTTTTTATAGATACTGAAACTCAATTGCAATTGAACACAATGGATAGAGTCATAGAGACGAGTTGAGTATCTGTAATAACTTCATCTTGGATTCATAACAGCATTTAGCTAAATTTTGTTGCATAACTAATCATAATCATCCAATTTGCTTTGAAAACGCTAACAATCTTTGATCGTTTTGTATATGGAGGCCGAGGGAACAATGAGTGAAGCAGCTATTCCTTCAGTGACAAGTGCTCTACAGGTAAAACATTATCTTCAACTTACATCAATTGATTTTGTGTATATCTTTGAGGCATCTGATGTTTATATCCAAAATGTTCATCCCCTTTTTTTTTTTGTTCAGGAGACGGAGGGCATTTCAAACTTAAAAGTCCAAGTTCTTGAGGGTATTGCAAGCGTTGAGGTGAGCTGATTTTTTTGTATATATTGATTTGATTTTGAAATTGACAATAACATATTAACACATACCCGATTCCTGTTTGTTATAGTTAAAGAAGAAAACAACAGTGCAAGCTACTGGAGTGGCTTCTAATCTGGTTGAGATCATACAAAATTCTGGATTCAAGTTACAAGCACTCAATTTGAGCTTTGAGGATGACTATGCCAATTAAAATTTCTATTTCATTTGTTTATTTGGAATCTTTTCCTCAAAGTTGTTGAAATTTCTTGCTGATACTATTTTTATTTTTCTTTTATTTGCATTGAATTGTGTTCCGGAGTAATATATAGTTATGGAAATATTTAGAGATACCATTTGACCCAGGTGTTCAGTGTTCTGCTATCAGTTTTGCATTAAAGTTTGTACCTTGTTCATAGATTCTTGAACCTTATTCAAGACTGGTGTCAGCTTCGAGTTACATTCAAGTCGTTGACTTTTTTTTTTTTTTTTTTTACAATTAGAGTTAACACTCCATTATCACAGTCATGAAAGAAATCATAATGAAGGAAGAAAGGGTATCTTGATGAATTATGACAGAAAATTGTTTTAATAGTTTACAAATCTCCAAAAATAGAAAACAAAACTCTTAATAGAATTAATATATGGGCTCAGAAATCTGATTTAGTTGAAGGAGTCACACCTACGGCGGATCTGTCCGCTCCGGCCAGTTTTCACACCATACAAACTGAGCTTCTCAATTGCTCGACCAAATGCCTCAAAGAACTTCTTCTGGTCTCTTGCATACAACTCTACAAACGGCCTTGTTCGAGCATCCATTGTGAGTGCCCTATCCGATCTCAAAACCCCCAATCCCCTGGGCAAGTTTTTATAGTACGAGTTATCGAAGTCTCGTGGGGTCATTATGTCGTTAAACACCGATAACGATGGGTTTTTCTTGTAATCGGCACATGCATTTCTTAGCCCGGCGGCGTACCTTGGATTATAAGACGGATCGGACTGTGCTGTTCTGCTGTAATTGTAAATGTCTGAGCTGAATTCACTGCAATGAGAGAATCCGATGGTGTGGGCGCCGGTTAATGCCACCATTTCCTGGATTGAAAACCCTCTGGATGTGAAGATCTTGATGATTCGATTCATGGACATGGTTGGTTTCGGGAGGATTAGTTCGGCGCGTGAGGCTCTGGACACCACTCCGTCTCTCCGGCCGAGTTTCACGTTGTAGAATGGCCCACCCATCATCGTCACGAGGTTGCGCGTGGCGACAGCGAGGATGTCAGCACATGAGACAACTCCAGGGCAGGAGAGCTCGAGGGCGGTTTTAGCACGGACGACGACGTCGAAGCCGTCTCCCGGAAGGGAAAGGTTGATGTCGGCGTCACGCTCGGCCTTATTGAAAGGAGTGGAGGAGATAAGAACGGAGGCGTCACAGCCCTCGACGAGGCAGTCGTGGAAGAAGAGGCGTAGAGCTGCGCCGGCGGTGGTGGGTGAGGCGATCTGCTTGTTGGTGGTGGTGTCCTGCATTATCTGTTCAAATCTGGGACATGATTTCTGGTAGAAAGTGGTGGTAAGCTGCTGAGAATGTGAAGATGCGATGAAGAGTGAGATGCAGAGGATCAAACTTAACGGGTTTACTCTTATCGCCATGGCCGAGCTTCTGTGAGCAAGCTTCCGAAGTAGCAGACGAGCTAAGAAATGGCATCTCCGTTAACGAGAAGGGGTTTTATGCTACTGTTTTTTTTCCCTTTCTGTCGTGTCAATTTATAATTATTATATTTCAAACTTTTTTATATGAGTTATTGTCTGATGTTTTTATATACGTAAAAAATAATAAAGTGTTTTTTTATTAAATCATATTATTATTTATATTGATTAAAATAATGAATTAATTAATATGAAAACCACTAGTGAAATAATTTGGAGAACAGATTCATGAATTTATTTATTAAATCGGGGAACGGGGGAGCGTGAAGAGTAATTTCGACGATTTCTTCTCTCAGACTGCATGCGATGCCACTAATCACGGTGGACAACACGCGGTTTAAGGTGGCGGAGGGATAGTTTTGTAATTTAAGACAAAACTTTCCATGTGATCTCCAATTCTCCTTCATGTGAAGGGAGACAGCTGTTGGGGATGTGTTCCAATGGAAAGCGCTGTACACGTGGATCCGGAGAGAAGCATGATCCGACGGTGGTAAGTCAACCTTTCAAAATAAATATAAAAGCAGAAAGACCTTCTATTTTTTTTTTTTTTATGTATATATCCTTTACCCAATAAAACGGTGACATTTGTAATATTTCATTTTTAAATTTAATAATATTTTAAGATATTAATATGACATATGTTATTATTTAAATTGATAGGATGATTGGTAGGAACAAAAGATAAGATAGTATTTAATTTCTCCACAGAAAAATTACAAATTTACAATTATCTAAACATTTGTCAAACGATATGTTTATTCTAAGGAAAAATTTTTAATTAACGATCTAACGTTAAGTATTTTTGTAAGTTTTACTGTTGAATTATAGTAGTGGACCCATCTAATTACATGGACTCCGTTCACAACTCATCATTTTGGTTTTTAAACTGTAACATTAGGATCATAAGGTCATCAATACATTACACACTAAAAACGTGGTGGTGATGTGGCACATGACCACAATGTACACATTACTCGTTAATGGCGTGGTGGTAATGTGGTGGTTGTAGGCGTGCCCAGTCATGATGCCACGCCTCACAATGCACACACTCTATGCCTTTCTTTCTCTTCTCCTCCCCCGCTTTGACGTCATGGCCAAACTTGAAGACCAATGGCAGGATTGTTCCAAACATAATGTGGGTCCGTGACGAGAAGGAAAAAAAAGCCCTTATAATACATAAATTTCATCAATATTTTTATAATAACTCACTAATTGAAAAAAAATTACTTGTACTGCATATAACATTTTTCATTACAAAAATCCAAAATTTTAAAGAAAAATACTCCTTCTAAATTTTTGAGATGCAAAATCATTAATAATATCTTCAAGATCGATCTTGTCTACCATATCATTCTCTATACATAGAACTGTCAAGTTGTTCAACATTTCTTGTGACATCGACGACCTTAAGTAATTCTTCAATAACTTCAACTTTAAAAAATCCTCTCCGCTAATGCAACAGTTACAAGAATAGTTAATAGGATTCTATATGCAATAAAAATATTTGGGTAACAATCTCCAGCTTTAACAAATTCTAAAATTTCAACTGCAAATTTAATATCATTAGGAAGAGTCTTTTGCAAAAAAAATAATTCGATAAAAAGATCATTTGAATCCACATAAGAAAAAATGTCATTAGAAAAAGTATTTCCAAACATTATACAACACTCTTTAAGCTTATTTTCATCTAATGACGTTAAAATCTTTGAGTCATATAAAAATCCAAATATACTTTCAAAATACTTTAATTGTTCAAATCTAGTATTTAGTGAAACAATTGCAACATCCACAACAACATAAAAGTAATGAACCTTAAAATACTCTTCTGGTGATTGTATTTCTTCTTCTTCAATATCACTTTCATCAAATTGTTTGTTTATAGTTACATTATGCCTATATGGAAATGTAGGTTCAACACCAATTTCTAAAGCAATTGTTTTAGCAATATTTATGCTTGAAGCAAACCCTTCATTTCTAAAATTCGTAAAAAAATGTCATTACATTTTGTACTTGGTTAATAGTGGCATCAATACAAATAGATTTAGATTGCAATTTTTTATTTATCATATTAATAGCAAATAAAATTTCATACAAAATAACCATACTAAGTAAAAATTCAAAACTCTTAATAGCTTTAACGAAACTTTTGGCTTCACTTTTTGATTTTGGGTCATCACATGATTTAGCCAATTCTAGCAAAGCTAATCGTATTTGAGGAGCTTGGAATCTAATAGTTTTGACATTTTTAATTCTACTTTCCCAATGAGTATTAGATAAAGACTTTATAGTTAAAGTTGAAACATTATCTAATAATACTTTCCATCTTTTAGTAGAACTAGAAAATAATAAATATAAGCATTGAAAATACCAAAAAAAGAAACAACTTTACCATAAGAAAGTGTCATGTCACAAACGGTAAGGTTTAGACTATGAAAAACACATGACATATATAAAGCTCTAGGATTAATTTCAAGAAATTGTTTTTGAAACCCTTGGTGTGTTCTTTTCATGCTAGACCCATTATCATAACCTTGACCATTTATATCATCCGCATCAAGATCTAACAATTTTAATGCATCTAATAACACATTAAAAAGTCGCAAGCCAAAAGTATTATCAACTTTTAAAAATTCTAAAAAATATTCATCAACTTGTATTTTGTTAGAAGACAAATTCACACATCTTATAATTAAAGTCATTTGCTCTTGATGACTCACATCCCGAGTACAATCAAGAATGATAGAAAAATATTCAGTTTCTTTAATTATTTTAATGATAGAACTTCTAACCGTGTGGCCTAAAAGAGAAATAAGTTTATTTTGAATTTTGGGGCCAAGATAATGATGATGAATTTCTTGATTTTCTACGCGTCTAACATGATCTTACATTATATCATCAAATTCTACCATCATTTGTATTGCTCCCAAAAAGTTTTCATTACTATCTTTATAAAGTTTAGTGTTTGAACCTTGAAAAACCAAATTATAGTTAGACAAATACTTCACAACAACAATTATTCTTCTTAAAACTTGCCTCCAACGCTATTTTCCTTTAAAATTTCTTGTTGTAAATCTTTATCAATAGTAAGGTTTTTATTCCATCTTTGTTTTGCATCATTCCAAGAACTCATACAAGTCAAATGTTCATTACTATTTTCATGTTTTTTAAGTCGAACACTAAGATGTTTCCAGTCATTATATCCTTCATTTGCTAAAAAAACCTTTTTGATTAGTAGATTTAAAAAGTTTACAACAAAAACAAAACACTTTATCCAAAAACTTTGAGTAAACTAGCCATTTCCGATCTCGTGTCTCACCATTATTTAATTTTTGGGTATAAAAAACATAAGAGAAATGTCTAGATAATGCATCTTTAGGAAACACAAAATTCATTTCCCTTATTAGCCATTTTTCAATTAGAATATCTATTGTTTTGTTATCAAAACATTCCAATTTCTAGGGTGATAAATATCTAAAGGATTAAAATTAGTATCATCACAATCATTAAACAAATTAGTATCATCGCGTTCATTTGACACATTAGTATCATCACGTTCATTTGACACATTAGTATCATCACAATCATTAGACAAATTAGTATCATCACGTTCATTTGACACATTAATATCATCACGTTTATTTGACACACTAGAAGAATCGACTGGTTTTAGTTTAATAAACTTATCTAAAGACCCTTTTGTTTTAGTTTAGATTCTTCAACTATTTTTCGTTTTTTTTCCAGCTCCTGATAAGTGTTTTTTATGAAACATTATAGTGATTAGTAAGGAAAGAATACACCTGAAAATCAAACTTTGATGATGTTTTATGGTTAAATCCAGATGGTGCTTTTCTATTGAAGGCTTGAATCTACAAACAAAAAAAAAATTAGAAACTTTGATGAAAGATTAACAAAAAAACAGATTCCTATTTGTAATTTGAAAGCAAACAGAAAGCAAAAACTTTACCTCAATAAAATTCGATTGTCAGTGTAACCAGAAATCAGCTGTATAACAAAATTTGCGCTATAGACAAACAAAAATAAAAAAGTTTCAGCAACTTGAATAAAAAACCGCAAGTACCATCAAAACTAAGAAAAAAATCGGACTCACCTTAATGAAATTAGACATTCAGACTTGTAGATTGCTTGGGAGTAATAGAAATGCCTAAAATCAGATTTTTGAATCACAAAGTGACAAAGATTGGGCTGTAAACGAACAAACATATTTTTTTACACTTGCAATCAGTGAGCAACTACCAAATAAACAAAGATTGAAATTTGGTATTACCTAATGAAATCAAACTCCAAATCTGTGAAATTAGAGTGAATTGATAATGAAATCGGGTTCACAATCGTGTATTAGCCTTCCATTAGAGCTATAGAGTCGTGATTTTAGAAGCCTTTGAAGAATTGAAGCAAAAAATCAGAATTGGAGCAGAATTGAGTCGAAGCAAAATTCTGTCATGATTTGGTGTAGTATGCAGTAGGAATGGACGATCCGGTAAGGCCATCCATTATACATCTCACGGGCTACGAACCACCTCCACCTCCACCTAGCCATCATGAACTACAAACAAACTCCAGTATACCTATCACGACCACGAAGAGAGAGAGAGAGAGAGAGAGAGAGAGAGAGGTGGAAGAAGCAGAAGGTTGAGAGAGACCCTCTCTCTCATTGGTCGTTGTCATTTGTCTTTCCCACTACGAAACGAGCCTCTTTGTCATTGGTATACCGGGAGGTCTAATAGAGTCGTGATTAGGTAACGTTCAAATCAGACACACGCTTGTCTTGCGAGGCGAGTCAAACCAGGCGTCATTTCAATTTTCCATATCCTATCTATTCTGAAATCGGCGCTAGGTCTCCTGCTTCTAAGTTTTGTTGGGTTAGTTTCTACATTTGGGCTGCTAATATGGAGCTTGAATGGAGTTTTGTTGGGCTTAATACGTTAAGAATGTTTTATACTTATGATCCATAAATAATTCTCTCTCTCTCTCTCTCACACACACACACACACACACACACATATATATATATATATATATATATATATATATATATATATATGTATCTTAATTACCTTATAAAACATTTTTGGTCAAATGCTGAATTTTAAGTCGTACAAACATACAATGCATTTGTACAACCAATTTATGCATTACAAAAAGAGTAGAGTACATATGGTCAACAGTTGAAAAGGTCAAATCTCTTATCCCCTATTCTTAGACTATTTTGACCCGGTTCATTCCTTATCTCCGTAGTTCCCCAAATCTCGCAATTTCTGTTCACAAATCTTGGATATATATCGCTGACGTTTCCATTTATAGGGTTTAATTCATTTTTCAGCATTCAACCACCATTGTCACACCCGTCGCTTGGCGCGGGTAAACGACTAGTGTATATATATATATATATATATATATATATATATATATATATAACAAAGCCTATAAAAATTATGGGCCTCCTTAAAAAAAGGATCCTGGACGGTCATCCTTATCGCCTATCTTTTGGGACGGGCCTGCATAATGGTGTGAGTATTATAGTGATGTGGAAGGAGAACCACATCCTTTTTGGAGCTTCCATACCTCATAGCCTAATGAGCAAGCAATTCTAAAACTCGACATACAAATAGATGTTTAGCTTTAGCAACCTCTCAGATTGTGCTCATCCCACCAAATAAGACGGTCACAACCAACCTTTTGCCACAAAGGCACCTTGTATCTCGTGCTTTGTACAAGACTAGAAGATAAACATTATTTCATATGCTAACAATATAAATGATACCCACATACAAAGTCTCGTTAAGTTACACTCTTTGTTTTCGTATTCTTCTTTCCCACCTACACATATAATAAGCGTAATGTTACCAGATTACACTTTATATTACACTAGATTACGACTGATGTTTAGACTATTTTGGTGATTCTGTATGTGGAACAAGGAGATTAGCAAAATCCTTATCTATAGATACCCCTTTTCAACTCGACGTTTTTATTGTTTGGATCTATCCATAGGACACTGTATTTAGTCGTTGTCACTCTCATTGACAACAGTATCAAGAACTTACGAAAAAGGTAATAACTTCAAATAACTTTAGTGATTATGATTTAGATGGTCACTAAATGATAAATAAAAGAACACATCTACCCTAATAAATGAAAATGACTTTGCCACATGTCCTCTTCTCATTCATTTGGACACATGACATTTTCTAGAAATTTTAAATTTTTCTATTTTCCACTTGTCATTTTATTGTATTTTTGATTTTATTAAATTAAAATCCACATTTAATATATAAGGTAATATATATGTAAGGTATTTATTAGAAAATGGTTTATATATATAATGTATCTAATGCATTAAAGTCTCATTAATTTTAATAATTCAAAAAATTTCTTATTTTTCTTATAAATTTAAAGTTTTCAAATTGTTAAAATTTTATATTTAATTTTTTTTAAATAAACCCATATAATACATGAGTCTCACACCTAGTAAATATATGTAAGTCCAAAATATCGTGATTTTAGCGAGCAAATCTATTTTAATTTATTTCAACAAAAGGTTGCATAAGCATGTGCATATCCCCTTTACCACCTAATCCGCTATCTTCCATTTCAAATCCTAAAGCATTTCCATATAAAAATAATCACCCATAGAATTAAGAGCAATTGATCAAAATCAGATTATTATGATTATGTAAAATCACGTTTTTCTTTTAATAAAACCAATTTCGTCTATAAAAACAATATACAATGCTTTTTATTTATTTTATATAAAATGAAAAAGTATTAGCAGATAACTCAGCATACATACGTAAGTTGTAGGGTCTATAGAAATTTCAATTCGCTACAAAAACGAAAAGGACATCCAAAAATTACAAATATTTGTATCCAAATGATAAGTCTATGTGGTATGAGTTAGATGATCCCATATGAACCGCGATGAACTTCGCCCCTATATAAGCCCCACATTTTTGGTCCCTTAAAGTTCAATTCCACCGAACCCACAACTCTTTATTTTAAAAATTAACTCGGACCGTTCCTCGTTTATTTAAACTTGCACGTTTCATCACTCTGGACATAAAAAGACTATTTTGCCTTTAATTTTTTTTTTTTATTGTTTTATCATTTTTAAATTAAAAAAAAAAGAAAAATATATTAGGTACCCACCCTCCCCCTTCCCCTTTCCCAGTGTCCTTTCCTCTCAATAGAAACCTCCCCATCTCCGATCAAAATCCTTAGGGAGAATCGCCGTCGGATTTTTCAATGCCACTTCATTTTGGTTCCAGACTCTTCTCACCACATTTTCTCCTCCTCTTGACTCGACTCAAAACCGGTCTCATACACACCATGTACAACCTCCTTCCCACCATCTAACAACCTCCTGAATCTACCGGTCAGACTCTAACTATTGTTGAGACGTAATCTGGAAGAAGAGATTATCAGTGGTGGTGATGCACGATCTGAAACCCCCAAAGTGAAATCCGTCATGAAACGCCCAAAGTTCTCGATCTGAAACCACACATTTCCCCATATATGAATTTGAAACCCTAGGCGCATAGGTGAAGAAGGAGATCGTCGATTGGAAAAAGGAGGATGAGAGAGATGTAGTATAGGTGATGCCACACTTGTAAAGAAGGAGATCGTCGATCTCGAAACCCTAGGTGGCGATTTGAAACCCTGATCTGTGTTCTTGGTTGTTGAAGGTCGTCGACGGGACAAGATTTGTGTTTGGTGGTTGGAGGTGGCTCACGATGAAGAGGATGGTTGAATGGTGGAGAAGATTACAAGATGATGAGTGGAGAATAAGGGATATCTGATTAGAAAAGGAGGAGGAAAGAGATGTTGTGGTTCTAGACAATAATAATGGTGGTGAGTGGTGCTCCGGCAATGGTGGTGGGCGATTTTCCGACGATGGTGGTAGTCGGTGGTTTGACGATGGTGGCCCGCCCGGAAAGAAAATGGTGGTGTTTGTGATTTTTTGTGAGGGTGAGGTTTTGGAAATAAATAAGGAGATATACCTTTTTCTAAATATTAATCTATAATTAATATCAATAAAAAAATCAAAAATAAATGAAAATTAAATAAAAAGGGCATTATGGTCATTTCGGATTTGACATGGACTAAATTCGCAATAAAACTGCATATTAGGGACGAAGCATGCAAGCGTTAAACAAATGAGGGACGGTCCGAGTTAATTTTTGAAAATAGAGACTAAACACGCTTTCTGGCATGTGCACGATGGACGATTGATGTAATTTACCCTATATAAACACATATGTACACGAGAGGAGCCAAAATTTTAAGTTACGAGGGGTTTGAACAAAGCTTGTCAAAAATTGCATATAGAACCGTCATGACCACTAGGACTTAAAAGATACTTCGATTTTTGAAGTTGGTTTGATCCAAGTTTAATATATAACCGTCTAATTTCATTACGTTGGTGACCTGAAACCGGTGCGGGAACTAGACCGTTTTTAACCCGGTTCAATAACTAGAACAGGACTGAAAATTTGAATAGACATTATTCATGTATTTTTTTTCTTATCTTTCTAAATTTTATCTTGATCCTTTCCAAAAAACAAATGGGTTGCACCTAATCATACCATAAACAAAAAAAAAACAATTTCATCTTCTTCCTCTATGTCGTGCTTACTGTGAGCGGGAAAAGAAAAAAAAATCAAGAAAGGCTTCATCTTCTTCCTTTGTGTCGAGCGTTGACAACGGTGAACCAAACCCATAAAAAATCGCCATTATCACCAGACAAGTCTATGCCTAATTTGGGTTGATAAAAATTTGTATGACACTTAAGTAAGTTTTTAATTTCGTATTATTAAATTCTTATTTTTTATGTTGCTTCTTACTGTTTGTAGAAGTATAGTTTTTTTTTTGCTTAATTTTGATTTTAAACTTATGAAGATGAGTTTATTCATGATGATGAAGATGATTTATTTGTTGCAAATATAGGATTATGAATATGCACCAATAGTTATTAATATTAGTGAAGAATCTGAAAAATAAAACGTGTTAAAACACTAATACTAAGAAACTAACAAAGAATTGAGACATGCCAAAACCTATTCCTAGCAAACGAATTCATGATGATGAAGATGATTTATTTGTTGCAAATATAGGATTATGAATATGCACCAATAGTTATTAATATTAGTGAAGAATATGAAAAATAAAACGTGTCAAAACACTAATACTAAGAAACTAACAAAGAATTGAGACATGCCAAAACCTATTCCTAGCAAACGAGCAAAAGAAAAGAATAATGGTTAATGAACCGCTCCTTAAAATGTAGCGTTCGAACTGGTGTGGATTATAGATGATGTCGGAGTTGAAAGGAAAAATACGGAGTGCATTCATTTTTAATAAAAATACTTAAAGCCGATACAGACCAAAACGAGACGTTTAATATGAACAAAAATTGGAAGAGATGCAAACAAACCTTAAGTTGTGAATATTGTGTATTAAATAGTGAATGACGGTATTAAGAGTTTTAAGTTGATAATATGACTGTGAATTTATATTTTTGGTGTATTAAATTGTGAATTTTTTGTATTAAGATTTGAATTTTGTATCTTAAGCTTTGATTTTGTGTTTTTAATTGTGAGTGAACTGCATTAACTTGTAAGTTATCTGTTTAAACTGTTAATTGTCTATATTAAGCTCTGAATTTTGTGCATTGAACTTTGATTTTTGTGTTTTAAACTGTGAACTAACTGCATTAAGCTGTGAATTTTCTATTTAAATTGTGAATTGACTGTATTAAGCTGTAAATTTTAATTAATATTGCGCAACTATTCCCCATTTAGCAGAAATCTTTCGAAAAGCATCTTTGCTTCAAGCATAAAGCAGAACACCTTCAACATCAACCCAAACGAGCCTATCTAATGGAGCAAATTTTCTATCCCATTCCTTTTTCTCCACTAACCATTGATTCAACACATCACTTGTCATGAAATTTTTGCAAGCTTCCCTACCTTTAAATTCCAACATAACCCATAATCCACTAACATAACGAACATCAAAATCAACAAAACCTTCATCATAACAAAGCATGCGCATATTTGGTAAAGTAATAAAGTCTCTAACTTTTACAGGGCAAACTCTTTTCTCTTCTAAGTTTTCCTCACGAGCCTCTCTTAGTTCTTCTTCGATCAATTCGTTGGACACTACGACAGGGTAGTAGGGGTCTTCATGGTGAAATTTATCCATGTTGCTTGCGCGAGGAGAGAGGGATGAGAGACATGTAGCAGATCCAAGTGTGGGGGTTATATGGTATCCGAAAATACTCCTATAATATTTTTAAACTTTATGTTCGATTCTAATGTTCCTTTACATGTACAGTTGGTAAGTTTTAGACTTGTTACAACACCACTGTGACTCCCAAACACATGTTGGTCGTATCTCAAATAAATACAGTTGATCAGACTCTAATTTATTCCAGATATGATTACATAACTGTCCAGATTTGACTGTAGTGTTCAACATCTAAATACTCTTGTTTTGTTCTTATTATGATACGGTTCTAGCAAGTATGTATACTATTTATAAAATACTTATATCTTTAAAGTATAATTTTAGTCAAAGTGTTTTAGTCCCATTGTATTTAACTATTTACAGTTGTATATCTTGTATGGTTAGATATACTAGTTCACTATAAACAATGCTCTGATACCAATCTGTCACACGCTTGAACCGGAACGGCGGAAACGTTCGGGGGCGGAGGACGTCATTGTGTAATATCATAGCAGTTGAATATAAATGAAACATAGCAACTAAACACCATAAATTACAATATACCAACATTCATTGTTTTACAAATTGTACTTGTTTATCAATTTCACAAAAATAACATAAAGTATGGTTTCTCATAAGGTAGTAAAATAATCCAGATCCAAGGCTCGAGTACCCGTTCACTGAGTCCTTGAGAATACAAGTCATTTTGAAAAACGTCAACATAGAATGTTGATGAGTTCACAAGCATGTTTGTAGGAAAAAATTTGTAATATATTTTCTTATAATAAGTTGTAAAACTCCAGAAAATCCAATATTTTCTATAAAAAGTAGTTTGTGAGTCTCGTTCTAAAACCGTGTGTACTTGCATGCAAGTCCTTTATTTTCCGTTGCTTGTATCTGAAAAGAGTGTATTCCCAGAAAACCCTATATTTTCTGTATATAAAAGTGTTGTGGTCTTAAAACCCTAAGACCCGAGTGGTGAAATCAGTTTACAAAGTATACGAAACATAGTTTGGTGTTTGTAAAACTAGTAGAGTGTAAATTCTTCGTAAATTCAAATAATGTTGTTATTCTCTATGTGAGTCACTATAACCATACTAATGACCTAAAGCACCTGCTTTGACGTTTTTTAGATGTCAGTTTCTTTAAGATACTTGTCACCCTAGACTGGCCTAGTCTAGCTGTAGCGAATAACTCAGGTGTGGGGGTGTCAACCCCGTATAGATCTATACACAATTACCTTGCTCTCCCTCCAAGAGACTCTGGTTATAACTAACAGGACTTACCGTGTATGCTAGGTAGGTACGACTAAAGGAGAGTCTCACAAGAGCCTTAACAGATTTATGTGAACTATAACTCTGTTTTACTTGCAAAATAGGAAATTTATGCCTTTAAATAATCACAAGCCCTTTTAAAGTGAGGTTTTCCAACCCATACCGATTATAGTTTATTATGTTTGTTTGTCAAGACAATTTATATGATCGTATGTGTAAATACATGTAAGATAACCTGTCTAGATGTTTTAAAAGTATATTTAAACCATATAAATTGTAACACTCTAAACCAGGTTTGTCTTGAAACCCTCAAAGAAGTTACATATTATATAAATAGTCCCTTGAGTACGCTTAGCGTACTCTGTATGGTTGGTCGCGGAGGAGCTGGACGTATGCTGGGCGTACGTGCCGAGGGTGCAAACTCTAAATTTCGGACTTGTGACCTATTTAAATGTCCTTAACTCACTTGAGCCTCACCCTCATCAGCTCTCTTCACCCTCAAACGTTTCTGGAAGCACTAATATCCTTTGTGAGTGCTTTTTGAGACTTAAGAGTGCATTGTGGTCCTTTTTAGTGTTCATCCCAAGAAGAAGAAGTGGTCAAGCAAGCTTGGGATGAGTTGGTGCTTCAAGAATCTGTATCTTGGTCATCTTGAAAAGGTTCTAGAGGTAAAAATCTTGCACCTTTCCACTCAAATCTCTAGATCTAGCTAGGGTTTTCTAGTTTTGTCCCTTTGGTTGACAGATCTGAGGTCCCTTGGTCCTTTAGTATCACCCTAGACTGGCCTAGTCTAGCTGTAGCGAATAACTCAGGTGTGGGGGTGTCAACCCCGTATAGATCTATACACAATTACCTTGCTCTCCCTCCAAGAGACTCTGGTTATAACTAACAGGACTTACCGTGTATGCTAGGTAGGTACGACTAAAGGAGAGTCTCACAAGAGCCTTAACAGATTTATGTGAACTATAACTCCGTTTTACTTGCAAAATAGGAAATTTATGCCTTTAAATAATCACAAGCCCTTTTAAAGTGAGGTTTTCCAACCCATACCGATTATAGTTTATTATGTTTGTTTGTCAAGACAATTTATATGATCGTATGTGTAAATACATGTAAGATAACCTGTCTAGATGTTTTAAAAGTATATTTAAACCATATAAATTGTAACACTCTAAACCAGGTTTGTCTTGAAACCCTCAAAGAAGTTACATATTATATAAATAGTCCCTTGAGTACGCTTAGCGTACTCTGTATGGTTGGTCGCGGAGGAGCTGGACGTATGCTGGGCGTACGTGCCGAGGGTGCAAACTCTAAATTTCGGACTTGTGACCTATTTAAACGTCCTTAACTCACTTGAGCCTCACCCTCATCAGCTCTCTTCACCCTCAAACGTTTCTGGAAGCACTAATATCCTTTGTGAGTGCTTTTTGAGACTTAAGAGTGCATTGTGGTCCTTTTTAGTGTTCATCCCAAGAAGAAGAAGTGGTCAAGCAAGCTTGGGATGAGTTGGTGCTTCAAGAATCTGTATCTTGGTCATCTTGAAAAGGTTCTAGAGGTAAAAATCTTGCACCTTTCCACTCAAATCTCTAGATCTAGCTAGGGTTTTCTAGTTTTGTCCCTTTGGTTGACAGATCTGAGGTCCTTTGGTCCTTTAGTATCATAAAAATGGAGTCTTGATGGGAGTGTTGGCCTCATGCATGGGTTAAAGACCTTTGAAAGGTCTTAATGGAGGTGTTGGGTGTATATGAGGCGTGCAAAGGCATAAAGTTTCCAACTTTATGCCTTAGGACGTCTTAACAAACTTAGATCTAGCTTTTGGATGTAAAGGAACCGCGTATTAAGCACTTAATGGAGAAAGTGCTTAATCTGGTAGTACATTGGGCGTAACCCAGTGTGTACGTTGCGCGTAGTCCCAAGTGAAGGGTTTTGAGCATTCTAACACTCCTAATGTGTACATGCAACCCTAGAAACCTTGGATCTATGTTTTACTAAGATACATGCAAATTTGATTTTCCAAGGTTCTTAACCTAACTAGCATGGCATGGGAAACATGAAACATAAAAGCTAGTAGAAGAACATACCTTTCTTGTTACTTGGATTCCTTGAGAACTTTGTGAGCCTAACACCCCAAATGTGATGTCTCAAATGTTTTACACAACACCAAAACTCTTGAAATAACTTTGAGAGATGTTCACACACACTCAAAATCAGCTATCCCTCTTAGTTCTTCACTTAGTGCTGATTTTGGTAACCCATGGGGTCCTTTTATAGTTGTGTCACAAGTAGGGTTACATCATGTAAACCCTAATTGACATGGCTTTTCATTTCCTCCATGATCCATGGGTTTTAACCTCCATGGACTATCCATGGAGCATCCTATGGGTTTTAGCCCAATTCAATCAACCATGGATCATTAACCCACTATAAAAGAATGGATGATTTACACAATCAAACCCATATATTTAATTAGTTTCCTTTTGATCACCAAATTAATTCTAAATTAATTCTTGATCAATAATAATTAAATAATATTATTAATATATTAGAACTTATAATATATTAATAAATCATAAGTGTCATTTCTCTCATTTTGTCTATCCAAGTGTCATGATGCCATGCAACCCAAATAGACCCTGCCAACCGGGTCAAGTGCATTCCAGAAATAGTTATGAACTTAGACACCTAATCCAACACCAAGACCCCAGTACGTTGAATGTACCAAGACGGTACGCCAAACGTACCCATTCCAGTTGGGCCTGAATCTGTTTTGGGCCTTTGAGCCTTTGGGCCTCATTTGGTTATTGGGCATGGTTGTGTTCTAGGAATTATGAGTCATATCATCTGTTATGGGCCTTGGACACATTTTTTGGGCCTTATTGGGCCAAGAGGCCCATTAATGATCTTGGACTTGGACTTTGGGACCATTAGCAAGGGAAGGATAGTTGGGCCTCATGGAATGGTTTGGAGTTTGGGTTTCTTTTGATTAAGTAGGGTACTAGCATTGATTAATATTATTATTCAGCACGGGAGGTTACAGACTGTTAGGAGAGCAACTTTTGTATTCAGCAGACAGAGGTGAGTCTCCTCACCATACCAATGGGTTAAAGGCACCAAGGCCGGCCCATTTCTTGATATGTAGTGTCCTAGATAAAATTGTATTATTTGGCATGATAGTTGGTATGAGCTAGGAAATATGTTAGCAGTATGTGTGGTATGTTTGTATGGAAGACCATGGGAGAACCCATGACACTTGGATGTAAGACCATGAGGAGAGCCCATGGCTTTCCTATAAAAGACCATGGGAGAGCCCATGACACTTAGGTGTAAGACCATGTAGGGAGCCCATGGCATCCTGGAGTAAGACCATAGGGATGAGCCCACGACATCCTTATCTGTTGTATGCATGGCTTATGTGATATGTGTGTGTAACTTTAAATAGCTAACATGATATGTGCATGTAGATTGTGTGTGGTATGCTCTGGGGAACTCACTAAGCATTTCACTTACAGGTTGTTGATTTGTTTCAGGTACATCTGAGCCCAAGGGCAAGGTCAAGGCGTGATGATGCGGCGTGCAATCTGTCTCTCTTTCACTAATATGGTTTGGGGACACTCTGATGTTTTAAAAATAAAATTGTAATGAATGTGGATTCGAAAACAAGTGTGTTGGGATTTCATGATTTTTGCAAATGTGTTTGATTAATTAAAATGAAAAAATTCTATGTAAAATTTGGGTTGTTACATAAACTTGCATCTAACACTAGTATAAGAGCTTTTAGCATGATAAAAACAATTTCTTGTTTTTTACCTTTTTGTATCTGTTTTTAGAAAAATTATAGAAAAATCATCGTAAGTCGAATTTTAGATCCGTAAACTCTGGGAGTTTGGAAATTGAGTCTACTTTGTTCAAATTTTTTCTCATAATTTTTAATGACCTCAAACCAGTGTGAAAATGTTCATCTTCATAGGATGGTCCGAAATTAATCCGGAAATGATAGACAGTTTTGTAAAAATCGCCAAAAATTGTATGAATGCGTGAGAGTAGTCATTAGAAAGGTTTAAACCTGAACTATTGGCATGTAAACATTTTTGAAAAATATTACATTCAAGGTGGTCAAACAGTCCGTAATTGGACTATAACTTTTCTGTGGAAAGCTGGGAATTTAGTTTAAGTTATACATATTTGAACCCAACACTCATTTTATCTATTTCTGGAGTGTATAACCCCATATTTACAATTTTCAAGCAATATATATGTTAACAATACTTTTCTCATGATTTTTGTGAAGATGTATGAAATAAACTTCATGTTCAAGCAAATACCCAAAAGTTAAACACATAAAACATTGGTCCACACAATTATCCAACGGTTAACCGAAACTTTGACTTGTATTCCCCCCCCCCCCCCAAAGAGTATGAAAAACATGAAAAGAGTGGGGTATGAAGCTCACCTTAAGGTTTTCGAGATGTAGATGAAGAAGAAGAAGAATCTTTGAACCTAACTTGAGTTCTTGGGGATAATCTCGAAAATATGGGTGTTCTAAGGAGTTTGACACACAACAAAGTGTGTAAATTGAAAGTTATAGGGACATATATGAAGCAAAAACACTTGAATCAAACATGGACTTACCAACTTTGTGATCCTTAGATGAATACTTCTTTGAAGAACATACACACACACACACACTAATTCTTGGAGAAAGGAACTGAGAGAACTCTTTGAGAGGAAAATGTGTTGGAAGTGGAGTTTGAATGAGGGTGGAGTGAGAGGGAGATGGGTCGAGAGGTAGAGAAGGAGAGAGGAGTGAGTGGGAGTTGACTTTCTAGAGATGATGTGAAGTGTATAGAGGTATGGGGGTTAATTCTTGGGTGTATGGTGTGTAATTGTGAGGTGTCATCTCTTATTACCCAAGTTATTTCTCTTTATTTTTATATGGGCCAACCGATTAGTGGGGGGGGGGGGGGGTTCTCGGACCACATGATGGCCCAAAATGGTGGGCTTTGATTTGGCTTGGCCAAAGAGAGTTCTTGGCCCACTTAAGAGGTTTTCAGCCCAATTAAAACCCAAATTAGGAGGTCTCGGCCCAACTAAAACCTATGTATGGGTTTCCAGCCCATATAATAGCTAACTAGAAGTTTTCGGCCCAAAAAGGCCCATTAGAGGAGTTTTAGGCCTAAAAAAATGTTTAATAAAAGTTTTCGTCCAATTAGGGCCCAAAGAAGGGTTTTCGCCCCAAAAAGCCCAAAAGAAGAAGTTATCGGCCCGATAAGGCCCAATAAGGGATTTGGATCGAAAATTCTTGAGCTAAGGCCCAAACATGATTGGATTTGGCTTATTGGACCGAGTTTTGGGCTTATGCGTGGTTGTTTTGACCTAAATGACGATGTGTGAGAATAAAATCTTAATAGCATTGAAGTTTGATTTTTGCCAGACGTAGTGTTACATGGTTACACCAAGAAATTATCTTGTACAAGGATAGAAATCCTAGCCAAAAATTGTTAGTTGTGACACATAAGAAAGATCCGGGGATGCAACCTTCTCAACCCTAGAATTCTCTCTAGGAGCTTTGTTCAATGATGGTTTAACCGAATTTTGTCTAGGCAAAGAAGCAAACAACTTATGAAAGCCAAACCAAATGTCACATAAATTCTTAATCGTATCCCCAACGTTTACTTTGCCCAAGAATCTAACAAAACCAAACCGTTTTCCCAACCGAGACAACTTCTTGGAAATAAAAACATCATAAACTTTTCCAATACGTTCACATGCACGTCTTAAATCATTCCAAATGATATAATCAGGGAAATTCGTAATGTAGAAAGAAGAAACAGTAGGGATTACGTTAGAAAAATTCCTATCATTCCCAAAACGTGACTTAGGATTAAAGTAGGGTTGATGAGTACCCTTCTGCTGATCTGACGGGTTCCACCTATTTGACATTCTGATCGACAAAGAACTACTACCAAAGCAATCCAAGAGATCTATCATATTAGTTAAAATGAGTTAAACTGCAGGAAATCGCAACGTACTTTACTTTTTTTTTTACCTATATACGAAACACACATTATTTTTACAAACGATATTTATTTGTCTATTAAGTATGTTGTTGTTTTGGTGAAAAGCAAAGGAATCAGTTACATAGAATGGTGTTATAGTTTTCCCCGGTGATGTGATTGCACAAAATAAGGTCTTTATGCAAGGAAAACGAGGCAAATAGTTTAAGGACATATGACGTCGACACACGTGTTGTAGCGGCAACTATTGGTTTTATTTTGAAAGAAATGTTTCTTTTTCTGATTAAGCATGTTGTTGTTTTGGCTAGAAAATATGATTGTTTAATGTCTTGGTTAAAATAAAAGGAATTCTCTCTCTCTCTCTCTCTCTCTCACGCTTACTCGTGCACTCTTGCTCTCACTACCATTTGCGTGGAAGTACTCCACACCCCCCCCCCCCCCCCCCCCAATCACTCACTCTCACACTCTCCTTCTCCCTCCCCCTCTCACTCTCACTCTCACGCTCACAATATCGCTCTCGTTCACCCTCCCTCTTGGAGTCTTGGTCGCTCTCTCGCTATCATTTTCTTGGAAGTACTTCCCCCTCCCTCTCTCTCTCTCCCGCTCACCCACTCTCGCTCCTGTGTTCTCTCGTTCTCACTTTCTTGCTCTCTCTCTCTCTCTCTCTCTCTCTCTCTCACACACACACACTTTTTCCGCACGCTCTCTCTCGTGCTCCCTTGCTATCGTTATCTTGGAAGTAGTTTTTCCTCTCTCTCTCTCTCTCTCTCTCTCTCTCTCTCTCTCTCTCTCTCTCCCCCCCCCTCTCGTGATCTTGCTCTCACACTCTCACTGTCACTCACTCTCGTGATCTTGCTCTCGCGCTCACGCTCTCACTCTTGCTCCCCCTCTATCTCTCTGTACCTCTCACGCTCTTGCTCTCTAGTTCTGTGTGTGTCATGTAATTATTAGTATTTAATAATAATATTAAACTAACTTTAGGATGTTAATGAAAAAAGGGGACAAAATCAAACTCCTGGAATTGAGTAATGATCGTCTTGTTTCTTAGAGGCTTATATGTAACACATGCTAAATCTTAACCATTATAATTGGCAATTTGACATTAAAATCCACTGGCAATTTGGCATTAAAATCCACATAGATTGAAGAATTAAAGCTCAGCCCTCACATCTAATTTAATTGTCTTATCACGCATTATTTTGTATTTACCCTCAAATCCCAACTTTTATGACATGTTCTATTAAATTTCGTTACCGTGCAACATTCTAAGGTAACTTTTAATTTTATTGCATGGTTAAATTTTATGTAATTTGCAACTAATAATAATAATATTATTGATAATTTGGTTTTGATAATCATAGTGTAAATTTTTAAGAAAAATCATCATTTTTTCAAACACAAAGAAGACGTTTATGAATCCCATGAAAGAGTGATGATTTAGTTAAATGTTCTTTATCATAATAGAAAACTTAGAACTTATCTAACCATACAGCTATTAAAATACGACAGATACAAATAACAAAAATAAAAAAGCTAATAATCCTTGTTTGATGAACAGATTAATAGATAATATATTTTTTGAAAAGAAAAGTGATGTGGTACGTACAATTATTCAACAGAAAGCAGAGATTGGGAGTCACTTAAATTTATGCTCCTAGTCAAGCATGATCTTAATACAATTATGTAATAGGAAGGAATGAAAAAAAAATTACATTGTAATTTGTCGAATATAAGCCAATAGGAAATTACCATGTTGGTGAAAAGTAACAAATAAAACATAGAGCAAGTGAAGTTTTCAAGGTTAAAAATGTCATTTTTCAGACAAACATGCATTTCAAGAGAGTCTCTGCGCCTTCTTGCAGTTTCTGGTTCAGAACTCTTTACAGCACCTTGTTGACTTTTCTGTGTAGTTGACTTTTTGGTGGCTTTTTCTTCCACAAAACCATTAAATCTCCACTTCAATCAAATATGGTTATTTTTTCCTCTTTTACCCCTGTTTTCAGCTTCCAATCCAGTAAAATTCCATATAAACAAACAACTTTGTAAATTGGGAAAAGTTTCAAAGTGCAATCCTTAATAAGAAAAGAAAGTGAATATACAATGTTCTAACTGAAAAAAATAAAAATAAGATGCTATAATAAAGCATACCTTTGAAAGTTGAAATTGAACAGGTACTTTTTGTTTGGAACGTGCTATTAAACTTCTAATTTCTCATCGCTAAAATAGTTGCAACAAATTATACCTGGAAACAAAGAGATAATTGTGTCTTGAAGTAGAATCAAAATATCCTCTTGCACACTTCCAACAACAACAAAGAAAAAAGGTAATCAACAATTTAGGTTTTGAATATGATGCGTAGTCAGTAAACTTGTGAAACCAAATTCTTAAAATCTTTTATAAGTTTCTTAACAGGTTTCTTTGATAATTAAGAAAAGAGAGTCAAGACCATCATATATTACCTAGTAGTCGTCATCCCAATGTTTAGTAGTTCTATGGCTTTACTATGAAGCAACGCTAGGAATCAACTGCAATTATTGCTCTTTTTTGGGAAGTTTAAGTTTATATTCTTCAAAATACACTACTTTAAAAAAAAACAAAAAATATATAAGCTAATTAAAAAGTTATTCCAAATAAACTGAAAAGTCAGGGTGTGAGAGTTAGAAACCTTCATCAAACCTCAAACATACCCCCTTCTCTCAAAACCGAATCTTTATACAGATTCTCACCTTCACTGCATCAGTGTGTGTATGTGTGTGTGTGAGAGAGAGAGAGAGATAAGGTGTTAGGTGGTGAATGATCATCTCTTATATTCCCCCCATTTGAAACTCCATAAGCAAAGACACCTAATTATCTCTTGTATGTACATAAAAACCTCGTTAGTGCCAACAATTAGTCAATCCAACATAACAAAAGACATGTATGGATCTTATAAAATGCTCTGCCTTTAAGAATTTTAAAAGGTAATCTTCATTCTTCACAGCACATAACATGATAATCTTCTCTGACTCTTAAAGTTTTAGGTTTGCATGATCACTTTTAAAGACACAAAAAAATACAATATGTTCATACATGTACATTTTACAGCAAACTTAAAAGTCATATGTTGGACAATATAAACGAAAATTAAGGTAAATTTGACAGCAAAATTTAATGCATATAATATTTAAGAAAGACTTGACCACAAGTATAGTTTATTGTCAAGTTGGAATAAAGAAAAACTCAACCCACTTACTAATATTACCTTTCTGACTACTTAGCTTTATTTGCAACTCCACTTTGACATCCACTAAAATTAGACAATGGTTAATCAACAAATTAGAAAGCAAGAAAAAACCCAAATGGGGTATGTACAACTTTTACCCTTCCCATTAGGCATGAACAAATGGACCGAACCGGCCGAAACCGGCCTGACCCGGACCCGAACCGGGAACCAGCTTCAGCCAAAATAAAAAACCGAACCGGCCTGGCGGTTCTACTGGTTCCGGTTCCAGGTCCGGTTTTTGGCGGGTTTTCGATTTTGGAACCGGTTTGATTTGACACGCTTTTTTGCGGGGCTTGTAACTCATTCAATTTTTAACCAAACCAAACGTTTTTATAGTTTAAACTTAACTACAAAACCTAAACTACGTGTAGGAAAAAGATTCAGGTCAAAAAAACTTAAATTGAGTGAGTTATGTACAGTTAAACAATAAAGTCAGATTACGTTTAATTGCTGTAACATGAAAAAATTCTGATTTGACACCCTTCCTTGCTGGGCTTGTAACTCATTCATTTTTAACCAAATCAAGCGTTTTTATAGTTTAAACTTCACTACAAATCTTAATCTACATGTAGGAAAAAGATTCAGTTCAAAATAAGTTAAATTAAGTGAGTTATACACATTTGAACAACAAAGTCATATTACGTTTAATTGCTGAAACATAAAAAAAAAATTCTGATTTGACACCCTTCCTTGTGGGGCTTTTAAATCATTCAATTTTTAGCCAAATCAAGCGTTTTTATAGTCTAAACTTAACTACAAATCCTAATCTACATGTAGGAAAAAGATTCAGGTCAAAACAAGTTAAATTGAGTGAGTTATGTACATTTGAACAACAAAGTCAGATTACATTTAATTGCTGAAACATAATTTTTTTTTTTTTGATTTGATACCCTTCCTTGCGGTGCTTGTAACTCATTCAATTTTTAATCAAATCAAGCTTTTTTATAGTCTAAACTTAACTACAAATCATAATCTACATGTCGGAAAAAGATTCATGTCAAAAAATGTAACGCCCCGATTCTCAGGTATTGATTTAAATAAGAATTTCTTTGGTTTTAAGTCCTACTCGACGAGTTGGTTCCCTACTCGTCGAGTAGCAGCGGGGTGGGACCGCGTGTTTAGTGACCTACTCGCCGAGTCCATGAAGGGACTCGACGAGTAGGAGCTGACAGATGAAACCCTAAATCCCGGGGTTTTGCACCGTATTTAAAGAGGCTTAAGCCTCCTTTGGCCTCTTTGCAGTCCTTGAGAGCTCATAGAAACCCTAATTCGTGTAGTGCTTCATTCTTGTGTGTCTTGAGCTTTGGAAGAAAGGTTTTTGGAAAGGAAGAGTTTGGAGGGCAAGAGACTAGGAGCAAGGAAGGTGTGGGAGTTAGAAATCTACCTTTGTTAGCATCATTTGGAGGTATCAAGTCGCCACCTTTACCTCATTTTCCTTCTAGACCTCATTTGATTGAGATCTAGGGCTTTTATGGTTTGATTGTGATGATATTGTGGGATATGAGCTAGATCTGAAGTTGTAACTTCAGATCTGGACCCTTCTTGGGTCCTAGAGTCATAAAGCTCCGAGTTTGGCCATGTATGAAGCTTTCCTTGAGTATGAAACCCCATTGTGAGCTTGGATTTGACATTAAGAGCCTTTTTAGCTATACATGCACGTAAAGTTTGCAACTTTATGTGAAAAGCATGCCTTAAAAGCTTGGATCTGTAGTTTGGAGCCGCTGCATGGCTCAAATGAGTCTGTATGACAAAAAGGACTGAAGGGACTCGGCGAGTCGCATGGTCGACTCGGCAAGTCATATGAAGATAGGAAAAAACTCGACGAGTTGGAAGAACAACTCGGCGAGTCCGTTGGAGATTGCCATAGGCTCAATGAGTTGTATAAACAACTCGGCGAGTCGGTTGAAGTTTCCCCAATTTATGTATGCGTGTGTAACCGTCGAGTTGCAAGAAGGAAACTCGTCGAGTGGCCATAGAGTCCGATCGTAAACCAAAGGAACTCGATGAGTCACTTCGGTGACTCGGTGAGTAGACAAGTACTTCAAGGAACTCGGAGAGTAGCCGAGGGTACTCGGTGAGTAAGGGTCAACATGGACTGTTGACCTTGACTGAGGACCTTGACTTTGACCAAGGGTTGACTAGTTGGTTTATGGAGTACCTTGTAAGGTTGAGGACTTATGTGTATATTCGTATTATGGTAATAGGTGGTGAAGTCTTTGGCAAGTGATCCGAGAGTTGGAGTTTATCTACCGAGTTGACATCTGCAAGGTGAGTTATTCTCACTGTATCAAAAGGGTCTAAGGCACCAAGGTCGGCACTTTAGTTGTTATGTTTATGATATGATATATGCGATTATGGTCTGATAGACCGGAATCAGGATAGACAATATGTTATGTTTTTATGATCCTTAGGGATTAGTATGTTAGTGGCCTGCTGGGCCTGTGCTCTAGTTATGAGAGATTGCTATGATTGATGATCTGTAAGATAAGTATATTTGATGTCTGTATATGTTAATATATGTTAGTTTTGCGCACATAGTTATTTGCTTGTTGGTTGGGTTGAGGCGGTCCTGCTTTGTGCTGAAGGCCAACATATCCTATGAGCGGTCCGAAGAGATTGTAGGCCCACGTGGCGGTCCATACATGCCGAAGGCTTGGTATAGATTCAGTTAGACTGTAGGCCTTGTAGGGCTGTTCAATCAGGCCGATGGCCCAATATGCATGTTGATTGATTGATTATTACTGATATGGCATTATCAGTGTGGTATTGGTATTTTGGGGGTAGCTCACTAAGCCCTCGGGCTTACAGTTTTCAGTTATTGTTTCAGGTACTTCAGGAGATCATGGCAAGGTGAAGGCGTGACCGTACCGCTCCTCATCCTTTTGATCTAGTTATTGGGACACTCTAATGAACAATGATTTGAAAACATTTTGTAAACAAATACTATTTTGGTTTTATTTATGATTGAAAAAGTTTAATTTTGGCGTAAAATTTATGGATGTTATAAGTTGGTATCAGAGCCTTGGTTTGAGTGAATTGGAGGAACACTCGTGTGAATTCAATCTCAAATCAAAGAAATTTCTGGAAAAATAAATTTTTTAAAATGTTTTCCAAAATAAAGGATGGAGGATGCAGAGGGTACGATCAGTCGGAGCCTTAAGTAAACCCCAAAATACCATACAATTATTTGATATTATGATATGTTAAAACAACATGCTAGTGCTAGGCTAGGGATCTTTAGGAATCGCATGATAGACTTGCCTGATTATATGATGCCTACTAGCCTAGGGTTTCTTGTATATGGAATTGACATCATTACTATAGTTGTTAGTGTAGGCATCACGGTTGTGCATAATCAAGATCTTATAACATGAGAATGTTTGATTCAGTTTTCGGATAGGATCGGATATTTGAAAGTCTATTGGGTCCAGTGTTATGTGCGACTAGCATGCACTAGCACTGCAGGGGTTGATGGAAGTTTCATGTATTTGTGAGTTGTGGGAGCAGTGAGGCCAGTTGCGAGATAGGAAATGCTCCCCTAGGAGCGAGGGTTGAGCGCATATAATGTTGATGATAGTGTTAGGGTGTTGTGGTGATACTTGAGACAAATATGGGTAGGTGTGGAAGGTAGTATGGGCCCGTACCACTGAAAGCACAGGACCCATACGCGTAGCAAGGAAGTCACAACCCCTAGGGTTTGTGGGCTTTGGCCTCTCGATATTATGTTGTTTATATGATGTCTTGAGTGTATCTTTTAGTATGGTGGTGACGAGACGTTTTGCTGCTGGGTCCGGATCAGGATCGGGATCCAGATCAGGGTCAGGGTCGGGAGACGGAGGGTCAGAGGTGCCGGTGGTACCTGAGCCCGTGGTTCAGATAGGGACAAAGGAGTTGGATGCCAGGATCCAGGAGATTCTGCACGATGGGGTCGATGCGGCTTTCCGAGCGCAGCTGCCGGAGATGTTTAGGTCGATTAAGACTGCAATGGTCGAGTATTTTGATGAGCGATATGTAGCTCTAGCAGAGACAGCACCCGCTGCAGCCACATCAGTTGTAACCACGACAGGGGTTGGAGGAGGAGCCTGCAGGGCTTTCCAATACCGGGACTTTGATAACACGAATCCCCCAACGTTTGATGGTATACATGATGCGATTAGGACTATGAGGTGGTTATCTGACGTGGAGGGTTGTTACTTCACGTGCTCATGTCCTGCTGACCAAAAGGTCAGGTGTGCCCTGAGCCTGCTAAGGCTCGGGGCAAAGGATTGGTGGAGATTGACGACATGGTCGTACACTGATGACCAACGAATTGCTGTTACTTAGGGAGCAGTTAAGGGATATGTTCCGTACCCGCTACGTTCCACGTGTTGAGCGGGAGCGGCTGGCTCAGGAGTTTTTTACATTGAGGCAGGATGAGGAGTCTGTGATGGAGATTACTCGTATGTTCATGGAGAGGGCTATGTTCTGCCCATAGTTTGCTTCAGAGCAGTCTCAGATGACTCGTTATCTGATTATGCTCAAGACAGATATTCGACAGTTTGTAGCTACACAACATTGTGATACCCTCCTGGATCTTTAGGAAGCTGCGAGGCGGCGTGAGTTAGAGATTGAGCTGCAGTTGAGGGAGCAGCGTCAGGTTTCGGCACAGTCTCGACCGACACCTAAGCGGTCTAAGACTGCTGATACTCGGACCGGGGGTCAACAGAGCCGCGCTTGTGGCTCATTCTGGGGTCTGTCGAGTGGGAGGTGGTTGCCACAAATATGACAAGGAGGGGCATTATGCCTGAGACTGTCGTCAGTCCGCCCCTCCAGCGTATATGAGGATTTGTTTCCATTGTCATCAGGTTGGTCACGTGAAGACCAACTGTCTGCAGCTCGCCGCCAATCCGACACAGGGTTCTGCATCGACTACTTTGAGGATTGGGGATAGGAGGCCAGTCAAGGTGGAGCCTCTGAAGGCTCAGGGGCGCGCCTTCCAGGTTACGGCTGAGGAGGCCAAGGCAGCACCGGATGTGGTTGACGGTATGTTTCTATTTTTCTATTTCAGTTATTATATTTGTGTTATGCTTATTGGTTGTACCTGTGTTTAGGTACGTTTTTAGTAAATTCTTTGCCTGCTTTGGTATTATTCGACTTGGGGGCGAGTCGATCGTTTGTATCTCAGGCTTTCAGTAGAGGGTTCAGTGTGCCGGTGGATAGGGATGGGCATATGGACCGGGGAACCGGCCGGAACCAGAACCGAAACCTGATAGAACGGGTCGGGCCGGGACCGGGACGTTATTTTTGTGGATTTTTGGAACCGAGAACCGGTAGGAACCGGAACCGATATAACCGGAACTGGTAGAATCGACAAAAACTGCAACCGTATGATGCTATTTTTCGAGGACCGATTCCAACATTTGAAAACACGACAAGAACCGGTAGGAACCCGGAACCGGTAGAACTGCCGGGCCGGTTTGGTTCTTGATTTTGGCCGAAGCCGGTTCCCGGGTCCGGTTCGGTTCGGGCTGGTTCCGGCCGGTTCGGTCCTTTTGCTCATCCCTACCGGTGGATGAGCTTGAGTGTCCGTTGCGAGTGTCGATCGCCAACGAGCACGGGGTTTCTGCTTCTTCGGTCTACCGGGGATGCGATTTGGAGATTTTCGGGGTATCCTTCCCGGTAGACTTGATTCCTATTCCCATGAGGGAAGTATGCGTGATAGTAGGGATGGATTGGCTTAATTGATTTGGCGCCATGATCGACTGTGAGGGACAGCAAGTGGTGGTTCGAACCCCAAGTGGGGGAGAACTGGTGGTATATGACGAGGGAACAAGGATCAGATCAAGGTTTTGTTCGGCAGCCAGGGCTCGACAGTATATTCAGCACGGGTGTGCCAGTTATTTAGCGTATGTGGTGGATACGCGGGATAGGGGGCAGCCCTCAGTCTCAAAGGTCCAAATATCCAAATACATGTTAAGAACATTGCAAAAAAGAAAAGATTAGTGATAAAAGCTGACCTCCATGATTGATATGAGAACGAAGATGGAATTTCGTGAAGCTTATATGAAATCACTGCAATGGTAGACAACCAAATAAATCACTTCCATGGTAGAAAACCAAATAAGTAAAGTGACATTCATTGGCATTATGTTGAAAATAACATGCTAATTAAGCATATGTACTATTCTCTCAAAACCGAATTTGTATACAGATTTTCACCTTCACTGCACCAGTGTGTGTGTGTGTCAGAGAGAGAGAGAGAGAGAGAGAGAGAGAGAGAGAGAGAGAGAGAGAGAGAGAGAGAGAGAGAGAGAAGGTGTTAGGTGGTGAATGATCATCTCTTATACTCCCCATATTTGAAACTCCATAAGCAAAGACACCTAATTATCTCTTGTATGTACATAAAAACTTAATTACTGCCAACAATTAGTCAATCCAACATAACAAAAGACATATGTATTGATCTTATAAAATGCTCTGCCTTTAAGATTTTTAAAGGTAATCTTCATTCTTCACAACACATAACATGATAATCTTCTGTGACTCTTAAAGTTTTAGGTTTGCATGATCACTTTTAAAGATACAAAAAAAAATACAATATGTTCATACACGTACATTTGACAGCAAACTTAAAAGTCATATGCTGGACAATATAAACGAAAATTAATGTAAATTTGACAGCAAAATTTAATGCATATTAGGGATGAGCAAAAGGACTGAACCGGCCCGAATCGGACCGGACCCGGAAACCGGCTTTGGCCAAAATCAAGAACCGAACCAGCCCGGCGGTTCTACCGGTTCCCGGTTCTTACCGGTTCTAGTCGTGTTTTCAAATGTTGGAACCGGTCCTCGAAAAATAGCATCATACGGTTGCGGTTTTTGCCGGTTCCCGGTTCCAAAAATCCACAAAAATAACGTCCCGGTCCCAGCCTGACCGGTTCTATCGGGTTCCAATTCAGGTTCCAGTACCGGTTCTGACCGGTTCCCCGATCCATATGCTCATCCCTAATGCATATATTTGACGATTCATATAATATTTAAGAAAAACTTGACCACAAGTATAGTTTATTGTCAAGTTGGAATAAAGAAAAACTCAACCCACTTACTAATTTTAGCTTTCACTACTTAGCTTTATTTGCAGCTCCACTTTGACATCCACTAAAATCCGACAATGGTTAATCAACAAATTAGAAAGCAAGAAAAAACCCAAATGAGGAATGTACGACTTTTACCCTTCCCATAAACTAGGGATGAGCAAATGGACCGAACCGGCCGGAACCCGCCCGAGCCGGACCAGACCCGGGAACCGGCTTCGGCCAAAATCAAGAACCGAACCGGCCCGACGGTTCTACCGGTTCTTGTCGTGTTTTCAAATGTTGGAACCGGTTCTCGAGAAATAGCATCATAAGGTTGCGGTTTTTGCTGGTTCTACCGGTTCCAGTTATATCGGTTTCGGTTCCTACCGGTTCCTGGTTCCAAAAATCCACAAAAATACGTCCCGGTCTCGGCCCAACCCGACCGGTTATATCAGGTTCCAATTCCAGTTCCGGCCGGTTCTCCGGTCCATACGCTCATCCCTACCATAAACATATAAATGCATACCTTTCTTGCTAGATCCCCATCAAGCCTCAAGCCAATCTGTAATTGCTGCAACAATGAAAGTAATCAAAGCATCTGCATGCGAATATTCTATCTTAGGGATGAGCAAAAGGACTGAACAGGCCGGAACCGGACTAGACCCGGGAACCGGCTTCGGCCAAAATCAAGAACCGAACCAGCCCGGCGGTTCTACCGGTTCCCGGTTCTTGTCGTGTTTTCAAATGTTGGAACCGGTCCTCGAAAAATAGCATCATACGGTTGCGGTTTTTGCTGGTTCTACCGGTTCCGGTTATATCGGTTCCGGTTCCTACCAGTTCCCGGTTCCAAAAATCCACAAAAATAACGTCCCGGTCCCGGCTCGACCGGTTCTATCGGGTTCCCGGCTCGACCGGTTCTATCGGGTTCCCGGCCGGTTCCCCGTTCCATACGCTCATCCCTATTCTATCTTACTAATAAGTTAAAAAAAGGCATTTAATGATGTTAAGTTGCAACAGGTAGGTTGAACGAATATCTTGCCAAAATGGAACCATTTGGTAACTGTGTCCAAGAAAATGACCCTAAAAATGCCCCATAATAGAATGATTTTTTCATTTGGTTCTTTTAATCATTTAATCCATTCTAGAAAGAAAAATAAGTCATTGGATAAATAAATCACACAAATTTTTGTCTAACTTTTATGAAAGAAGTACTTTATGCAAGGACTCATTGTTACCTGTGATTGAGGGTTCAAATGCTCATGTTTGCATTGTTACGAACACATGTGGTGTGTTCACTTTGTCATGTTCTCCTTTCACAAAAATACATAAAAATATGATCATTTATCGATTGACAGTGTTATAAAAACCATTACGGCATAAAACTAATTTGTGGATAAAATTCACCAGCAACTTTCTAATCAAAGCTTGGGATTTGAGGTACGCCAACTATCTATTAAGTTGACAACCGACCTAACCAAAATTGATAAATTATAGGGCAAATAGCATTTTAACCTAGCGAACTTGTCATGTTTGTTTTAAAACGGTAAATAATTATGTGACCTTTTCGTTGGGTTAAAATGACATTATAATATTTCAAAGTACTATGACACAGATACACAAACCAAATAACTTAAACAAATATGGAACAATAAAATAGAAGAAAGAAGGATTTGACATGTTTTTTAAATCTAATATGAAGCCAACTTATGAATGTTACTGTTCATAAGCCCGAATGTGCTTTTATATATATATATATATATATATATATATATATATATATATATATATATATATATATATATATATATATATATATAAAGAGAGAGAGAGAGGTTCATATGTTTCCTACAACTATTGTATGCATGTGTTAACCAATAAGAATTTTACAATAATTTTATTATTAATTAAAATAATAAGGGTAAATTAGTAATACTACATATATCTGTTAATTAATATCCAAAATTAACAATTAATATCCCTTTATTTAAGGGATCAATTTTTATTTATTAAAACCCTACTCCACCTATAAACACCACCACCCCTCGTCTTCAAGCCACCTCTGCCAATGGATGCAAAGCGTTGAGAAACAATAGTCGGTACCGTCCCCTTCAAGACGACACCACCGTTTTTGTATATCAGCACCTGTATACCCTCATTATCATATTGATGTTGGTCAACTGAAGACAATCGATTAATACTAGTGCTAATAATTCCATTCTAGGTACCCTCAACTTCTTTTTTATTTCTCTGTCTGCGTGTACATAACATCAACAAGATTTTGATTTCATTTATTTTGTGGAAACTTGAATATATGGTTCTTTACAATAACTATTTTATAATAACTTTTATTTTACACAAATATGCTGACGCATTATGTGGATACATGAATACAAAATTTATTTAAAAAAGATTTGCAATTAACGTGTTACTATTCACACTTCATACAATGGAATGAATATATAAGGTTGGAAGTTATCAATATAAAAGTAAATGTTTACTTCACATAGTGGAATGAAGTTATTTCAATTTATGATGTGTTGCTATTAGTTTGATTTGATTATGTGAAAATATTAGGTTTTTGATTTGCTTATGCGAAAAACACAATTTACGTTTAATTATATATAGGACCTATTTTTTTGGTAATTTTTATGAATAACAAATCAATACTTACCAAATGGTTTGTTTTTGATAATGCATATAAAGTGTTTGTTAAAATGCGTCGAAGAAAATTTATAGAATCTAACTATGTGGTATGAATTATGTTAGAATTACTAGTTACACATGTTTTATGTAATATTTATATTTTCATAGAATAAACATGTTTTATTATGATATTGAAAAGAAAGTACACATGGTGAACGATAGTGTATTCTAGTAGAATGCATTTTATGTATAAATATTTTAAAGCATAGAATGTATAAATGCATTGTGTCAGAATTTCTTTAACAATCTTTGTTTACAATAAGTATATGTGCTTAATTGATAATACTAACGAGTAATGCATGTTATTCTTTCAGAATGGATTGAAAAATGAATCAAATATTGATCATACAAGAGAAAAACTTGGAATCGAGTTCATCAAGTATATTTGCAAAGAATTATTTTCTTATGATAATACATCACATTTTCGTAAGAATAATTGGAATCAAGTGGATTAATGTGGACCATTAAAGAAGATCAAGTTTATTTGTTCAATAATTGTATATTTAAGAATGCTATTTTTTAAGAATTTTATTCATTTTTTATGCTATTTTGTTAGAATATGTATAATGTGACATCCCCATTTTCACGGCCAGAAAAGACCGATTTTGTTTATGCTTTATAAAAATCAGAATACCTCTTTTAATAAAAATGTTGCGGAATTTGTTCCTAGTAAAACATGATAAATACCTTATCAAAGCATTTCCGAAGAAAAGTATTTTTATTCATTTTAAAACATTTGGGATGTCATCGTCAATACAGAAACATAAGCATAAACAGAACTTACATTCATTATCACTAGTGATTTATATCTCCTTAATCTCTCAGTGTAATTGTGACTTCATAACAACACCTGTGATATAAATAAACTGAGTGGGCCAGGTTGGGAAACCTGGTGAGTACATAGGGTTTTCAACCCACAATAATATAATTATTATGTTTAATCATCAAACAGTTAACCCAATTACCCATCCCCATTATCTTCTTTATTCTTTAGGATCTACCCTAAGAATCAACTATTTCTTGTTCATTCATTCCTAAGGATCATCCTAAGGAATCGACATGAAGTCCATCGTTGCCATGGTTTACACAACGGGCACTAAGTCTGCATAGTCGCCAGGGTTTAGGCATCAAGTCTGCATGATCACCAAGGTTTAGGCATCAAGTCTGCATGATCACCAAGGTTTAGGCATCAACTCTGCATGATCACCAAGGTTTAGAGTACACCGGGTGAACACATCGTTCACAACACTTACTGGTTGCGAGCCTGATAGTGTTCCACTGGACTGTCTAGAATAGTCTGTGGTTGTCATCCATACTCTGCTAAATGACGGGGCCATCGTTTGGGAAAAAGGCTTCTCACATCGTCCACCTCTCATCCTCACCTCACGGTCTATTTCACCTCTCAACTCATCATCCAACTCATACTCCATCTATTACATCTACCCATGTTTTACTTCAACATTGTCGTAGATATAAAATACATATACAGTTTAAATCATTTAAAACATGTATAAAATCGTTAATCCAGCATAGACAGCAAGTATTCAGATAGTATGCACACCAAGCACGTAACTTATATAAAATACTTCATATCTATGTATAAGATGAAAGGGACCATGCACTCACCTGATAAGGTGGTGACTCTGAATTCAAACAGCGCTTCGTTACTCTTAAAACAATTTCCCTCGACAAAACCTAGTATCATTACCACTAGGGTTTAGTTTAACGTTAACCGCGACTAATTAATAGTATAGCTATTATTATTATTATTATTATATAAGCGTTAAGAAACACTCTTATATAACTCATAACAATATCCCAAATAATTATTTTAAGGTCCTAATAACATCACTATATTAAAACATAAGTTATACTAAAGATAGGTTAGGCGTAGCTCACTTACATTGGGTTTTTCTCAAAACCGGGATCCGCTGGAGCAGCGTTTCCAAACCGAAAGACCCTTTTTCTCGGAGCCGTCGGGCACTCCGGGGCTTCCACCTCGTGCTAGGGAGTTACCTAAGGCTTTAGGGGGGTTTGGGGGGGGGGGGTATTAGAGAGAGTATGGAGAGAGGAAAGAAAGACTATGGTGTGAGAAATGATGGAGGGGTGCGTCTCTATTTATAGGATGAATTGGGGTCACTCGCCTCGTGAGTTTTTATTGTTCACCTCGTGAGCTTGCTTAGGCTCCAAGGCAAAACCTGGTGCTGACACGTAGCATCGCACATAGAGAGTAAAACAACCGATTTTCAAAAATTCATAACTTTCGCATACGAACTCCGTTTTTGACGATCTTTATATCCACGCGTAGGTAAAAATAAGATGTACAACTCTCATTTTGAGTCCGTCAGCTAATTCTCAACCGATCTTAAATTTAACAGTAGGAGGAGATTATACTGTTAAATGTCTGCGTAAAATTCATAACTTCTACATATGGATTCCATTTTCGTCTATGTTTTTACCGTTGAGTTCCTATTAATGAGATTTTCAACTCTCATTAAGGTTGCGTAAGCCAAAAACCGCTCGAACTAAAATTTGAGTTTCGGGTTGTACACTGCTAAGCCGAAACTTTGAAAAAATCATAACTTCCTCATACGAAGTCAGATTTGGGCGTTCTTTTTTGTATCTTCTCGGTTTAACGTATGCTACAAATTTGGTTTAGATCACTAAGGCTAAAAAGTGCTCTATAGTAAATTCACTATTTACATCTCCCGGTGTCGTGCCGGTTTTGCCGAAAAACTTCGACGGGCCATAACTTCTTCGTTATAACTCGGATTTCAACGTTCTTTATATGTACGGAACCCTTGAGACATATTCTACAACTTGGTTTATATTATTTATTCTAAATAATCTTTTGTCGAAAATTCGTTTTCAACCCCTATTATCTCTAAATTGACTAGCCCAGATCTACGGGTGTTACATATAAGTATATTGAAATGTATAAATAAGGCTACTAGTCTTTATGAATATGTATGAATTTATATTTAAGCTTGGATGTATATGAAGAATAAAATCATAGACCCTCATTTTGACTTACATGTATATGAAGAATATGTAGAATTCTTACACCAAGTTAATTATCATTTTTTTTAATTGGAACTATATTCTGTAAGAATAAAATCGAAAATATTTTCCTAATATATGGTTGACATTCTGTCAGAATAAATTCGGTTATGATATAAAATCATGTTAGAATTGAAACTGGATTAGTTTAAAATTTTTCAAAATTTTAAAACTAGGAAAATTAATTATCCCTAAAAATCCGACAATTTGTTTTTTTAAATGTAGTTAATGTCCAAAATACCCTTATGTTGAAACTTGTGTGATTATATGGTACATGTTATCCCATTGTAATATCATAGACCCTTAGATCATGATCATTGATTATATTTCATCCGTTGGTCCAAATTTGTGCTTACGGGCACACAATAGATGTCAGAAACATTTGAACATAGTCATATATATATATATATATATATATATATATATATAGGTTAATGTGTATGCACTTCTACTGGAGGTTGTAACAATAGTGAATATATATCATAAATCATAATAGCATCATTCTAATCAAAGTTTAAACAAATTATTTCTATTGAAATTTTGAAAATTAATAGTTTATTTGCAATAAAATTCAAATATAAAAAATTGTAATGCATATCATATATTATGATATCTTATTATTGAAAATTTATTGCTTTAAACCGTTCGTCCATATTAATCACCAGATTAGGGATGGAAATGGGGTTAGCTTGACCATCCCTGTCCCCATCCCCGAGTGTCTAACCTTGTCCACATCCCCATCCCCAGCCCATCCCCAATTCATCCCCAATCTATCAACATAATAAACTCAACTTACAAAAAAAACAAGTTTAATAAGTGATCAAACCATATGCCATAAACAGATTTTATTTACATCAATCATAAAGTTTAACAAACATCAAAACAAAAAGTGTCGATTTGGTATACAGATCGATGAAAAAAGTGACGATTGATGAACTTTTGGAATTTCCATCCCTACACCATATACATCAAAACAATTGTGTTATATCATGAATTTTTGGTAAGAGATCATAAATAACAACGATTTCATCTAGTATAGATATTAGCAACATAGATAATAGACATATATAGCATGTAATTATCTTAAGTACTTTATATCTATATGTAAGATGAAAGTAACTATACACTCACTTGTTAAAGTGATGACTCGAAACTCAGACAACTCTTCGTTTCTAGCAACTAACTTTTCCTTTTCACGTAACATGGATTCCCTAGACAAAAGCCTGGAAATTACATTGGCGGAACTCTGGGCTGATAGCTACTAGATGTCGAGCTCCTATGGACCTCAGAACTTGCCAAAATACCCTAAACTCTATGAAGAATTTAGACCAAAGAAGTAGAATTTGAGAGATTTGTAGAGAGTGATGTGTTTTATAGATTACAATAACAATGTGCTTGTGGAATTTCACTCAACGTTTAAGGGCACATGCAACCTAAATTATCTATGTCCTAACACTTTGAATGTAACATGCTATGAACAATAAAATAACTTGAACCCTAGTGAATCCCTAGTATAATTAAACAAAATAATTAGGGTTACATACATTTGATTTGTTGTAGTAAACAAATCACTTCAAACTCCTTATAGAAAACCTTGGAAAGAAATATCATGCCTCTAATGGCTCACACCCAAAACCTTGAAACCCTAGAATAAAGAGGAGAGAGAGAGAGAGAGAGAGAGAATAGATGTATACTTTTCTTTACTAAGCCTTATGGGAAGAGCATGAACAAAATTGAGGCTATAAGGGGTACTATTTATGGTTTAGATAACTTAGGGACAAAGAAAGATTTCAATAATTAAATAATAGATTTAATCCATATTCAAATCTTTACCTTATCTGCATTCAGTAGGCTTCTGGAAACCCTAAGGAGGCTCCCAAAACCATCCATCCCTTGGATGATTCTATAATTGCATCTTTTGTTCAACTATTGAACAATTATAAGTCACCCGTTGCACTTTAATTAATTCCAATTAATCCCAAATTAATTCAAGATTAATTATGATTAATAATTAATTAATTCTAATCGATTTCTTATTAATTTATTAATCATATGAATTAACAAATCAATTATATAACAATTGATCTCTTGTTAATTTATTTATGTGTTATATCATGTATTTTGGTAAGCGATCATAAATAACAACGATTTCATCTAGCATATATATCATGAACAATGATAATATACACATATAGCATGTAATTATCTTAAATACATTATATCTATGTGTAAGATGAAAGTAACTATGCACTCAATTGTTAAAGTTATAACTCGAAACTCGAACAACACTTCGCTTCTAGCAACTGACTTTTCCTTTTGACGTAACAGGGATTCCCCAGACAAAAGTCTGGAAATTACACTAGAGGAACTACGGGCTGATAGCTACTAGATGTCAGGCTCCTATGGACCTCAGAACTTGACAAAATACTGTAACACTCGGTTCCGAGTCGCTTTGTTATTCGGGGCTACGACCCAATCATCAGTTATCATAAGGTTAAGGGCCTTAGGTAAGAAAGGTGTAGACCCATTTGGATGTGGGTGATGTTGGTTATGTGATGAAAGGGTTAAGGTTGTTCTTTAGAGCCAAGGGTATTGGTAAAGGCGTTGGTTTGTGCCTTTTATGAGTTTTGGATTTTAGTTCGGTTGGTTTTTAGGCTAAATAAAGTTGATAGAAGTGTAGGGCTTCTCGTTACCTTTCCATGGATATAAAGAACGTCAAAATCAGAGTTATAATGAAGAAGTTATGACAATTTGAAGTTAGAAGGGTTTGGGCCGAACTGGGTACGCGGAGCGTACGAGATGTGTACACATGGCGTACTTGGGTGTTACGGATGTGGGTGCATTTAGGAACGCCCTCCGTTCGTCTGGGGAGATTAAACCCTAATTTTCAGGCCTTGAACCTTATTTAAATACCTTAACTCACCCCTAACCCTCATTTGCTTCAGCCTCTATCCTATCTAACCCTAAGAACGAAACCCTAAGCTTCTTGCATGAATTTTGAGCCTATCTTGAGCATTTTGGTGTTATTTGGGTGATTTTGAAGAAGAAGGTGTTTAGAGAAGAAGCAAGGGATTGACGATAGCTTGTAGATCCAGAGGTTTTACATTATTTCCAACCTATTGAAGGTATAAAGTTCTCATCTTGGTGCTTGTACATCATAGATCTAAGTTGGGAGTTGAAGTATGCATGTTATGGTCTTTTGAGGCTCTTTGTGAGTTTGAGTCACTTCAAGAGCCTAAGATTTGTAGATCTTGCCTTTTTTTGAGTTGGTTTTGATTTAAAGTTGGAGTCTTGATGAATTAAGTCCTCCCATGTTTAAGTTATTGGTCACTTTGTGAAGTTTGGGTGTTTGGAATCATGTTTGGGTCCTTTTTGGACCATGCAAAGGTGACAAGTGGTCAACTTTATGGATTCAAACAATAATATGGACCTATTTGGAAGTTATGGATGTTGGGTTTAAGTTATTAAGTGATTTGTGCATTTTTTTGGTTTCTGGCTGGGAACGTCGTGCGTAAGGCTGGGGAATGACACGCATTCCGATCTGGTGTCCCGATGGATGGTCTAGCGACGAACGCCCAACACTCCACAAGGGAACGCCCAACGTTCGTGTCACCAGTGGACTTTTGGTCTTTTGATCTTCGACTTGGTTTTGGGGTTTGGGCTTTCTGTTTTAGGCCATGTATGGACTGATCTGATTGAATTTCCCAGTTTGGGCCTAAGGAGTTTGGAGATGGGCCTTGTAGGCCCAGTTTGGATTTGGGCATTAGAGGGCCTAGTTGGCAGTTGGGCCTTAGTGGGCCCAATGGGCTTGGGTTAATAGTGGGCCTGGTTGGTTGGGCCGTTGTTAGGCCCTATGTTGGATTAGCCATACATATTAATGAAGTTTGTTTTTTTTAGGTTTTGGCCCAGCGTTTAGAGCCGCTTTGCAGCAGCAACAGTTGTAGGATTTGTCTACCATTTGAGGTGAGCTTTCCTCACTATATTTGCGGTACGAAGGCACCAATGCCGGCCCATTGGATTATTATTCTATTATGCATGCTATTGTACTATTATGATTCGTTTGATCGGTATCCTGGTAGATAGGATGTTGTTATGTTGTTATGATCTGTTAGATCGGTATCCTGGTAGATAGGATGTTGTTATGCTTAGTGAACTGTAGATCTGTTTGTCTGGCTATAGACTATTATATGATTATCTGTTATATGTGCACATGTTTGGTCGATGGCTGAGGCTTCATTGCTCTGTGTGTAAGCCAACAGGTCAGGTCATTCCAACCCGATGGTTGAACGGGCCTAAAGGTATTCCATCCCGAGGATGATTGGACCCATAGTATGTTGGCATTCCAACCCGATGGTTGAGGGCCTGGGGTATTCCAACCCGATTGTTGACTAGACCTATAGTATGTTGGCATTCCAACCCGATGGTTGAGGGCATGGGGTATTCCAACCCGATAATTGACTAGACCCATAGTATGTTGGCATTCCAACCCGAGGGTTGAGGGTCTATGGTATTCTAACTCGATGGTTGATTATACCCATAATATGTTGTTATTTATATATGATAATGTGAATGTTTTGAAAGCTATGTTGAAAGAGATTCTGATTTTTAAATAATGTTTTTGGAACCACGTTTTTTGTGAACACTTCTATAGAAAAAGGGTTGTTTTGAAACGTTTAAATTTTATAAAAATTTTGGGATGTTACCAATACCCTAAACTCTATGAAGAATTCAGACCAAAGAAGTAGAATTTGAGAGAGAGATTTGTAGAGAGTGATGTGTTTATAGATTACAATAACAATGTGCTTGCAGAATTCCACTTAACATTTAGGGCACATGCAACCTAAATGATTTATGTCTTAACACTTTGAATGTAACATGCTATGAAAAAAAAATAACTTGAACCCTAATGAATCCCTAGTATAATCAAATAGAGTAATTAGGGTTACATACCTTTGATTTGTTGTAGTAAAAAAATCACTTCAAACTCCTTATAGAAAACCTTGGAAAGCAAGCACCAAAAATCTTGTGCCTCTAATGGCTCACACACAAAACCTAGAAACCCTAGAATGAAGAGGAGAGAGAGAAGAGAGGTATAATTTTCGTTTCTAAGCCTTATGGGAAGAGCATGAAAGAAATTGAGGCTATAAAAGGTCCTATTTATAATTTAGGTAACTTAGGGACAAAGAAAGATTTAAATAAGTAAATAATAGATTTAATCCCTATTCAAATATTTTCCTTATCAGCATTCAGGAGGTTTATGGAAACCCTAAGGAGGCTCCCAACACCGTCCACCCCTTGGATGATTCTAGAATTGCTTCTTTTGTTCAACTACTGAACAATTACAATTCACCCGTTGCACCTTTAACTAATTCCAATTAATCCCAAATTAATTCCAGATTAATTCTGATTAATAATTAATTGATTCTAATTGATTTCTCATTAATTTATTAATCATATGAACTAACAAATCAATTATATAACAATTGATCTCATGTTAATTTATTATGTGTTATATCATGTTTTTTGGTAAGCGATCATAGATAACAATGATTTCATCTAGCATAGATATCAGGAACAGAGAAAATAGGCACATATAGTATGTAATTATCTTAAATACTTTATATCTATGTGTAAGATGAAAGTAACTATGCACTCACTTGTTAAAGCGATTACACAAAACTCGGACAACGCTTCTCTTCTAGCAACTAACTTTTCCTTTTGACATTGCACTAGTGGAATTCCGGGCTGATAGCTATTAGTTGTCGGGCTCCTATGGACCTCAGAACTTGCCAAAATACCCTAAACTCTATGAAGAATTCAGACCAAATAAGTAGAATTTGAGAGAGATTTGTAGAGAGATGTGTGGGAAAGTTATGAGCACAAATGAGGTTTTTATAGCCAAATTGTAACATCCTTAAAAATCACAACCAATTTAAACTTTTAAAAACAACCCATTTACTAATAAAAGTGTTTACAAAACCATTATTTGCAAAACATGATTTAAAATCAGAGTCACCCAAGATCCAATCAGTAGTTAAACCAAGGATGTGTACGGTCACGCCTTCTCCTTGCCACGGTCCTCTGAAGAATCTAAAACCATAAAAAAAATTATAAGCACAAAGCTTAGTGAGTTCGCCCGAAGTACCAACACAAGAACAAATAACATATTCAAATAACATGTAATGGGTCCACAGCTAAAATACTAGATTACCCCTAAGCCCACAGTATGAGACTGACTTACCTATCGGGCCCACAACTCATATATGGCTTGCTCCTGAGCCTACATCATAAGTCTGGCTTGCCCCCAGGGACCCACAACATATGTATGGCTTGCTCCCTAATTCCAAAACATAAGTCTGGCTTACCATTGGGGCCCACAACTTATGTATGGTTTGCTCTCTGACCCAATCAGTCATCGGACTCAAATACTCTCAAGCCCTCAATACGAGTCTGGCATACCACCCGATCCTCAGATCGTATCTAGAATGCACCTGAGCTCTCAATATGAGTCTGGCATGCCCCACCCGGCCCTTAACTCATAACTAGTATGCTCCAGGGTTTGTTGGCTACAACACGAAGCTATACAACCTCAACCCAACACAATATGTCGACATATACATAACAGATAAACATATAATCAGTCAACAGGCAAACAAGCAGATCTACAGATCACTAGGAGTAGCATCATACTATCACATATCAGGATATCTAATCTAATGGGATGGACTTGGTGCCTTCGACCTGTAAGTATAGTGAGGAATACTCACCTTAATCCGCTGATAATCAGATAACTGAAGGGTTTTGAGCATTCTAACACTCCTATGGTGTACATGCAACCCTAGAAACATTGGATCTATGTTTTCTCTAAGATACGTGCAAATAATAACTTTCCAAGGTTTACTTCCTAACTAGCTGTTGGATTAGTGTCTAAGTCCATAACTATTTTGGTATGTACTTGACACGATGGTGCATGGTCCTTTTGGGTTGCCTTCACCAAAGCAACTTGATAGGATGAATTATGGAGAGAGAGGATTAAATATGATTTATTAATATATTATGGGAATAATATATTAAAGGAGAAATCATATTGTTTAATTAAGATTAGTCAAGAATTAATAAGAATTAAGTTTGTGACTAAAAGAGATTAATTAAACTTAAGGGACTGGAATTGTAATTATAAGATAATTGCAATTGGGCTATGGATTGCCTTATATTATAAGGTTGGACGAATTCTATGGGGAAACCCATTGGAAATCGCCCAAGGCCTTTAAGGAAGGAGCCCATGGGTTGCTTAGCGCTTAAACATCCAAATTAGGGTTTCCTTGTTTGATAACCCTAATAGCCTCACTATATATAGAACCCTTATGCTCCAAAAACGTGGAGAACTAATGGTCTAGGGTTTCCACACGTTTTTGAGAGCCTCCTTCTCTTCTATTATTCATCCTCTTGCTCTTGGTGTTTGTGAACCATTAGAGGGGTGATATATGTGACTCTAAGCTTTCTAAAGTCATTACAAGGAGAATTTGAGATTGTTATTGCTACATAACAATCAAGGTATGATCTAAACCCTAATTATATGTTGTATTGATTATCATATGCTAGATCTAGGGTTTATAGTCTTGGATAAATTGCATGTACAATAGAGAAACCTAGATCCAAGCATTAGGGTTTGTATGAGCACATAGGATGTTCTTATGACCAAAACCCATCAGTGGTATCAGAGCCTTGATTGGTTTCTATTGTATTGATGCATTATGTAGCTGAAAATCGAAATCTGGCTTACTGTTCGACCTGACTCGGCGAGTCACTACATGGACTCGGCGAGTCAGCCCTACTCGGCGAGTTCCAGAGTGTGACTCGGCGAGTCGGAGCGTCTGACAGAGGAAACTTCGGATTTTGTTGCTGTTTTGCTTAAGGATAATTACCATATTCGTTTTAAACCTATAAAATATGAATTTTATTGTTTCTTAAAGAATATCCTTGCCAAAACACAAGATAATTGCCAATTGATTAGATAATAACTTCCTTATATGATTAAAGTTGATTATTTGTATTAATTGGGTAACTTATTTCGCAAGAAATTGAAATTAGGTCAAATATAGATAATGATGAAATTAATTGTTTAATTTATATTATTTGTTATTTGATCCTTGTGTTATGAAAAGTTTCAATTTTCCCCTTTAGGTTTTATAGTTTAAATTTAAACTCAAAAGGTTAGTTTTGAAATTTAAATAGTTGAAACCCTAATGTTTTGAAAAGGTTTCAAAACTTGCCCTCAAGTTTTGGAATTTAAATTTTGATTAAAAGATTAATTTTGATGTATATTTAAATTCTAAACCTAAATGTTTTTTGAAATGTTTCAAAACTTGCCCTCAAGTTTTGAAATTTAAAAGTTGATTAAAAGTTTAATCTAGGAATGTTAAATTCTAAAACACTAGTATTGTTTTGAAAAGTTCAAATCACACCCTTATGGTTTTTATTAATTAATTAAGGTGCATAATTAAAAGAGGTTTAATAAATCCATAAAAGTTTTGGTTTACAATTTAATTGAATTAAAAGTATAATCGTTAAATTTGACAACCTAGTATTTTAAAAGTGTAAAATACACCCTATACTATATATAACATTAAAAGTCTAACATTATATATATGTATGAGTAAAAGTCAATCTTACCGTTAGTAGGCCTCATTCACGAAGCTGGTCTATAGGGGGTGTTTAAGGAAATTGCCTATAAAATGGCGATTGAATGGGTATCCACTCTTACCCACCGCACTCTTGACTAGTGGAGGGTCGTTAGCCGAACGGGTAGGATAGGACAAAACCTTCCATTATAAGTATAATGAATTATTAAAGTAACTAAATGTGTTCAAATTCCCAATCTTAGTTACTTACGCAAAAGTGAATTGATGCAATTCCATGAAATTACACTTTGTGCCCCTTGCGAAGACGTTAGTGGAGCGTGTGTGGTTTACAGGCACACTAAATGGTTCTAAGCAAAGGTAGCAAAGGGTGACTCAATGTTTGTCATAGTTCGGTGGAGCATGTGTGGTTTACCGGCATATCGAATAGGTGACTGTAACAAGTGAGGACACCATGTAAGTTTGCATGGTTATTCACACCCGCTTTGTGATCCTCGGCATCCCAGTCACAAACAAGAGGGGCATATCGAGATTTAAACATGCCATTGAAATGTTCAATGAATCTCAAAGGATCTAGGAGTTTTCATCAATTTAAAACTTAAATTTCTTTTTCGTTTTTCGTGGTGGAAATTAGTGAATCGTCATTCACTTACCTTCAAATATTCTGCAACTAGATTACGACATCCCTTTTCTAGGTTGTAGCATATTGTGTTGGGTCCTAGCCTTAGTATCTCATTTGGGTGATTTACTAAGGACTCAATCAATCAACTAACTTGAATTTGTTTTCTCCCGTTTTGTAGATGTCAAAGTACGACAACTATGGTCTTCCCAAATCCCGTGGAACAAGCTTTCCACATGAAGATGATATTCCACGATTCGATCGAGGAACAAGAAATCATGCTTCACTTCCTCCACCTCCTCCAATTATTCTCCCTAACCCACAAGTTCGAAGGCTTGAAAAGTTCAAGCTCACTCAAGCCCTTTTGGCAAGTAAACATGAAGAGGGAAAGTCAGTGTGTGCACACGTCCTAGGGATGAAGTCACACATTGATAGGTTAAGAATGTTGGGATCCGTTGTCTGTGAGGAGATGGCTGTTGATTGGCTTCTTCAGTCACTTCCTAACTCGTATAGTGAGTTCGTAAGAGAGTACTATATGATGAATTGGGATGTGACCCTTATAGATCTCACCTATATGCTTATTGCTGCTGAATCAACAATGGTTTGGCGCAATAGAAAAGCAAAGTTGATTGGTGAATCTGCCTTCAAGACCTCTATGGATATAGACAATGGCAACGAAAGATATGCTATGATCGAAAAGTTTGATCATAAGAGAAAGGCAATGTCTGAAGTAGTTCCATGTCTTGTTCCAAAAGAGTCAATTTGCTTTTATTGCCAAGGGAAGGGGCATTGGAGACGAAGCTGCCCTATTTACCTAAGAGATCTAAGAGATGGGAGAGTCAAAACGTATGGCTCTGCTTTAGGTAAAATCCATTGACTAAATATTTTAAGCACCTATTCTAGATTCTTAATACATAATGTGATAAAATTACAATTGATGTTTTGTAGGATCGAAGAAAAGAGAGGAAGCTTAAGGGAAGAAGTGAGCAGAATCTAACTATGAAGAAATGGATTTCGATCGCATTACTTGAAGATTAGATTTTTGAGCTACTACTTAGAGTTAGAATTAGATTGCTAAGAAATATGTATTAGCATAGTTTTTCAATGAATTGCATTGTAAGGACAAATTTTTTCCGCAATAAAATAAATTTTGATTTTATATTATTTATTTATCCTTGCAATGGCATATATGAAAAATTGATGTTTGAATGTTTCTATTATTAGCAACAATGGATTTGATTCTTAATTATGTTAGTTATGGAAATGTCAAAAGTTTACCAAATAGGGAGAGTTTCTCATCGCCCAAGTTTCAATTGGACAGAAACTTGGAATCATGCAACTTGGTTGCACGATGAATGAGAAATTTCATATTTGGAAATTAGACTAATTCATTGACAAAGTGTCAAGTGAAGGACTAAGAGATCGAGTACACAAAGTTGTGTGTTGATCAAGTCCACCACAAGAGTAACAAAGACATTCGTCATGATTTACTAAAGGTTTAGTAAATATGATTATACTTATAAGATTATCTGTAATTCTGAATTGATTGAAAAGGTTTAAATCAATAGCAGAACGAATAAGAAAAATCAAGTAGGCAGAAAGATAAAAGTTTCTCCATTCTAAGAAGAATGGAGAGTACCTTTTATGCTTATGATAGGTCTTAATGATTAAGAACCATATCTCAATTGATCCTCTAAGTGAGTCTTAGTACAATTGTATGTCTAAGAAGAGGAATCAAGAATTGAAGAAATGGTTAAATCAAGAAGTCAATCATACTTCGTTCCAAAACAAGTCTTAGAGTTAAGATTGTGACATTGAGTCAGTGTTGCAAAACTCGGCCTACTCGGTTGAGTACTCGGCCGATTACTCGGAATCGGCCCTCCACCGAGGCGATTAACGTGAACTCGGCCAAAAAACTTGGATTCAGTGAAACTCGGTCAATCTCGGGCCTACTCGGTCAAACTCGGCCAACTCGGTCAAAATCGGTCAAACTCGGTCAAAGGGTCAAAATTGTCATAAAAAGAGCAAAAATCAAGAATTTCAAGATAAATATGTATAACACACTTAATGATTTATTATTTAACACACACATATGATTATTACTACATATATATCTTAAATTTTCAGTAATGATTCACATAGTGAGACAATTGTGTGTATTTCAGTTTTTATGTATTCACATGTATCTAATTTTGGTTATATATTTCAATGAAATTATGATTTTAACTTATGATTTTGGCATATATAATTTTCCAAAAAATATTTCTACACAAATTACCGAATCCGAGTACTCCCCGAGTACTCCCGAGTACTCGCTACTCCCCAGTCGGCCGAGCAGGTACCGAGTAGCGAGTTCTACAACCTTGCATTGAGTGATAAGTATTAAGAAGGTTTATAACATTCATCAAATGAGGATAGTTGTGATGTCTTTGATAAGACAAAGACCAACTAGGACCTATTTATGAAGTGTTTTGATAAAAACTGCACTAACTCTTGAATATTTGTTTGTCAAGAAATGTTTATTGACAAGAGAACCTTATATGACGAGGAGTCAGTGGGAGTCTTAATGGTCTTGAAAGGTTTCAAGAACAAATCAAAATAGACCTTATTGATCAGCACTAGCACACGAGTTGAGGTTTACAACCTATCGTGTTGACACTATATCTAAGGAATTGTATTGTAACAATCTCCGATAGAGGACTTTGTAATATCGTTGGCAATTGTCTTTTGTGATTTTTTGTGCTATGACATTACGAAAAGGATCATTGCATAAAATGTTAGAATCTAACATATTCTATAAGTGGCAAGAATTTGATATTCTTTCACTTATGAAAAAGGATTTGGAGTTGTGAAATGAGTATAATTGGAAATGTGTTCATTTAATCTATTTCACAAAGTAAGAATCATAGGTAAACATTGTGTGCATGCTAAGAGCATGGGCAAGTGTTGTAATAATTCAAGTAAAAAGTTGATTACCCGAAACAACAAATAACGAGTAATCGATATGGTGATAAATAAAAGGTGTTTTATATATGCTCAAAGGTTTGAGGCCATATGGGATTAGTATTATTCTTGTGTTTCATTTTGCATGTTTTGACTTCCTGAATAATTTAATTGGTTTAGAACAGTCAAATTATTCGAACGGACCACAGTCGTTCATATGTTGGAAGTAGGTATGAATAAAGACTGTCATGAATTGGTGTGTGGATTGTCTAAAGAGCATTAGACATAAGCAAATGTTTGCTGCAACGTTCATGAGTGCTTATGAATATGATTTGAGCATTGGATTAAACCCACGCTCACTTGGATCACTCCATGAATTGTATCACAAGTGATTGGTGAGACGATAATATCTTATATTCTTGAAACCGAGATGTGTGAGTTGTATCTTGCAAATCGGTTGCACATTGATAATATGTAAACGCACCAGTAACTTGGTGTCATAAAACATATTGTTGTGTGTGATTCAGTGAGTGAGTGCAAGCGAGCATTGAATCAAAGTTTATCCGTTCCTTTTATCCAAAGATGGATAAAAGTGATATCTTTGGGCCTCTCGATGATTTAGTGATGACAAACATAAATGCTCGGCCGGGCTAGGGCTAATTTGATTTGTTCAATTAGTCAGTCGTCATAAATCGGAAGTTGAGAAATGGTATAGAGAGAATGATTAGAAATCATGTATGATACGATATCTAGAATGGAGGAATATATGATCCCTTATCTAAAGGAGACACGTATCTGATAGGTTCAGAGTTGACAGCGGCTTTGGAAAGCTACGATTGCAGATCAGGATCTGAAGTCATACGCAGAATAGTTATTAGACTTATCCAAGTGGGAGACTGTTGGATTAGTGTCTAAGTCCATAATTATTTTGGTATGTACTTGACCCGATGGTGCATGGTCCTTTTGGGTTGCCTTCACCAAAGCAACTTGATTGGATGAATTATGGAGAGAGAGGATTAAATATGATTTATTAATATATTATGGGAATAATATATTAAAGGAGAAATCATATTGTTTAATTAATATTAGTCAAGAATTAATAAGAATTAAGTTTGTGACTAAAAGAGATTAATTAAACTTAAGGGATTGGAATTGTAATTATAAGATAATTGCAATTGGGCTATGGATTGCCTTATATTATAAGGTTGGACAAATTCTATGGGGAAACCCATTGGAAATCGTCCAAGGCCTTTAAGGAAGGAGCCCATGGGTTGCTTAGGGCTTAAGCATCCAAATTAGGGTTTCCTTGTTTGATAACCCTAATAGCCTCACTATATATAGAACCCTTATGCTCCAAAAACGTGGGGAACTAATGGTCTAGGGTTTCCACATGTTTTTAAGAGCCTCCTTCTCTTCTATTCTTCATCCTCTTGCTCTTGGTGTTTGTGAACCATTAGAGGAGTGACATTTGTGACTCTAAGCTTTCTAAAGTCATTACAAGGAGGATTTGAGATTGTTATTGCTACATAACAATCAAGGTATGATCTAAACCTTAATTATATGTTGTATTGATTATCATATGCTAGATCTAGGGTTTATAGTCTTGGATAAATTGCATGTACAATAGAGAAACCTAGATCCAAGCATTAGGGTTTGTATGAGCACATATGATGTTCTTATGACCAAAACCCATCACTAGCATGTTATGGGATACTTGAATCATAAAACACTAGTAGAATTACATACCTTTTAATAGTGGTTGATTGCTTGAAGTTTGAGAGCCTAGCACCAATAAGGTGGATACCTCAAATGGAAGTCACAAATCACCACAAACCTTGGAAACCTTTAGAGAGAGTATGAACACTTGTAGAAATCGGCCACCTTTGCTCACACACAACTAGTGCCATTTCAAGTGCCAAGGAATCCTTTATATAGTGTGGTGGATTAGGGTTACATTCATGTAAACCCTAATACCCATGACCTTTCATTTCCATGAGATCCATGGGTTAAAGCTCCATGGACTTACCATGCAAGCCTAGCCCATTCTAAATAAACATTAGCCCACACTATATAAATACAAGAGTCCATATTTAATTAGTCGCACTTTTGATCACCAAATTAATTCTAAATTAATTTTAGATCAATACTAATTAAATAATATGATTTCATATTAATATATTAGAACTTATAATATATTAATAAATCATAACTTATACTAATCTCAAAAGATTATCCATATAAATTGTTCGAGTGAAGTGCAACCCAAATGGACCATGTCGGGTCGGGTCAAGTACATCTCAAATATAGTTATGCACTTAGACACCTTATCCAACAATAACTGCTCGGAACGCCGAATCGGGTAACCTTGCGCCAACTAACAATAAATACAATCTTAATCAATAATTAACTCGATAACCCAAAATACCATTAGGAAACTTGATCAACCCTGGTCAAAGTCAAAGTCAACGGTCAAGGCCCAAAATTCAATATTTCCTCCTAGCGGAGTACGCCTTACGTGCCAAGAGAGTACACCCAACATACTCTGATGTTGACCAATAGCAGCGCTGACCGCGTATGCACAATGTACCACCAGGTACGCCCAACGTACTCAGCCCAATCCCAAAACTCCATTAAGAGCTTATTCCATTAAGTTCTTACATCCAAAACTCATATCCAAGCCCAAAATGACGTCCTAAGTCATAAAGTTTCCAACTTTATGACTTTGCATGGCTATAAAGTGCTTAATATCCAAAACCCTAAGTTCTTAACCCAATAACACATCATAAATCTTGCATGGAAGGGATAGAAGGACCAAGATCACATTTTATAGTTCATAATAATTTTATAATGGATAAAGTTTCCAATTTTATCCATTAGAATGGTCCCAACAAACAAGATCTAGTCTTTAAGTCGCAAAAGGACCCAAAAGTTCATCTTTTTCAACTTAATCCATTAAGTACAGGTCTCCAACTTTTAGATTTGAATCAAAATGATGTTTAGATGGATAAAGTTGATGGGTTTTGGTCATAAGACATCCTATGTGCTCATACAAACCCTAAAGCTTGGATCTAGGTTTCTCTATTGTACATACTTTGAATCCAAGACTATGAACCCTAATTCTAGCATATGGAAATCAGAATTCACATGTAATTAGGTTTAAGAACATACCTTGATTGTTATATAGCAATAACAATCCAATTCCTCCTTGAATTGACCTTGGAAAGCTGAGAGTCACAAGTGTCACTCCTCTAATGGCTTACAAACACCATAAGCAAGTGGAGAAGGTATAAAGAGAGAGGAGGGAGGTAGGAATTCGTCCTTAGGACCTCTTGGGAAGGGTTAGACGAATTACTAAGCCCTAGGGGGTTTATATAGGTGTAAAGATTAAGGTTTTAGTCCTTATCCGTATCTAGTTGCTTGTCCACCAAGCAACCATAAGATAAGTCCAAGAAACCCTTATCCTAGTCGAATTCTAAGGGATTTACACCTGAAATTCGTTCACCATATATATAAGATAATCCTTACCTTATTTTGTAACTATCACATAATTACAATTCAGCCCCTCTAGTTTAATTAATTACACTTGATCACAAAATTAATTCTTAATTAATTATTGACCAATATTAATTAAACAAATATGATTTCTCCTTTAATATATTATTCTTATAACATATTAATAAATCATAATAACCTCTCTCTCTTTATTTATTTCTCCAATCAAGTTGCTTTGGTGAAGACAACCCAAAAGGACCATGCACCATCGGGTCAAGTACATACCAAAATAGTTATGGACTTAGACACTAATCCAACAAAAGTTTCCATCAAAACTTTATCCATAACAAGGTCACAAATTTTCAAGATCTAAGCTTTATGCACTAAAATGACATGAAGATCATAACATCCAAAACTAGTTAGATCTAACAAATGCATGAAGATTCAAACTTTATACCTCTAGAAGATAGATCAAGGTGAACAAAGTCCATATCTACAAGCTCCAAAGCAACCAACACTTCTCCAATAATTTCTTTCTTCTCTAAGGTGCACCATGAATACTCCAAAGCACTCTAAAACACCTTCTTTTAGCACACAAGGCTCAACTAGGGTTAGGGTTTCATGGAATGGGTGTTGGAGGGGTGGAGGCTGAGAATGGAGTGAGTTTGGGGGAGTTAAGGAGCTTAAATAGAGCTCAAACCATGAAAATAGGGTTTGGGCACTGATTGCATACACCTATTATACTCAGGGTGCCTCAGTATTCCAAACGTACTCCCCTGTATATGCCCAATGTACTCAACATAACCCAGAACCGACCAAACTTCAAACAAGCATAACTTCTTCGTTCTAACTCCGATTTTGACGTTCATTATATCCACGGAAAGTTAATGAGAAGCTCTACACTTCTATCAATTCATTATTGCCTTAAATCTTTTTGAACAAAAATTCAAAATTCATAAATGCGCGAACCGACACTTTACCGAAATACCCTTGGGCTCCGAATTACAAACCGAACTTCCCGGATCATCTATCCTACCATACCCACACTCAAATAGGTCTAAATCTCCATTTCTCAAAGACCCTAAACCTTATGATAACCGGTTTTCGGGTCGCATCCTCGAATTAGGAAACGCTATGAGACAGGGTGTTACATAAAGTTGGGATGCACGACGTGTAAATGGGGTGCAAGTCGTGCAATTTAAGGATACGTCTCCCCAACCGCTTTGTATCATGTGTCGGCCTCTCTGTTATCTGTGTTTTCACCTCCTAGAAGTGCGCGTCAAACACCTGGCGCGCACAGCATGGGGCGCAAAATGCAGATTTTGTAAATTTCGTAACTTCTTCATACCAACTTCGTTTTTGACATTCTTATATCCCCGGAAAGCTCTCAAAGAGATCTAAAACTTTCCTTTAGAACCCAACAGCTAATTCTTACTTTATTTTTCTTCCATATTTTTATAAAATTAAATGTTTTTCAAAAACCATAACTCTCTCGTATGTACACCATTTTTGGCATTCATTTTCTTAAAATTCCTATCTTAAAGAGCACTGTGATTTTCCTTTGGGTGGTTTTAGCTAAAAGTCAACCATTCTCTTTGTAGCATTTTATGTCACACATTCCTTATGTGTAGCTGAGTTTTATATCTTATAAAAATCATATCTAATTCATACGGAGTCGTATTTCTACGAAATTTATATTTTCGGGATCGGGACAATGTGTAAGTTATATATATATATATATATATATATATATATATATATATATATATATATATATATATATATATATATATGTATGTGTGTGTGTGTGTTTTGGCGCACCTATTTTTACGATTTACAGGTGATTCGGCTGATTTTTCCTATTTTATTATATTATAATAATCATGAAACACATAATATTCACATAATTCTTCTTTATTACATCAAATAGGTTACAATTGTTGACCCTAAATATTACATCATCTTATTAATGCCTAGCGAGAAACGTGGGTGTTACACATAATCATGTAACATAAACATATACCATATATTAGCTTATTACATACCCTTGGCAACTAGCCTTCCCTAGTTACCCTGCCCTTGACCATTTCTCAATAAAGTCCTTTGATGGTCAATCATAAATAACCCTGATAACTGACCTTCCCCAATTACCCTAACTAAACATAACTCTTAACAATATCAAACGATCAACAGGCAAGGCCCTACGAGTCTAGCATATGAAGACACCAAATTTTCTAATTGCACATGCATAACAATGAGTTATCCTTGTCTACTAGCATACTTGTACTCTAATGGTACCTCTATCCTACCATGCAAAGGATATACAATAGGATACATGACAAAGTGAGAAACTCACATGAACTGAAGAACTAAAGAAGTACAACAACACTCTTACACCTTGCATAATCCCGCAGACCGACTAACACCAAAATAGATAAATCCTCAACCAACCATTCCAATTCCGCCAAGTTTGACCCCAAGTCAAACTAGTTAAATGTCAACGGTCAATAAAAGTCAACGGTCAACCAAGTCAACAGTCACCACCACGTCCAGTTCGTTTAGACGGCATGCGGGACATCACCACATCATGGACCCTCATTAGCCACGTCGTGGGCATGCCCGGACAAAACAATCGCAAGACTAGACAACACCTCATCGTGGTCATTCCTTAGCCACATCTCAGTCTCTTTTAGAATCTACAATTCTTCATTAAGAGCTTAATCCTTACATTTCAAGGCTCAAAACTTAAGATCTAATCCTTCTCTATGACTTAATGGATAAAGTTCCCAACTTTATCCATTAAGACTTCACTCTAAGACCTTCTTACTTAACATAAGTCCATGACCAAAAGAATGTCATATTAAGATCTGGAGTTCCTCAAACTCCAAGAGCATCCAAGAATGTGCAAACTTTTTACCTCCAAAGGTCCAGAAACTTGAAGAAAAATAATGGATCTAGACTTGTTATATGCTTCCTTGCACCAAGAAAGAGTTTCTTTCTTTACAAGATTCACCAAATTAAGAAAAACAACCTCAAAACCAAGTAAAAAGCTCTTAATCTTCCATGGAGGATAGGGTTTCAAAATAGAGAGGTGGAGGCTGAAAGGGATGCCCTAAACCAAGAGTTACAACCTTTAAATATGGAGAAAACCCTACAATTCATGGGCTTCGGGTGCAACAGTTGTCACGTCGTGGCCATCCTCTTGCCACATCATGGCGATCAATAAAACATGCAATCCTCAGATGTCATGTCATGTCGTGGCATTCCATACACCACACCATGGCATATAGTTTTCCTCAAAAGCCATGCATTTGACTCCATTAAATCTTTAACTGATCCGTTATGGAAAACGGATGTTATATATATATATATATATACACTTATATTCAAGTATAATAAATAATAAATAATAAAAAATAAATTAATCTACATATGACTATAGTGTAAATTTAATTGTTAGACCATACAGAGTGGAACAAAAACGCACCTTACGATGAAGGTAGCTTGCTTACCAAGCCACCCACTTGAGAAGCTGGTTGCTAGAAAGAAGCGACGAGGAAGCGAAGCTGTCTACGAAGCTTTGCTTCTCCCCCTGTAGTCGTAATATTAGGCTCATCGCTACTTTGATTCAAAAGGTAACCGATGGTTCCCGACTTTCTCTGGTTTCCGCAACCGTAACCATTTTTCCGATTACATAAACCTTTTTTTTGAATAGCGAGACGCTCTAAAAAAGTGAAGGATAAGCAACCATTCTAGAAGCGGTGCCATGACCGATCACCATCGATAATGAAGAATATTTCTAAATCACTTCGGGTCAGCGGGGCCTTCAAGCATCCGAAATACGTCGGGCTTGTAAATGACATAGCCATCACTCTAACAGCGTACCTTTTGGATGATGGGTCAGCGAGGAAATGGGAACAGCGGCTTAAGCCATTAGGTGTAGGCGCTTTCCAGAGGCCTTGCCGCCAAACCACTTGGAGAGCCAGCAAGCTAGCTTGCTCGCATTCTAGAAACGGTAGCTTCCGTGCCCTTCCTGCCTACTGAAATGGATGTGAATGATCGTGACAGCTCTTAAAATCCTATTCAGTCTGATTAGATATGTCACTGAAAGAAAGTGATTATGTTCCCTCTTTTTTTTTAGGATTCCGAGGATGGGCTCTATCAAATCTAAAATGGGATTTTTAGGGTAGTTTTATCTTCTTTGGTTGCTGGGAGATTTGGCTTGCTAGAAATGCATCTATTCAGGATTCAGTTGCTATGTCTTCTTCATCTATTATCAATAAAGTCAAGCATTGTTCCCTGCCTAATCTGAAAGACTAGCTTAGGTCAGAACTCATAGCTCAAACTCAACAGCCTAGCTTCGCTACAGAACTATGATCTACGACCACCCTCTCTCATCCGAAGCCATCGTAACATAACATATGTATCAACGATTCCAAAAAAGAACAAGAAATTGGATCCATCCTTGGAGGCATAGGCATAGACGAAGAAAGCAGAAGCATATGGGTAGATGAAAGCAGGAGCAAAGGGGATTGAATGAGGATTTTACCCGACGGGGGGCTGCCTTTACCCTGAGCCAGGTCGGGAAGAAAGAGTCTGAGGTTGGGTTGGACGACATACATCTTGGTTGGTCCCACCACCACTGGGGATTGGACATATATAGAATCTTTCTTCTAAAAAAGTCCAACCATAGCAGAACACAATCAAAGCTTTCGTCCTTGGCCGCTCCTTCAACTGATTTCATTCATTCATAAACTCGCTTGAACGTGCCATCAAGAGCTCCAGCTGCTGTGAGGATAGGATCTTTAGGCTGGGCACGAAAGCTGCATTGATTTGACGTGACCTCGTACAATCGTGTCGGGTGAGCAACAGCCGCTTCGTCACAGTACTTACTTATGGGCTAACAGGTCGGGCTTAGACGTTGATACCCGTGCCTACTTCACCGCAACTACCATGATCATAGCTGTCCCCACTGGAATCAAAATCTTTAGTTGGATCGCTACCATGTGGGGGGGGGGGGGGGGGTTCGATACAATACAAAACACCCATGTTATTTGCTGTAGGGTCCATATTTTTGTTCACCATAGGGGACTCACTAGAATCGTTCCGGCAAATTCTGGGCTAGATCCGTGGCAGAAAAAAGATCCCTTCCCCCGCTTTCAAAAATGATGAATATGAAGTCCAGGAGGCTGCAGGTACTATGGATCCTCTAACTCCCAATCGGGTTGCCTTCCCAGGTCTCGCCGGTGTTGCCTGTAGGTCGTGATGTGCTAAAGGAAGATAGCATATCATAAAGAGATGAAAAAAAGAAAAATGAAGGCGTCAGCGAGGGACCTCTATCAAGTCATTATCTGATAGCTTACATAGAGAGCGACTGATTCCAGGCTTAGTATCTTCGGTTTCATCTTATAGGCTGACTTGCATCACTCTAATAGAATTCCTTACTTGCATCATATCGTAGATGGTGTGTCACTGTGGTGGTGTGGTTAACACGATACCACCCAGGGTTGTGGTGTGTTGGTGGGTTTAGCCTAGCTATGGAAGAAGTATAACAATCTCACCCCCAACAGTTGTACTTGTGCATAAAAATGTGTATAGTAATTATCAAATTATATTAATTTTTTTTATGGATATGGTACCATTTTTATATTTTAGTTTTTTGGGATGAAAGAAGTGAGTGGAAAATGATGTGATGTTCATGTGTCGAGCTAAAAATAAGACTTGTGGTAAGATGAAATGCAAAGGCCAAAAACTAAAAAAAAAAACTTAAAAAAAAAAGTTAGAAGATATCAAGTTGTTAGAGTTGCCACAATAAAAATCATCTTCACTAACAAAATAATAAAAAGCTACTAATGTTCTTACCAACCTCATGTATTAATTAAGCCAACATGATAGATTAAATCGTTGTTTCATTGAAAAGTGAAAACAATTATCACCCATAACATACATATGTAACTAAAACAAACGTTTTATTTTTGGGAAGATCTCTATGTATCTACGTCAAAATCCAAAACAAACAAAACAAAAGTATGTACATATAAAAGTTAAACGCAACCCAAAACACTTGATTACTTGGTTAACGTTTAAGGTGTTTTTTTTCATGTAAAAAGAGAGTAAAAGTTAAAACTATGATCTTTGTGATATTATGTTTCCATCAATCATGATTTTGTCTTTTGAAGGTTGCAAAGCAACACAAAAATCACCAAGCTTAAAGCACTTGTAACTGCCAACAACCAGTAATATTTGTCCAGCCTTGCTTCCCTCATATCATCTGAAAACCAGTTACCTTTCCCACCTTCAGAGCTCGTAAAATACTCTACCAAATACACCAATAATGCACTCAAAAAGCTCCCCACCCCAAACACACTTGTATACAGAGCTATCCCCATCGTCTTCATCCCCTCCGGCACCGCACTGTAAAAAAACTCCTGCATTCCGACCACCGTGAAAATGTCCGATATACCCAACAATATGTACTGCGGTAACAACCAAAATATACTCAGAGTCTCCAATTCTGATTCCGTCGACGTCTGAAGTCTCTTCATTTCGACAGTAGCTGCGAATATCATTGCGATAACGGAAAGGAACATTCCGATGGCGATTCTTTGCATTGTCGTGATTCCGTTCTCGTTACGCAAGATTAATTTAGTCAAGGGGATGAAGATGGTGTCATAGAATGGCATAAGAAGGATTATTGATATGGTTATGGCGCTTTGGAGGGTTGCCGGCGGGATCTTGTAGCTGTCTCCGATGTTTCTTTTCATCGCCATTCCTTGTTTTATGAAGAAGGTTGCTGGTTGTTGGAAAATGACGGCGAACATTAGCAATGTGGTCCAAATAGGTAGTAGACTGACGACGACTTTTACGATTTTGACCAGATGATTACTGTTGTTTGACCTTTCATCAACTAAACATACAGTTTCATTTTCTCCTTTTAAACAGAGCGGTTTCTCTTCGAGCCTGAAAGACATAGTTAAGATCTTATTAAAAAAAAAAGTACTTAATTGTGATTGAGATCCTTGAAAACAAAAACTATGCATGCTATTATGTATTATTTATATACGTACAAAATCTTAAGAAAACATATACAACATATGGTCTAGTGATAATGCTGTCTGCATGTTTTATCTAATTTTTGCAATTAAATGATTCTATGAAAAATTAAATAAAAACAAAAAATAAATAGTTTATATTATGTTAAGAAATTGACAGTTGAGAAAAAAGAAAAAATATATATAACTTAAACTGTATGGATATGTAGGGGTGGAGGGACCATATTTATAATTTTCTTTCGAGCAAACCTTAAAAAACATATTATGAACATTCCCAAACCTGTAGTTAGAAGTTGAAGACTATAATTTTTATTTGTTATATGAATTTTTGAAATATATAAAATTATATTTGAAAAATATATAAATATATTTTCAAGCTTAATTCTGAAAATTAATTAAAAAAACTCAAAAAAAAATTTAAACATTATATAAAGAAAAGCATTTTATTAAAGCCGAGTTTTTTTTATGTCACTAGAAACTTCAAAAAAACTTCAAAATAGTTGATGACAAACACGTCCATATTCTTTTCGAAATTTTGCCCAATCAACGAATAATGACTTGTTCGAAGTGCCTGAAACGTTGTACATTGATCTGTTTTGAGAAGTTTAGGCTGCTAGCAATAGAAAGAGTACTGTCGTTGATGCATAAAGCACAACAAAAATCATCAAGAACTTACTCGAGATCAACAAGGCCTGGTTTTTTTTCTTCTGTTTTGGAATGGACAAATTTAGACACAGAACATTTAATGGCTTGAACGACCTTCTCCAAAGATCTAACGTCATTGCTCCGGTCATGGCTATACGAGTAAAACCGGCTGCCGCATGAAAACATAACAATGGAGACTGCCATGGCCATGGTGGGCATGGCAAACCCTAAACCCCAACCCACAGTGTCTTGTATATTCGGCATGATTGACACGCCTATAAGACTACCACTGCAGATTCCGAAATACCACCATTTAAAGAACATGCTTTTCTTGGCGGGGCTCTTATCAGTATCAGTTTTCGTCGGAAGCTCGTCTTCTTTATCGATTTGATCGGCGCCGAACGCCTGCAAAGAAGGATTGTACCCACCTTGGCCTAGTGAAATTAGATAAAGTGACCAAAACAGTGACGAAGACGATGAAGATGATGATGAGTTAGATTTGTTTAATGCTGTTGATGTTAATGCCAATAGCCCCTGAAAACGAATGAAAATCAATAAGGTATGTGAAAAAGTGGTTCGATTTGTTTATGAATTTTAGGTGCATGGTCCATCATATCTGTACCACGAGATAGAGGAAAGAAGACGCTAATATGGTGGAGTATCGGTTCCAATAAGAATCCACCAGCGGCGCCACCAATAATGGCAACATCGATGTAAAACCACACCAGCTGTTGACGGTTCTCGCGGCGGAGGAGCTGCTCATATTCATCACGTCGATCAGATAAATTACAAGATTTGACGCCACGCCTTTGAACACAAACCGCTCCACCCCAGCAATCACTGTATATATACACACATACAAACCCATACATCAGAATTCAGAACCAATACGGATTGAATTGATTATAGATGGTGATAGAAATTGATCATGTATATACCTATGAGCAGAACACAAGGTTTGTTGAGTGACTGGAAACTTTTCTCTTCGGCCATTTGCGGTTGTTTAATTTTGGTGGAAACGTTGAACAGAAAATAGGAGATGATCAGACTGGAGAAACAAAGAAGGCACGATTTCTTGAAACTTAACGTTGTTGGAGAGACAATAGTTGGTATTAATGGGACACGACACCAATCACCCAGAAAAATAAAGGCACAAAAAGAGAGAAGGAGATTGATAAGTTGGATATGTCGTCACAATGGTGATACGACAGTAGCAAATTAAGTAGTCTTTGTTGAATCAGAAACCATTAAGGTGTCAAGTTCCTTCGAAAGAATTTGTAAGATGTTTTTCAGATTTGGCAAACATGTCCACATGGAGATTCACCCTTATTGCCACTTAGATTTACCATTTACAACCAATTTTAAACAAACAAACAAACTCACGACACCTTAATTTGGTGTTGAAATAAATAGATAGATATAATAATCCATTTGTTTATTATATAGTATAAAGTTAAATGTTGTAAAAAACTCTCACATTTGCTAGTAAGTGGATTGGGTTACATACGTCGAGATTAATCGGTCGAATTTTAAAAAATTAAATGACTAATATTATAACAAAATTCATAAATATCATTAATATCATAACAAAATACAATACTAATCATTACTCAAATGGTTTCTATTGAGATAGTATACTTATTCAAAGTGTTTAAATTTTATCGTTTGCTACTGCTTTGCTCATTTTGTATGTAAGGGATTAATAGTTAGACATCTTCTAGTCATTCGGGTAGCGTCTATGGACTAATCGGAGATTAATCGGGACCTAGCCAAGATTTTTACAACACTAGCTACTATTGACTATAAGTTAATAAATGGTTAGAAAGATACGTTTTGTATGATAAAGGATAAATTAAGTTTCGAAACAAATCGTCTTTATATGTAAATATAGAAAAGGTTGTTATACATGCAATGACGTTTCCTTTTCTACAACGAAATACAGATGCTATTTATGAAAAGATATATATATAGTTGAACCGGATATTATAATGATTCTTCTAACCGTTGGTATTTATTATGTTAAATTTTGATAAAAAGCGTGACTCCTTTTAAAACAAATAAACGTGATATGGCTCAATTTGCCTTGCTAAAAATAAATTTATGATTTTAAAGGTTATAATAAGTATCGTGTTTCATGCGTAAATGTACAAACTAATAATATCATGTCCTCTACACGTTTTCCATTTATGTTTGAAAATCCAAATATTCACGAATTAGCTTAGTGATATTACTTAACTGTCCTGATTAAATTAGATATGATGTGTTTAATTAAGGTAATACTAAAGTGAACTAGTTTTCGTATGTTTTAGCAAACAGGGAACCGGAATGGAATTAGAGGGTGGTAAAGTGCAATATTCAGTTGGTAAGAATGCATGGGATTGTTTTCGGAAGTTTTTGGCACATAAAACATAAAATCAGAAGCATGCAATTCCCACGTGGGAGATGGAATGGTTCTTCATATCTCCACGCATCTACACAAGCCCATCGCGTGCCCACTACTCATTTGTTTAGTTCCAATTCGTTTAGACAAAGTAACAAACCTTTATTTTTTCTTTGTTTTCATTTTAGCAACCCGCTTTCAATAATGAAATTCCGTTCTTAATTAGTTGGTCTAAACATATAATTTTAATTATATAATACATATATGTGTAAGAATAATATCTAAATTAAATGTTAATGTCGTAAAATAACAAGTTGTATTTAATTTGTTTGTTGTTTGTATATTTATATTTTAATTTTACTCAACAGGTAAATAATCTTTTTGTTTTCATTATACCCTTGTAGTAGACTTTAACTGAGTAAACTAATATTGAATCATATGTGTCAACTATGATATCCAAACATGACATAATTCGTTTATTTATGTCTGTTCAACGAAGACATTGTGTCTAACTGTCTATATAAATATAAGTGAATAATTTTTTTCGTGTCTCTTGCCAACGTCGCCATGTATGATTTAATATTAATTTATATGGTAAAAATAAATTCCAATGATATAAATGAAACTATAAAATGTTTATTGGTTCATTTAGTACAATTAAAATTAAAATAAACTCAAGCAAATTGAGTATTATCGGTTGTTTTTCATAACAACCAAATATTTATGCTTAAATTAAAAATAAACCCACAAGCAAAATGAATATTATTGGTTGTTTTTCATAACAACCAAATATTACATATAGAAAATAGACTCATAAGTTAGTTTTTAGTATTTAACAAGTTTGTTTATACATGTAATGTAAAAAATAATTTATCAAAAACTTTTTATTCAAATCAACAAGTAAAAATAAAATATCAAAAACTCTTTTATATAAGTCAATTAATGTTTTTAATATTCTCAGAACACCTATTAACAACATAAATACAATCAATCATAGGGATAAGACATGGTAACTTACATGCATTAATAAATTAAGAAATAAAAAGATAGGAATTATATTGAGGGTAGAATCATAAAGAAATATGTATAGAAGATTTTAAAAAAACCAATGAAATGTAAACGAAAAGTGATTGTGAAGCTCAGGTGCCAAATTCTTCAAAGCAAAAGGCCTTACATGTTGTGTGTAACACCCAAATTTTCAAATAATTTTTCACATTTATAAAAACACTTTTTCATTCATAATTGTCGTAAAAACATCATTGTATCACATAATCAATTCATAACATCACATCTCAAGATCAAAATATGTAAAAGCTCCTCGAGTGTGTACTGATCAAACCGGTGCCTTCCCACGATCCTCACTGATACCTGAAACACATAACACAATACTATAAGCATAATTGTTTAGTGAGTTTCCCAAAATACCACACACAACACATATTAGCCACTCGAGGCTATAACTCTGTTTGACCTTCTGGTCAATGTGTCTCAGTGGGACCCTTCAGTCCCATAACTATATGGGCCCTCTGGCCCTAACTCTGTGGACCTTCCGGTCCTAACTCTGAAAACTCTGGTACATACATGGCATAAATCACATAGAAATCACATCATGCAAAAGCATACAGAATACTTTGTCACATAACTCTAATTACAACTTTAGGTAAAGTATAGTGAGATGACTCACCTCGGGTAACTCGGTAAATCTCGAACTCTGTAAAATCCGATCTAGCCTCCGCCTAATTATATGAAATAAACACTCTAAATCAATACATCCCTTAAGGCTAGGCTATTCACTCTCTTAGTACTCTCAGAAGGGTAAAGACCATTTTACCCCTCTCATGGCACTAAGACCTAAAATTGACCAAACCCTAAAAGTCAACAAAAGTCAACTCCCCGGGTTACGCTGCGTGTACCAAACATGTACGCTGGGCGTACCCGTGTCTTCACAGAAAACGGGGTGCACGACCCCTTACGCCGCACGTACTGGGATTACGCCCCGCATAACTCCCAGTTTCAGACTCTAAGCATTTTAGGGTCTTAATTAGTTAAGACACACGTCCAACTTCTAGATCTAACCATTTATAACCCTCTTAATCCATAAAGTCGGTGACTTTAAGCCTTTGCATGGCTGGAAAAGTCACTAACACCCATAATACTCCATTTCCTAACACTGGAAAGCTCAATACTCAAGCATGACCTCATATCCACGACCAAGATGGAAACTTTATGGATCTATAACACAAATACCACTGAAATGGGACAAATTTAGGTCCATGGAGCACATTACACTCATAAAGTCTCCACCTTTGGGACTTTTAACCCTAAAATGGCCCATGCAACATCAAACCAAAATGAAGAGGAAAGTTTTGAACTTTATACCTCCAAATGCAGCTCCTTCCTCTATAGATCTAGAATCCAAACTTGCACTTCAAGCTCTAGCCTCCACAAGCTCCTCTCCTTCTTCTTCACCAACACACCAAGGCACTTTTAGCTCCAAAACACTCACTCTCAAGCTAAGAACGATGGGAGGCACTCTTAGGGTTTCACTCACTGATATGGAGGCTGAGAAATGAGCCTTAGCATCCATTATATAGTGCACAAGTCAAATATTAGGGTTTGCGTCTGGACCCATTACGCCCAGCGTAACCCTGGGTACGCCCAGCGTACCCAGGCGAGTCTGCGTCCAAATTAAGCACATGAGTATGCGCAGCGTACTCCCTAGTATGCCCAGCGTACTCATTTGCTACAAGAACTCTTTCAAGGGACCACTTTTGACAACTTGACAAAATGGAATGATATAATAGCTTTACCTGGATTTCGGGATGTTACATTGTGTCTATTCGTAAAAAGGATGTTGATCATTCTCCTGAACGTAATAGGATTAGGCCTAGGAAGAAGAAAATTGGTTCTTATAGCATGAAATTAGACATGAATATCCCACCTAAAGAGTCGTATGTTCAGAAACAGGGAAAAAATGAGGTGTATGATTATTCCATGTCCCTAGTTCCTTTTGAGCCATCTCAACTTACTAAATGCAGTATGGCACATAAAGAATGTGTTGTTAATTATTCGTATGTACCTATATCAAAAGAAGCTCATATTATGCAAGATCGTAGAGTTGATTTAAGTTTCCCTGATCAAAGAGAGAAACTAGATGATTTTGATCCTTTTAGTGACAATGGATATAAAAATATGGGTGTGTATGAAGGAGAGGCTGCAGAATATGAAAAACATGGTCAACAAGAGGAGGAAACAAATGAGGATGACAGTGACTACACTGTAGACCTAAAAACACTTGTAGATGACTGAGATGTCGATATGATGGAATTTAATAGTGTTGTGGATGAGGGTGAATGGTGTGGATAAGCACCATAGACACAAGTAGATTTAAACCAACATGGGGATGAATTAGAGGTTATTGATAATAAGTTTGAAAGTGCAGGTTATAAAGAAAACTCCAGGAAGAGGATGTTGAGAAAGTTGAACAAGAAAGTGCCTTGTTCATCTGGGGTAGTTCATGATATACCATTATATATGGGTCAATCATTTAAAACAAAGAAAGATGTGCAAGGTCAAATAAAGTAGATGTCAATCCATACAAAAAGAGCCCTACACATGGCAAAGAAATGAGAAATTGAAAGTAAGAGTGAAGTGTAGGGGTTGTTATAGATTCTAGTGGTGGGCCCTCTATAGTTAGTAAAGTCACATCCAAGGACAAAACAATAATTAATAAAAAAGATTTGTGTCCTTTTGCAATTCAGATTTCTAGTTCTACTAAAAAGGAGCCTTGGTTAGTGAAAACTATCATTGATGAGAATTTATGCTTACAAATAAGAAATGTGAAGGCATGTACATCTAAATTCTTGGCCACCAATATTCTCCAAAAGGCGAATTCCAATCTTAGAATCCCAGTTTCATCCCTACACGAGGAACTTCATATGGATTTGGGGTTAAGCTTGTCTAAAATGAAGGTGTTCATGTCTATATTGCAAAGGATCGGTTATATGGTGACTTTGAAAGGCAATACTGTTTTTTGATATATTACTTTTTGGAGTTACAAACCAACAACCCAGGTACAATAGTTATGTTAGAAGTGTGCAGTGAACCAAATCATGATGTTCAAACTTGAATATTCAAGAGAATATATATATATATATATATATATATATATATATATATATATATATATATATATATATATATTTGTGTGTGTGTGTGTGTTGGAGCACTTAAGTTGGGGTTCAAAGATGGACAAATGGAATTACTAGGACTAGATGGGTGTTTCTTGAAAGGACCATACCATAGATAAATCCTAACAGATGTGGGTACTGATCCCAACATTGGAATCTACCCAATAGCTTATTATGCTGTAGAAGCTTAGTCAACACGTTCATGGACCTGGTTCTTAGAGTGCCTTGGTGATGATTTGGATTTGGATGCATCGTGTAACTTCACTTTTGTATCTAACAAACAAAAGGTATGGAATAATTTTTTTGTTGGTTGTGGTTGATTGGGTTGTACTAACTTGAATATAATCTAATGTGTAAGGATTAATACATGCCATATCAAAAATGTTTCCAAATACAAAACTTAGATGGTGTTTGAGACACATATATGACAACATGAAGTTGCAATGGAGGGTTGAAAAAGCAATAGATCACTTGTGGAGACGTTTTACAAGTACAACCCTTGGCCATTTTGAAATGGAAATAGAAGATTTGAAGGTTTTCAATGACAAGGCATATGAATGGCTATGTAAAATTCATGTAGTTCATTGGGCTAGGTCTAATTTCTCTGGTAAGTTATTATAAACATTGTCTCATAGCTAGTCAACATTGATTGTCATAGTTTAATTCTTATTTATATATTATAAGTAGAACACATTCAATTGTTTGTTAAATAATTTGTGTGAAGTGTTTAACTCTAAGCTAGATCATGGTAAGGACAAACCTGTCGTTAACTATTTAGAGTACATTAGGGTGTATTTGATGAAGAGACATTTCATTGTCAAAAAAGAAATTGATAAATGCATAGGTACATTAACCCCTACTGCAAAAAAGTATTCTATAAACAATAAGAAAAGAATCCGTCCAATATAAGGCGCTATTTTGTGGTTCTAGAAAGTGTAACATCCCAATCTTCAGGTATGAATATAAAAGCTTATATATGTATTTCAGGGCAACTCGACGAGTTGGAAGGCTCCAACTCATCGTGTAGAGTGTAACGCCTGTGTTTCCGGGCTTGCCATTTGTAGCAATGTAATAGTCTAAGTTAACCTCTGTAACCCGTTTTGAAATAATAAAGATTGTATTATTTGAGTATTATGTGTTTTGTGCTTAATTGCTTAATTATGTGGTTTGATTAATTAAGAATAAAAATAAGCGTCAAAATTTAAGTGTAAAATAAACTTAATATCTTTGATCTATGTTGTAGTAGTTGAAACGAGGTTTCCGAATATATATAGAACGCCCAAATCTGACTTCGTATGAGGAAGTTATGATTTATCGAAGTTCCGGCTTAGCGGTGTGCAGCTCGAAATACTCGATTTGAGATCGAGCGGTTTTTAGCCGAAGCAATCTAAACGAGGATCGAAGGTCTCGTTGTTGGTATCAAAGCGATAAAAAGTTAGGCGAGAACGGACGTCAAACGAAGAAGTTATGAATTTATAACGAAAGTTTCTGTCCCGGCCTATTAAAAATAACTAATAAAAATAAAGTCAAAATTAGCCGACGGAGTCTAAACGAAAGTCGTAGAGCATGGTCTCACCTTCGCGTGGATATAAAGAACGTCGAAAACGGAGTTCGTATGAAGAAGTTATGAATTTACGAAGTTTATTAATCTTTTGGTATTTAAATTTAATTCAAAATTCGGAGGTATTATCCGAAGCCGAGTCACCCGTCTGATCCGAGGTACGCCCCGCGTACGCGAGAACGCCCCGTGTACTCCGATAGTGTCGACACTTCGGATGACGCATGCAATGACGATTTCGGAGCCCTGTACGCCCCGCATACTCCGAGGTTCCAGCCTCTATATAAAGGATCCGAAGACAACCTTGATTCTTGTTCATTTTCTTCTCTTCTCTCTAGTCTTTTGCATCGTTTTTCGTGCCGAAGCTATCCCGAAGCCCCGGTATCATACTCTAGCCCCGAGGCATGTCCCGAGATCCCGAAGATCCCGAAAAGTGCGGTTCCCGAGTCGAAGCTCTGCCCGTGAGAAGTTCGATTTTCGAGGAGATCTTCCAGATCTGCTGAGGAATACTACTCCTATAAGCCGTAGTGCTGTCTGATCATCTTCTGATCAAGTGAGTGTGTAGTTATTTCTTCTAATACAATAATACGAAGTATTTTATATAAAAATACGTGCTATGTGTATATATTTGGTTGTGTTATGTGTGAATGAGTATTCACTCTCTTCTATCTTATAGATCTGCTTATTTCTTTATGAGATACGTGTTATGTGTGTGTGTGCCTCATCTGTTATGTGATATATGTGTTGATTAAAGCATGCTATACAGGTTTTCTTTAAACTATGTATACAAATGTATATTTTTATCTACTAATATGTTGGGTAGAACATGGGTAGACAGTTGGTGTGTAATAAACAGATGAGAGGCCTCGTTGTTGTTTGATTGAGTCATCTAGCGGAGTTTAGATGATGACCACTGGCTATTCTAGACAGTCTTGTGGAAACATTAGCAGGTTCGCCACCTGTAGGTGTTAATGAACTTGGGTGTTCATTCGCTGTACTCCATCCCCCTCATGGTTGCCTTATTTGACTTATATTGCTGAGGTACCCCCGAAGCATGTGTTGTCGCCCCGATGAAATATTCTTAGACTAGGTCCCTTATGTTAGTTGTTTTAGGGACATTAAAGTGAGAATAACGGGAATGGGTAATTGGGTTATTGTTGGTTGGTGAAAATTAAATACGATATTTATTGTGGGTTGAAAACCCTATATGCTCACCAGGCTCCCAAGCCTGACCCACTCAGTTTTAAATTGTATTACAGGTAGTGGCGGAAGGGCATGAGATGGATGAACCATCAAGTTGTTTTGTTTACAAGTCTGCATATGTTTATATTTGTTATATGACTTGTAATGTATTCGTTTATGCTTATTGGTCTGTATCGGAACATGACACCCCGAGTTTTGATTATAATGAAAATACATTTCTTTTATGAAATGCTTCGGTAAACAATGTTTTATCATGTTTTGTTTTTGGGAACAAATTCCGCAACCCTTTCAAATCAAAAGGATTTACTCTGAAAATATTTAAAAGCATAAATGAAAATCGGTCTTTTCTGGCCGAGATTTTGGGGATGTCACAGTTGGTATCAGAGCATTAGTTTGAGCGAACTAGGAATTTGTTGGATTTCTAGACTTAAACTTAGAATGCTAAGTGAAGTTTTGAGATGCGTGTCTGTTATGTTTTAGACACGAGCACTAGTTTATTTTAGGAAAGTTGCCTAAAATGCTTTATGTGCTAAATGTTATATGTTGCCATATATGATATTATTTGTTCGGATCTATGGTCTGTTGCCGACCGGATCTAGAAACATTATGTGTGTAGGATTCTAAGCGTACGTCTACGATATTAGAACTAGCATGTAAACGTTTCGGAGTGATAAGGATGATTTGAATATCTATCATGATTGAGGATCTAATTTCACCTTATTCGGTGTAGATCAAAATGGTGAGAACAAGAAGTGGAGTTGGAAATGCTGACGAAAACAGGAATCAACCACCAGTGATTGAGCCAATACCTGTCGTAGCAGCAGCACCTGAGCCAATAACCATGGCTGGTGTGCAATTGATGATTCAGACAATGTTGGATCGTCAGATGGATGAAACTAGATGGTTGCTTCAACAGAATCGTGAAGAACTGTCGATTCGTGTGGAAGAGCCTGAATTAAATCAAGGGCACTCAGAAGGTGGAAACTTCAGTGGGTCTGTTGGTCCAGCCAACCCACCGATAGTTAGGCAAGATAACCATGAAGGAAGGAATGATGGAATGTGATGTAAGTACAAGGACTTTTTGACTTGCAAACCATCGACCTTCAATGGAAAGGAGGATCCGATTGGGGTTATGGATTGGATCTCCGAAATAGAGCTAGCCTTCATGACGTGTGGCTGCGAAGGTAAGTTGCAAACTATCTATGCCGTGCGTCAATTCCGAGGGGGAGCTGTTCGTTGGTGGAACACTCTAAGGAAGACCTTAAGCCCTAATGAGCCACTGCAATTGTCATGGGCAGAGTTCTTGGTGCAGTTCAAGCGCAAGTTCTGCTCGGCTCAAAATCTGTTGGAGTTGGAGAATAAGTTTTTGACATTGACGAAGGGTAGCATGTCAGTGGATGAGTACTCCAATAACTTCACTGATAAGATGGAGTTTGCCTTGCGTATCGTTCCAGACAAGCTGACAAAGGTGGATCGGTATGCGAAGGGACTTCCATGGGAGTACGAGGTGCCAGTACGTCAGGCACTTACTCTAGAGGCAGCTATATCTGGGCTGCCAAGTCTGTGGAGAACATGATCAAGGGGAGAACCACCGTCAAGGTTGAGGTTGGTGAGAAAAGGAAGTTTGAAGGAACATCTGGTTCCAGTAAAAAGAGCAAATTTTCGAAATCTGATTCGAAAAAGTTTGGAGGAAAAGGAGGCGAAGCAAAGTGGTGTGATAAGTGTAAGAAAAGGCACTTTGGGAAATGTAGCGAGGATGTGACCTGCTACAAGTGTGGAAAGGTTGGACATTTTGCCAATGAATGTCCGAACAACAAAAGGATGTGTTTTGGGTGTAATGAAGAGGGGCATATTTTGAAAGACTGTCCGAAGAAGAAGGAGGCAGCTAGGCCCAACATTCCACCAAAGCCGAAGGCAAGAGCCTTCCAGATGACACTTGAGGCTGCTAAAGATGAAGCTGATGTCGCTTCAGGTACCTTTCTCGTAAACGAATTACCTGCTCATATATTGTTTGATTCTGGAGCCAACTACTCCTTTATTTCGCATGAGTTTCGTAGAAAGCTAGCTTTGCCTGTTGATAGACTAAATAATGCTTTATTAGTCGAAGTAGCTAGTGGCAAGTTTGTACCTGTTAGCCATCGTATGAAAAACGTCTTGATCGACCTTAATGGGAATAAGTTTCTCGAGGAATTATTGCCTATCGAACTAAATGGTTTCGACATCGTGTTGGGAATGGATTGGCTTAGCGCCAATGATGCCGAAATTTTGTGCAAGAAAAAGATAGTTAAGGTAAACCCGCCTGGAAAAGATTCGTTTATGGTGTATGGGGACAAACGACGAGTGAATTCTGGGATCATTTCTCTAATGAAAGCCATAAAGTGTTTGACCAAGGGATGTACATCATATTTAGCATTTGTGATTGATGCTAAGAAGGAAAAAGAAGGTGATGCAGAGCATTCCAGTGGTGTGTGATTATTCGGAAGTATTTCCCGAGGATCTTCCTGGATTACCACCTGATAGACAAGTGGAGTTCAGAATAGACTTGTTACCAGGAACCACGCCAATAGCAAAAGCACCTTATCGATTAGCACCGACGGAGATGAAGGAGTTAATGATGCAACTTTAGGAGTTGTTGGACAAAGGTTTCATTAGACCTAGTTCATCGCCTTGGGGAGCTCCGGTGTTATTTGTAAAGAAGAAAGATGGAAGTATGAGAATGTGCATCGATTACAGAGAGCTGAACAAGGCAACAATAAAGAATAGATATCCGTTGCCGAGGATTGATGACCTGTTTGATCAATTGCAAGGTTCGAGCTATTTCTCGAAGATCGATCTTAGGTCAGGATATCATCAGCTGAAAGTAAGAGAGCAAGATATCGAGAAGACTGCATTCAGAACTAGATATGGACACTACGAGTTCTTGGTTATGTCGTTTGGACTAACCAATGCTCCAGCAGCGTTCATGGATTTGATGAATAGGGTTTGTAACCCGTTCCTTGATAAATCCGTGATAGTGTTCATAGACGACATTCTGATCTACTCGAAAAGCCAGGAGGAGCATGGCAGGCACTTGCGAGAAGTGTTAGAAGTTTTGAAGAAGGAGAAGCTTTATGCGAAGTTCTCCAAATGTGATTTTTGGATTCGTGAGGTCCAATTCTTGGGTCACGTGGTCAACCAAGAAGGGATAATGGTTGATCCAGCGAAGATCGAAGCTGTGACGAAGTGGGAACAACCGAAAAGTCCCACGGAGATTCGAAACTTTTTGGGATTAGCCGGATACCGCAGGTTTATCCAAGGCTTTTCTTCGATTGCTACTCCATTGACAGCTTTGACCCACAAAGGAGCAACTTATGCTTGGAGTGATAAGCATAAAGAAGCATTCGAGAAGTTAAAGAAGAAGCTATGCGAGGCACCGATACTTTCTCTACCCGATGGAGTTGAAGACTTCGCTGTTTATAGCGATGCGTCTGGTGTTGGATTGGGTTGTGTTTTGACCCAAAGAGAAAAGGTGATAGCATATGCGTCTCGACAGTTGAAAGAGCATGAAAAGAATTACCCGACTCATGATTTGGAGTTGGCAGCGGTAGTTTTCGCTCTGAAAATATGGAGGCATTACCTCTATGGCACGAAGTGCAAACTTTTCACTGATCATAAGAGTCTCCAATACCTCTTTAATCAGAAAGAATTGAATATGAGGCAAAGACGCTTGCTAGAATTACTTAAAGACTACGACTGCGAGATACTTTACCACCCCGGTAAAGCTAATGTTGTTGCTGATGCTCTCAGTCGGAAGGTCAATCTTGAAAGGAAGAGGCCAAGAGCGTTGAGAATTGAAGTTGTCTCGACCATTGTGGAAAGTATAAAGAAAGCTCAAGAGGAAGCTTCTGAGAAAAATGACCGAAAGGAGGAACTTTTGGGTAAAACGTTGGTGTTTGGTACTAACGGTCATGGACTGAAGGTATTACAAAATCATATTTGGGTACCTAAGTCAGGAGGAATTAGGGATCTTCTGATGGAAGAAGCTCGCAAGATGATGTACTCGATTCATCCGGGTAGCACTAAAATGTATAGGGACCTGAAACCCTACTACTGGTGGCCGACGATGAAGCTTGATGTTGCAAAGTATGTGGCCGAGTGTGTGACTTGTGCGAGAGTCAAGACACAACATCAGAAACCTTACGGGAGTTTAGAACCATTGCCTGTGCCTATGGGTAAGTGGGAAGACATTGCTATGGATTTTGTCACTAAACTGCCCAGAACAAAGAATGGTCACGACATGATTTGGGTGGTCGTTGATCGATTCACTAAGAGTGCGCATTTCATAGCGGCCAGGGAGAAATGGTCTATGGAAAAGCTTGCGAATTCTTACGTGAAGGAAATTGTGAGGCTTCACGGTGTTCCGTTAACGATTGTATCGGATCGTGATAGCCGTTTCACCTCAAGGTTTAGGAAAAGTCTACAAGAAGAAATGGGTACCAAGTTATGTTTAAGCACAGCTTACCATCCGCAGACTGATGGTCAGAGTGAAAGAACAATACAAACACTTGAAGATATGCGGAGAGCATGTACCTTGGAATTCCTAGGTAATTGGGATGAACATTTACCGTTGGTAGAATTTTCCTATAATAATAGTTTTCACTCGAGCATTAAGATGGCACCTTATCAAGCTTTGTATGGACAGAAGTGTCGTACGCCGTCTTGTTGGCTTGAGGCTGGGGAAAAACAGTTTATGGGACCGGAGATGGTTCATCAAACTGCTGAAAAGTTGAAAATAATTAGGGAAAGAATGTTAGCAGCTCAAGATCGTCAAAAGAGCTATGCTGACAAGAAGCGAAGACCGATGACTTTTGAGGTTGGAGATTCGGTTTTGCTTAAAGTCTCGCCGTGGAAGGGACTTATAAGATTTGGTAAAAGGGGAAAGTTGAGTCCAAGGTTTATTGGACCTTTTAAAGTTCTTCAGAGGGTTGGGAACCAAGCTTACAAGCTCGAATTACCCGAAGAACTGAATGGAATTCACAACACCTTTCATGTGTGTTATTTGAGGAAGTTCACGGGAGAAGTTCCCGATATAATTCCAATTTCTGAATTGAGAATTGATGAGAACAAAAGGTTGATTGAAGAACCAGAGGCAATTGTTGACCGAAAGACTAAGAAGTTGCGACGCAAAATGGTTGGGTTAGTGCTTGTCCGATAGAAACACACGAATGGGCCGAATCTCACCTGGGAGACGGAGAGTGACATGTTGAGTCGCTATCCGCATTTGTTTGTTGATGTGTGATTCCGGGGACGGAATCATTCTAAGGTGGAGAGAATTGTAACGCCTGTGTTTCCGGGCTTGCCATTTGTAGCAATGTAATAGTCTAATTTAACCTCTGTAACCCGTTTTGAAATAATAAAGATTGTATTATTTGAGTATTTTGTGTTTTGTGCTTAATTGCTTAATTATGTGGTTTGATTAATTAAGAATAAAAATAAGCGTCAAAATTTAAGTGTAAAATAAACTTAATATCTTTGATCTATGTTGTAGTAGTTGAAACGAGGTTTCCGAATATATATAGAACGCCCAAATCTGACTTCGTATGAGGAAGTTATGATTTATCGAAGTTCCGGCTTAGCGGTGTGCAGCTCGAAATACTTGATTTGAGATCGAGCGGTTTTTAGCCGAAGCAATCTAAACGAGGATCGAAGGTCTCGTTGTTGGTATCAAAGCGATAAAAAGTTAGGCGAGAACGGACGTCAAACGAAGAAGTTATGAATTTATAACGAAAGTTTCTGTCCCGGCCTATTAAAAATAATTAATAAAAATAAAGTCAAAATTAGCCGACGGAGTCTAAACGAAAGTCGTAGAGCATGGTCTCACCTTCGTGTGGATATAAAGAACGTCAAAAACGGAGTTCGTATGAAGAAGTTATGAATTTCCGAAGTTTATTAATCTTTTGGTATTTAAATTTAATTCAAAATTCGGAGGTATTATCCGAAGCCGAGTCACCCGTCTGATCCGAGGTACGCCTCGCGTACGCGAGAACGCCCCGCGTACTCCGATAGTGTCGACACTTCGGATGACGCATGCAATGACGATTTCGGAGCCCTGTACGCCCCGCGTACAGGCGTACGCCCCGCGTACTCCGAGGTTCCAGCCTCTATATAAAGGATCCGAAGACAACCTTGATTCTTGTTCATTTTCTTCTCTTCTCTCTAGTCTTTTGCATCGTTTTTCGTGCCGAAGCTATCCCGAAGCCCCGGTATCATACTCTAGCCCCGAGGCAAGTCCCGAGATCCCGAAGATCCCGAAAAGTGCGGTTCCCGAGTCGAAGCTCTGCCCGCGAGAAGTTCGATTTTCGAGGAGATCTTCCAGATCTGCTGAGGAATACTACTCCTATAAGCCGTAGTGCTGTCTGATCATCTTCTGATCAAGTGAGTGTGTAGTTATTTCTTCTAATACAATAATACGAAGTATTTTATATAAAAATACGTGCTATGTGTATATATTTGGTTGTGTTATGTGTGAATGAGTATTCACTCTCTTCTATCTTATAGATCTGCTTATTTCTTTATGAGATACGTGTTATGTGTGTGTGCCTCATCTGTTATGTGATATATGTGTTGATTAAAGCATGCTATACAGGTTTTCTTTAAACTATGTATACAAATGTATATTTTTATCTACTAATATGTTGGGTAGAACATGGGTAGACAGTTGGTGTGTAATAAACAGATGAGAGGCCTCGTTGTTGTTTGATTGAGTCATCTAGCGGAGTTTAGATGACGACCACTGGCTATTCTAGACAGTCTTGTGGAAACATTAGCAGGTTCGCCACCTATAGGTGTTAATGAACTTGGGTGTTCATTTGCTGTACTCCATCCCCCTCATGGTTGCCTTATTTGACTTATATTGCTGAGGTACCCTCGAAGCATGTGTTGTCGCCCCGATGAAATATTCTTAGACTAGGTCCCTTATGTTAGTTGTTTTAGGGACATTAAAGTGAGAATAACGGGAATGGGTAATTGGGTTATTGTTGGTTGGTGAAAATTAAATACGATATTTATTGTGGGTTGAAAACCCTATATGCTCACCAGGTTCCCAAGCCTGACCCACTCAGTTTTAAATTGTATTACAGGTAGTGGTGGAAGGGCATGAGATGGATGAACCATCAAGTTGTTTTGTTTACAAGTCTGCATATGTTTATATTTGTTATATGACTTGTAATGTATTCGTTTATGCTTATTGGTCTGTATCGGAACATGACACCCCGAGTTTTGATTATAATGAAAATACATTTCTTTTATGAAATGCTTCGGTAAACAATGTTTTATCATGTTTTGTTTTTAGGAACAAATTCCGCAACCCTTTCAAATCAAAAGGATTTACTCTGAAAATATTTAAAAGCATAAATGAAAATCGGTCTTTTCTGGCCGAGATTTTGGGGATGTCACATAGAGTTTTAATGATAGCACATCTTTTAGGGTCTACTCGACGAGTTGGAAGGCTCCAACTCGACGAGTTGAAGGCTGAACAAGAAAACCCTAATTTTCAAGGTTTTGCACCCTATTTATAGAGCTTATGACCCATTGTTTGCCTCCCTAGTCATCCCCTCAATCCAGAGAAAACCCTAATCGTGCCTCTTACCCCATTTTGAGTGTGTGTGAGCTTAAACAGTGTTCTTTGGTGCTTTTCTTGAAGGAATGTGAAGTTGGTGGTGCAAAGTTAAAGGGAGAAGCTCTAGATCCGGGATTTTAAGTGTTGTTGCGACCATCTGGAGGTATAAAGTCGTTATCTTGATCATCCCTTTCCTAGAACTATTCTTTAGAAAGTTTGTGGCCATTATTAGCTTATTTTGGCACCATTCTTGGATTTGAGCATGTTATGAAGCCATGGTTTCAGATCTGGACATCTCATGACCTCAATGGGCCTAAAGTTGCCAACTTTATCAAGTCTTGGCCCTCCTTCATGCCCTAAGTCCCATGATAAACCTTATTTGAGTGTTTTAGCCCTCTTGATGCCATGCATGGACGTAAATCTAGCAACTTTACGTGGTATTTCAGTCCTAAGGGACCATATCTATAGTTTGGGACTTTGGTTTTGTTTGGAGGTGTCTGAATGCATTACGGCTAGGAAAACTCGATGAGTTGCCCTACCAACTCGACGAGTTGGTTCGGGTTTTCCTGCCTTTTGGACAGGGCCAGTCCAGACGGTGGGCAACCCGTGCGACCGCTTAGGGCCCACGACTCTAGGGGCCCAAATTTTATGGGCTATGTAGTTTATATATATATATATATATATATATATATATATATATATATATATAATTATTACCTAAATGATTTTTAGGGCTTAAAGTTGGTTGAAACTTAAATTAGGTCAAAAGATAACAACTTAGTTTGATTATTAGTGCTAATTGAACATGTCTATATGGAAGAGTAAATGATATATATATATATATATATATATATATATATATATATATATATATATATATATAATCTTTATTATATTTGTCTTTGAGGGGCCCTTTTTTGTTTTTGCCCCGGGCCCCATATATGTTTGGACCGGCCCTGCTTCTGGATACTGAGCGAACTCGACGAGTTGATGAGATAACTTGGTGAGTTGGCTAGGGGTTTTCCTGATTTTCTGAACAATGAAGGAACTCGACGAGTTCATATTACATAAATCAAACCTTAATTGATAAACATTGGATCACTTACTCAAATGGTAATACTAAATATATGTCTCATTTACCTGCTGATCCTTCTGAACAATCTCCTCTTCGTGAATATATATTGCCTTTAACTAAAATTTTGCTACAATTTCCCATATCTAACTGTGAAGTTTACTTCGTAAATGAAATTCTTAGCAAGTTCCCTGATTATTCCATCGATAACATTAACATTCGACTGTCATTCAAAATCTTATCTCCCTGATGTCTCTTCCAACTCCTCTGAGTGCAGTGACTATGTAACCATCGATAATTCACCTTCGCCCATAACTAAAGAAAGAGTTTTCAATTTAAATGAATAAAATTCCTCCAACTAACGAATGTATTAAAAAGGAAAACTCTTTAAATTGTCTTCCTGATAATTGTTATGATATTTTGTCTAAGTGACCCATTGCAAAATGGGTCATCGTGTACTAACGGTATATCTTAGCACTTTAGGGTAAAGAGTATATTTGGTATTTAGACAGTGACTATTCAAGGCACATGACTGGCTTCAAGTCTCTTCTGGATGATTTCTTTAGAAAAGATGGACCTACCGTTACATATGGATACAATAGGAAAGGAGCTACAAAAGGCTTTGGTACCATGAAGTGCAAATCTATTATGTTCAAGAATGTGTCATATGTCAAAGGCCTCCAACACAACCTCATTTCAATTAGCCAACTATGAAACGTTGAGTATGAACTCCACTTAAAAAGAAGGAAGGAAAAGTAATTGATCACAGGAATGTTTGTGTGCTCACTGCTAATCGACATAATGACACTTATGTCTTGGACATGTTTTCCGCTAACAACTCTTTTAGACATTGCTTCTTCTCTCGTTCTCAATCCCATCTAAACTGGTTGTGACACAAGAGACTCTCTCACTTGAACTTCAAAAACATCTCCAAGATCTCTAGAAATCAGCTCGTGAGAGGAATACCTAAGATAAAGTTTGTTAAGGACAAGCTATGTTTAGCTTGTGAAAAGGGAAAGTAGACAAAGTCCTCCTTCAAGCCAAAGTAATGTTCTTCCATCACCAATCCTTTTCATATCCTTCATATGAAATTGTTTTGGACTTGTTCCAGTCAAATCAAGACCTGGGAAGAAGTTCACTCTTGTCATTGTGGATGAATTCTCAAGATTCACCTGGGTGATTTTTTTTTTAGAAAGAAAAGCCATGCTGCTGATGAGATTATTTCTCTCATCAAGCAATCGGAATTTCTTTATTATAAAAAATTCAGGCAATTACGAAGTGATCATGGCACTGAATTCAGCAATTCCACTTTAGAATATTTTTATATGTCTATGTTTCTTAGCTGTCAGAACTCCTAAACAAAATGGAGTTCCTGAGAGGCAAAATCAGACTCTCATTGAAGCAGGGAGAACTATGGTTGTTGATGCTGGTCTTCTACTATCCTTCTGGGCTGAAGCTTTCAATACAACTTGTTACACTTAATACCGATTTATCATTGTAAAGCGTCATGGGAAAATAGCATATGAGCTGTTGAAAGGGAGAAAACCTAATATTTACTACTTCCATGTTTTTGGATGTGTCTATTATATACTCAATCATAGGAATTAGTGTTCAAAATTTGAAGCCAAAGTTGATGAAGGAGTATTCTTTGGATATTCCAGTGTGTCTAAATCCTTCAGAGTGTTTAATCTTTCCAGAAAAACTGTTGAGGAATCCACTCATGTTACGTTTGATGAAGAATCATACATATAAGATCAACATGATCATCCTACTTCCATTATGAATGATCTCACCTTCAGTCCCTCTAATACACTCTCTAAGCACATTATCCCAAATTCTAAACCTATTTCTCCCCATCAATTACCCTGTTGTCAACCATTTCTCTGATGCTAAAGATCAATCATTCTATGAGGATCAAGCTATCAACTCTAAAGTACCTATCTCTGGAAATTTGTCCAATCATGATGAATCAATCTCAGATAATTTGCAACTAAATAATAATGTTAATCACAGACTTCTTCGTGATCGCACTGAATCTCAAATCATTGGAGATGTCAACTCAGGAGTTTTTACTCGTACTCCAGTAGCTTTTCCATGTTCATCAACTTTGTCTCTTTGATTGAACCAAAGAAAGTAGTTGATGCTCTCAAAGATATTGATTGGATCAAGGCTATGCATGATGAGTTGAATGAATTTGAGTGTCGTCGTGTGTGGACGTTGGTTCCACAACTTCAAGGAAAGTCCATCATTAACACTCGCTCAGTCTTCTGGAACAAGTTGGATGAAGATGGGATTGTTACAAAAAACAAATCACGATCGGTTGCTCATGGATTCTATCATTTGGAAGGCTTGGATAATGATGAAACTTTTGCACCTTTTAAGACTTAAGGCAATAAGGTTGTTTCTAGCATTTTCTTCTTTCATGAAATTCAAAGTCTTTCAGATGGATGTCAATACTTCATTTCTGCATGGAAATATTCAAAAGGAAGTCTTTCTAAAACAAACTCCTAGTTTTGAGAATGAAGAATTTCTAGACCATGTGTATCGTCTGGATAAAGTTGTCTACAGTTTAAAACAAGCTCCCAGAGTTTGGTACGACACCCTGGTTAATTATCTTATGACAAATGGATACAAGTGCGACACTATTTACAACACTTTTTTTATCAAGCAGTCGTGGTCTCACATCTTTCTTGCTCAATTTTACGTTGATGACATCATTTTTGGATCAGCCAATGAGACGCTGAGTATGAATTCGCTGAAGCAATGGCTAAGAAATTTGAAATGAGCATAATGGGTGAACTAACCTTTTTCTTAGGTTTGCAGGTTAAGTAGCTCGTTGATGAGATCTTTATTTATCAAGCAAAGTATGTGGTTAATCTACTAAAGAGGTTTGGTTTCTTTGATAGCAAACCATCAAAGACTTGATTGTCACCATCAATGTCTCTATCCACTGATCCAACTGGAACTGATGTAAATGCAACCTTATACAGAGGAATGATAGGCTCCTTGCTCTATCTCACTGCTAGTCATCCTAACATCATGTTTGCAACCATATTTTATGCTTATTTTCAAGCTAATCGGAAGGAATATCGTATACGTGGTATAAAGAGAATCTTTTGTTACCTGAAGCACACACTCAATCTTAGCTTATGGTATCCACATGAATCTGAATTCAAACTTGTAGGATACAATGACTATGATCATAGTGGATATAGTATTGATCGAAAAAGTACCTCTGGGGGAGCTATACTGCTGGGAAATAGACTTGTGAGTTGGTCCAACAAAAAGCAGACATTAGTGGCTTGCTCTACTGCTGAAGCTGAATATGTGATTGTTGGAAGGTGTTATGCTCAAATTCTTTGGATTCATAATCAACTTCTGGATTATGGCTTCAACTTTTCAAAGACTCCCATATGATGTGACAACACCACTCCATCCAAATGATTCAAATCCGGTGCAACATTCTAAGACCAAACACATTGATATATGTCATCACTGCATCAGGGACATAGTTCAAAAGGTCAAAATGGAACTCTTCTACATTCCATCTATCGATCAATTGGCAAATCTCTTCTCTATGACATTGGATGAGAAGACCCTAAACATATTAATTGTTGATCTTGGCATGTTTTCAATGACTTAATTTTTGGTTTCTTTAAAATTTTGTTTTTATTTGCTTTCACAAACAAAAAAACACAAAAACACAAGCACTTTTTTTATTTTGCGTTTACCAAATAAGTTTACATATCTTGCTTAATTTTTATGTATCTAATGATTACAAGTGTTTTATTTTCTCTTTATCCTCTCTCAGGTTTATCCATTTCTTGCCTTTAGTCGATATGCGTCTCTCCTTTCTAAAATTAGAAAGAGTTGGGGCCGTGAAGAATGTTCTGATTGCTCTCCCTTAAATCTTCTCCATAGAACTTAACGATTCACTCTGAAATACAACACATTGATGAAAGTTTTAAATTTTTTTGCCAATGGTTAGACTGTAACGCCTGTGTTTCTAGGCTTGTCATTAATGTTGATATTGATGGGTTTTATGCATAAGAACAATCCTATGTGCTCATACAAACCCTAATGTTTGGATCTAGGTTTCTCTATTGTACATGCTTTGAATCCAAGACTAACAACCTTAGATCTAACATGTTATAAACTGAATTAGGGTTTAGAGAATTACCTTTGATTGTTATATAGCAATAACAATCAATTCCTTGCTTGGATTGGCCTTAGAAAGCTTAGTGCCTCAAGTGCTGCACCTCTAATGGAGTCACAAACACCTTATGCAACTTGGATGAAGAGGAGAAGAAAGGAGAGGCACCAAAAACGGCTGGAAACCCTAGAGAATCAGTTGTCCACGTTTTTGGGGCTTAAGGGTCCTTTATATACATGTAGGCTATTAGGGTTTATAACTAGGAAACCCTAATTTGACTGCTTAGGCCCTAAGCAGCCCATGGACTCCTTAAACATATCCCTTGGATGATTTCTAATGGGCTTCCCATAGAATTCGTCCAACCTATATATTATTAGGTGATCCATAGCCCAATTATAATTATCTTATAATTACAACTCCAGTCCCCTAAGTTTAATTAATCTCTTTTAGCCACAAAATTAATTAATTCTTGACTAATATTAATTAAACAATATGATTCCTCCTTTAATATATTATTCTCATAATATATTAATAAATCATATTTAAACCTTTCTCTCCTTAAATCATCCTACATATTGCTATGGTGAAGGCAACCCAAAAGGACCATGCTCATAATCGGGTCAAGTACATACCAAAATAGTTATGGACTTAGACACTAATCCAACAGATATAATAATCTAGGTTAACATTTGTAATCCGTTTTGAAATAATAGAAGTGTATTATTTGAGTATTATGTGTTTTGTGCTTAATTGCTTAACTATGTGATTTGATTAATTAAGAATAAAAAAAATAAACGTCAAAATTTAAGTGTAAAATAAACTCGATATCTTTACATAAAGTTGTAATGGCCGAAACGAGGTTTCTGAATATATATAGAACGCCTAAATCTGACTTCGTATGAGGAAGTTATGATTTTCTGAAGTTTCGACTTAGCGGTATGCAGCCCGAATACTCGATTTGAGATCGAGCGGTTTTTAGCCGAAACAATCTAAACTAGAATCGAAGATCTCGTTAGTGGTAACGAAGCGATAAAAAGTTAGGCGAGAACGGACGCCGGACGAAGAAGTTATGAATTTATAACGAAGTTTTCCTGTCCCGGCCTACTAAAAATAAATAATAAAATAAAATCGAAATTAGCCAACGGAGTCTAAACCAAAGTCGTAGAGCGTAGTCTCACCTACGCGTGGATATAAAGAACGTCGAAAACGGAGTTCGTATGAGGGAGATATGAATTTTTGAAATTTATTAAATATTTAATATTTAAATTAAATTCTAAATGTTGGTATTATCCGAAGGGGAGTCTCCGGACTCATCCGAAGTACACCCAGCGTACTGGTGTATGCCCAACGTACCACTCGAGTGTTCTGAGTTCATATGCGATGACGTAGAGGACCGATGACGCAAGGGATGACGGCAACCGAAGCATTACGCCCCGCGTACCCCGAAGTTACGCCCAGCGTAACCCCGAGGATCAGACCCTATAAAAGGGGATGCGAAGCCAGCTTCTTCCTTTTACAAACCCTTCCATTTACTCTCATCTTTTTCCACGTTATACCCCGAAGCCCCGGTATTATTCCCGAACCCCGAAACAAGTTCTGAAGCCCCAAAGATCCCGAGAAGTGCAATTCCCGAGCCGAAGCTCTGCTCGCGAGGAGCCCGGTTTTTGTGAAGATCTTCCAGATCTACTAAAGAATACTACTTCTACAAGTTGTAGTACTGTCCGATCATCTTCTGATCAAGTGAGTGTGTAGTTACTTCCTTCTAACGCATAATTATGAAGTATTTTATACGAAATACGTGTTATGTGTATAATTTTGTTGTTATGTGTGTGAATGTATATTCACTCTCTTCTATCTCATAGATCTGAATTATTTTCTATGAAATACGTGTTATGTGGGTGTGCCTCATCTGTTATGTGGAATATATATTGATCGAACATGCTATAAAGGTTTTAAACTATGTATAAAAATATATATTTTTATCTACTAATATGTTGGGTAGAACATGGGCAGATAGTTGATGTGTGATAAACAGATGAAAGGCCTCGATGTTGTTGTTGTTGATCTAGTTATTCAGCAGAGTATAGATAACGACCACAGACTCTTTCTAGACAGTCTAGTGGAACGCTAGCAGGTTCATAACCTATAGGTGTTGTGAACGATGTGTTCACTGGTGTACTCTATCCCCCTCATGGTTGCCTTTAGGATATCTATTGTTGATGAAACCCCTTAGCAGTAATGTTCGTCCCGATGAAAATCATAGATTAGTTCCCTTGAGATAGATGTTGTTTTAGGGACGTAAAGTGAGGATAACGGGAATGGGTAATCGGGTTATCGTTGGTTGGTGAAATTAAATATAATTTATTTATTGTGGGTTGAAAACCCTATATGCTCACCAGGCTCCCAAGCCTGACCCACTCAGTTTTATTTGTATTACAGGATGTGGCGCAATGGCATAAGATGGATGAATCATCGAGTTGTTTTGTTTACAAGTCTGTATATGTATATATTTGTTGAATGACTTGTAATGTTATTGTTTATGCTTTATGGTCTGTATCGGAACATGACATCCCAAGTTTTGATTATATAATGAAAATGCATCTCTTGATGAAATGCTTTGATAAATATTATTTTATCATATTTTGGTTTGGGAACAAATTCCACAACTCTTTTAAATCAAAAGGATTTACTCTGAAATTATTTTAAAAGGCATAAATGAAATCGGTCTTTTCTGGCCGAGATTTTGGGGATGTCACAGTTGGTATCAGAGCATTAGTTTAAGCGAACTAGGAATTTGTAGGATTTCTAGACTTAAACTTAGAATGCTAAGTGGAAATTTGAGTTAAATGTCTGTTGGATTTTAGACACGAGCACTAGTTTATTTTAGGAAAGTTGCCTAAAATGCTTTTATGTGCTAAATGTTATATGTTGCCATATATGATATTATTTGTTCAGATCTATGGTCTGTTGCCGACCGGATCTGGAAACCTTATGTGTGTATGATTCTAAGCGTACGTCTACGACATTAGAACTAACATGTAAACGTTTCGGGGTAATAAGGATGATTTGAATATTTATCGTGAATGAAGATCTAATTTCACCTTTTTCGGTGTGTAGATCAAAAATGGTGAGAACAAGGAGTGGCGTTGGAAACGCAGATGAAAACAGGAATCAACCGTCAGTGATTGAGCAAATACCTGTAATAGCAGCAGCACCAGAACCAATAATGATGGTTGGGGTGCAAGCCATGATTCGGGCTATGTTAGCTGAACAAAGGGATGAAATGCGACAGATGTTGCATGATAATAGGGATGAACCTATCATACCTATTGAGTAACCCGAATTGATTCCCGAGCAATCGAAGGAAGGGAATAATAGTCGCATGGTGAGTCAAGTTGGGACTCAAGGAGAACGAAGGAACGATCCGGAAAGGAGAAACAACAAGGATGGGCGAATGTACAAGAACTTCTTGCGTGCCAAGCCGCCAAGTCTTTCTTGAAGCCCGAAGCCTATTGAGATTATGGATTGGATCTCCGAAATGGAGATGGTATTTGAAAGTTGTGACTGTAGCAACAAACAGAAGACTGTCTTTGCAGTTAGACAACTGAAGACTGGAGTTTTGAGTTGGTGGAAGTTGTTGGCAGATACTATGCCACGAGGAGAAGCCCTAAAAATGTCATGGGAGGAGTTCTTGGAACAGTTAAGGGTGCATTATTGTTCAGAGATAGATCTGATTGATCTGAACAATGAGTTCCAAAACTTGAAGAAGGGGAGGATGAGCATAGATGACTATGCTACTGCATTCACTGAGAAAATGAAGTTATTTCCATACCTAGTGCCAACGGAACTCTCCAAGATTGAGAGGTTTGCTAATAGACTGCCTGCCGACTTTGGTCCGACAGTCAAGATGGCAACTACTCTGAAAGCAGCTGTTCATGCTGCTAAGAATGTGGAGGCCCAGCAGAAGGAAAAGGGTCTGGAAAAGATAGATGTTGGTGAAAAGAGGAAGTTCGATGGAACTTCAGGGTCCAACAAGAAAAACAAGTTCTCAAAGTCTAGTTCGAGAGAAGGTGGAGGCGAAGCCAAGTGGTGCGACAAATGTAAGAAGAAGCATCATGGAAAATGTGAGGTAGTGGCCACATGCTACAAATGTGGAAAGCCAGGGCACTATGCCAATGAATGTACCCTCACTAAGAAAGTTTGTTATGGTTGTGGTGAGGAGGGACACATTTCGAGGGACTGCCCGAAAAAGAAGGAGGCAGCTAGACCCAACATTCCTCCAAAGCCAAAGGCGAGAGCATTCCAGATGACACTGGAAGCTGCTAAAGATGAAGCTGATGTCGCTTCAGGTACCTTTCTCGTAAACAAATTGTCTGCCCAAATTTTATTTGATTTTGGAGCCAACTACTCCTTTATATCACATGAATTTGGTAGAAAACTAGCTTTGCCTGTTGATAGACTAGATAGTGCTTTATTAGTCGAAGTTGCTAGTGGTAAGTTTGTACCTATTAGTCATCTTATGAAAAACATCTTAATTGATCTGAATGGGAATAAGTTCCACGAGGAATTATTGCCTATCGAACTTAACAGTTTCGACATCGTTTTGGGAATAGATTGGCTTAGCGCCAACGATGCCGAGATTTTATGCAAGAAGAAAATAGTGAAAGTGAACCCGCCTGGGAAGGAATCGTTTATGGTGTATGGAGATAAACGCAGAGTAAATTCTGGAATCATTTCATTGATAAAAGCCAGAAAGTGTTTGGCTAAAAGATGTACGTCGTATCTAGCATTCGTGATCGATGCTAAAAAGTAAAAGAAGGTGATGCAGGAGATTCCCGTGGTGTGTGATTATCCGGAAGTATTTCCCGAAGATCTTACCGGATTACCGCCTGATAGACAAGTGGAGTTTAGAATAGACTTGTTTCCAGGGACTACGCCAATAGCAAAAGTCCCTTATCGATTAGCACCGACGGAGATGAAGGAGCTGATGATGCAACTTTAGGAGTTATTGGACAAAGGTTTCATTAGACCTAGTTCATCGCCCTGGGGAGCTCCGGTGTTATTCGTAAAGAAGAAAGATGGAAGTATGAGGATGTGCATTGATTATAGAGAGCTGAATAAAGCAACGATAAAGAATAGATACCCGTTGCCGAGGATTGATGACTTGTTCGATCAACTACAAGGTTCAAGTTATTTTTCAAAGATCGACCTGAGGTCTAAATATCATCAGTTGAAAGTAAGAGAGCAGGATATAGAGAAGACTGCATTCAGAACACGATATGGACACTACGAGCTTTTGGTTATGTCGTTTGGACTAACCAATGCTCCAGCAGCATTCATGGATCTAATGATCAGGGTTTGTAATCTATTCCTTGATAAATTTGTGATAGTGTTCATAGATGACATTCTGATTTATTCGAAAAGCCAAGAGGAGCATGGCAGACACTTGCGAGAAGTGTTAGAAGTTTTGAAGAAGGAGAAGTTGTATGCAAAGTTCTCCAAATGTGATTTTTGGATTCGAGAAGTCCAATTCTTGGGTCACGTGGTCAACCAAGAAGGTATAATGGTTGATCCAGCAAAGATTGAAGCTGTAATGAAGTGGGGACAACCAAAATGTCCCACGGAGATCCGAAGCTTTTTAGGATTAGCCGGATATTACCGAAGGTTTATCCAAGGTTTTTCTTCGATCGCTAGTCCATTGACAGCTTTGACCCACAAAGGAGCTACCTATGCTTGGAGTGATAAGCATAAAGAGGCATTCGAGAAGCTAAAGAAGAAACTATGTGAGGTACCGATACTTTCTCTACCCGATGGAGTTGAAGACTTCGCTGTTTATAGTGATGCGTCTGGGGTTGGATTGGGTTGTGTTTTGACCCAAAGGGATAAGGTGATCGCATATGCGTCTCGACAATTGAAAGAGCATGAAAAGAACTACCTGACTCATGATTTGGAGTTGGCAGTAGTAGTTTTCGCTCTGAAAATATGGAGGCATTACCTCTATGGCACGAAGTGCAAACTTTTCACTGATCATAAGAGTCTCCAATATCTCTTTAATCAGAAAGAATTAAATATGAGGCAACGACGCTGGCTAGAGTTACTTAAGGACTACGACTGTGAGATACTTTACCACCCCAGTAAAGCTAATGTGGTTGCTGATGCTCTCAGTCGGAAAGTCAATCTTGAAAGGAAAAGGCCAAGAGCGTTGAGAATTGAAGTTGTCTCGACCATTGTGGAAATTATAAAGAAAGCTCAAGAGGAAGCTTCTGAGCAGAATGACCGAAAGGAGGAACGTTTGGGCAAAATGTTGGTGTTCGGTATAAACAGTCATGGACTGAAGGTGTTCCAAGATCGGATTTAGATACCTAAGACAGGAGGAGTCAGAGATCTTCTGATGGAAGAAGCTCACAAGACCATGTACTCGATTCATCCCAGTAGCACTAAAATGTATAGGGACCTAAAACCCTACTACTGGTGGCCGACGATGAAGCTCGATGTTGCAAAGTATATGGCCGAGTGTGTGACTTGTGCGAGAGTCAAGAGACAACATCAGAAACCATACGGGAGTTTAGAACCATTGCATGTGCCTATGGGTAAGTAGGAAGACATTGCTATGGATTTTGTCACTAAACTGCCCAGAACAAAAAGTAGTCACGACATGATTTGGGTGGTCGTTGATCGATTCACTAAGAGTGCGCATTTCATAGCGGGCAAGGAGAAATGGTCTATGGATAAACTTGCGAATTCTTACGTGAAGGAAATTGTGAGGCTTCACGGTGTTCCTTTAACGATCGTGTCAGATCGTGACAGCTGTTTCACCTCGCGATTTTGGAAAAGTCTACAAGAGGAATAGGGTACCAAGTTGTGTTTAAGTACAACTTATCATCCGCAAACTGATGGTCAGAGCGAACGAACGATACAAACACTTGAAGATATATTGAGAGCATGTACCCTAGAATTCCTAGGTAATTGGGATGAACATTTACCTTTGGTAGAAATTGATGGGTTTTAGCCATAAGAACTTTCCTATGTGCGCATGCAAAACCCTAATGCTTGGATCTAGGCTTTCTAATAAACATGCTTTGAATCCAAGACTTCTAATGACTAATTAGGTTAAATAACAACATTGAAATAGATCTAGAACCATACCTTTGTGTTCCTTGTTGATCTTGAGGTCTTGGAGCTTCTAGAGTCACAAATGTCACTCCTCTAATGGCTTACAAACACCCATAGCAAGGAAGATGATTTAGGAGAGAGGAGAGGGGAGGAAATCGTCCAGGGTTCTCTTACTTTAGGAGTGGTGCCGATTTCCTTATGCCATGGGGTCTATTTATACTTGAAGACTCCTTAAGGGTTACAACCTAAACCCTAATTGGATAATCTTCTCTTAAGGCTATCCATATCCTTTCCATAGATAAGCCTTGGACGATTTTGAAGCTATCCTAGCTTCTAGAATCCGTCCCTAGCATATCCATAAGGATTTACAGTCTAAAGCTTAACTATCAAACAATTGACAGTTTATACCCCTTTATTTAATTATTCTCTTTAAGTCACCAAATTAATTCTAATTAATTCTATGACTTATATTAATCAAATAACAAATATATTATTCATTATATTATTCTCATAATATATTAATAATATTTACTCTCTCGTAATAAATCATCCTATCAAGTTGCTATGGTGAAGGCAACCCAAAAGGACCATGCACAACCGGGTCAAATACTTGCCTAATATAGTTGCAGCCTTAGACACTATTCCAACAGTCTCCCACTTGGATAGGTCTAGTAACTATATTCACAAGTACAATTCGGTTTGCAATCGTAGCTCTCAAAGACACTGTCAAACTCTGATCTAATCAATCTTGTCCTTTAGATAAGGGAACGTACAGTCCTCTGTTAGATATCATGCTGACAATCCTATCGAATGGTTAGTCAAGCATTTAGGTTTCTCGATCTCTGATTTATTTGACATAGAACTTAATCGAACACATCAATTCAGTTCTGACCGGACCCGGCACATAAGTCAAATCAAATCATCGAGCGGCCGAGATATCGCTTTTACCTTCTTAGTTAAAAGTTACAGATAAACTTCGACTTATATGCATTTACTTATTCATTAACCAATTATACACAACAATACGTTTTATAACACCGAGTTACTGATGCGTTTTCGTATTATCAATGTACAATCAATTAACAAATAACAAATCATATATCTAGGTTTTAAGACCATATGATATTATCGTCTTGCGATCACCTTTTATATCATATTCCATAAGGTGATTCCAGCAAGCGCGGGTTTATTCCAATGCTCAAAACTAGTTCATAAGCACTCATGAACGTTGCAGCAATCCTTTGCTATGTCTAACACCATTTAGACATTCTACACACCAATTCATGACAATCTTCATTCATATCTACTCCCAACATATGAACGATTGTGGACCATTTGAACAATTTCTATTATTCTTAATAATCCTAATTAATCTGGAAGTCAAAACATGCAAAATGAAACAATAGCTAAACAATTAACATAAGATAGTAACATTACTCATAAATAAAACTCCTTTATTTAATCATCAAATGTCAATTACATTTATCTATTACACGTTTCTAATACTATCTAATCTATGCTAATATCATCCTTCAGCCCAATACTCCTAGCATGCTGCAAGTGCTTAACCCTACTCAGTCCCTTCGTAAGCGGATCTGCTGGGTTATATTATGATGATATCCTCTTCACTACGAGTTGTCCTTCTTCTACACAATGTCTAATGGAGTGATACTTTCTGTCGATATGTCTTGATCTACCATGATCCCTCGGTTCCTTGGTCAAGGCAACCGCGCCTTCGTTATCACAGAAAATCTCTATTGGCTCCTTTATGGCAGGTACAACTCCAAGATCACCGATGAAGTTCTTTAGCCATATTGCCTCCTTCAACGCTTCGCTCGCTGCAATGTACTCTGATTCGCACGTTGAATCAGCTATGGTTTCCTGCTTGGAACTCTTCCATGTCACTGCTCCTCCATTTAGGGTAAAGACCCAGCCCGACTGCGAACGGTAGTTGTCCCTGTCGGTCTGAAAATTGGCGTCACTATACCCTCGCACCTTCAAGTCATCACTCCCTCCGAGGACTAAGAACCATTCCTTCGTCCTCCGAAGGTACTTAAGGATGTTTTTCACCGCAATCCAATGTGCTTTGCCAGGATTCCCTTGATATCTGCTAACCATGCTCAAAGCGAAGGCTACATCAGGGCGAGTACAAGTCATAGCGTACATGATTGAGCCAACTGCGGAAGCATATGGTACTCGGCTCATTTCTTCTATCTCAGCTTCGGTACTCGGACTTTGAGTCTTACTCAATTTGGCATTAATTTGTATCGGTAGTTCTCCCTTCTTTGAGTTTTCCATACTAAAACGTTTTAGTACCTTCTCTAAGTAAGTATTCTGACTAAGTCCAATTAGTCTCTTACTTCTTTCTCTTACTATCCTTATTCCCAAAATGTAAGAAGCCTCTCCGAGGTCCTTCATAGCGTAGCACTTCCCGAGCCAGGACTTAACCTCCTGCAGAGTCGGGATGTCGTTTCCTATGAGTAATATGTCATCGACATATAGAACGAGGAAGCTTACTATACTCCCACTGGCTTTGACATATACACAAGATTCGTCTTCGCTTCGTACAAAACCAAACTCTTTGACTTTCTCATCGAAGCAAAGATTCCATCTGCGAGACGCTTGCTTAAGTCCATAAATGGACTTCTCAAGCTTACACACTCTATTCGGATGCTTCGGATCCACAAACCCCTCTGGCTGAGCCATGTAAACATCCTCAGCCAACTTTCCGTTAAGGAAGGCGGTCTTGACATCCATTTTCCAAATCTCATAATCATGAAATGCGGCAATTGCTAGCATCACTCTAATAGATTTTATCTTCGGAACGTCTAAGAGGTAAGGATTCGTCAATCGGTTCAACCGAAGTTTCCTCCTCGGGTTGAATGCCAGCAGCAGAGGTTCCTTCATCTATCGACTCTTGAATCTCTTCAAGTTCGATTTGCCTCCCACTGTCTCCTTGGCTCATGAGTTCTCGCTCTCGGAAAACTCCTCTCCTCGCAACGAAGACAACATTGTCCTTCGGTCTATAGAAGAGATATCCAAAGGATGTCTGCGGGTAGCCGATGAAAATACATCGCTCACTTCGAGGTTTAAGTTTGTCGTGAGTACCTCGTCTTACAAAAGCCTCGCAACCCCAAACCTTGATATGTGCCAACGAGGGAGCTTTCCCTGTCCACATCTCGTGAGGTGTTTTGGCAACCTTCTTAGTAGGGACTCGGTTAAGGATATGGGCGGCAGTCTCTAAGGCATACCCCCAAAAAGAGATAGGTAGTGAAGCACGACTCATCATAGAGCAAACCATATCCAATAAGGTTCGATTACGCCTTTCTGCCACACCATTTAACTGCGATGTCCTAGGAGGCGTCAATTGTGAAACTATTCCACACTCCTTGAGATAATCGTGGAATTCAAGACTTAGGTATTCTCCTCCTCGATCGGATCGAAGCATCTTGATTTTCCTGCCCAATTGATTCTCCACTTCATTCTTGAACTCTTTGAACTTTTCAAAGGTGTCTGACTTTTGCTTGATTAAGTAGATATACCCATATCTACTATAGTCATCGATAAAAGTCACATAGAAGCGGTTCCCATCCTTCATAGTTGATCTAAACGGTCCACATACATCGGTATGTATTAGGTCCAATAGACCCTCGCCCCTTTCACATGTACTCGTGAAGGGTGACTTAGTCATCTTTCCAAGCAAACAAGACTCGCATGTGTCATCTTCCCTAAGGTCGAACGACTCCAACACTCCATCCTTTTGGAGTTGGGCTATGCGTTTCTTGTTGACATGTCCAAGACGACAATGCCACAAGGATGCTTTATCCATACTAGTGGAAGAATCAATATTTAAAACATCATTTCCTAAGTTATCAACAATCATAACGGTTTCATATATTCCATTACATGGTATAGCTTCAAAGTAAAAGACACCATTTAGATAAGCCAAAATAGAACCATTCTCATTATTAAAAGAAAATCTAAATCCTTGTCTATATAAACCATGAAATGAAATGATGTTTCTAGCCATTTCTGGCGAATAGCAACAATTGTTCAAATCTAAAACCAAACTATTCCTAAGCACTAAAGAATACACTCCAATCTTGGTTACAGGCAACGATCTTCTATTCCCCATGATTAGATTGATCCTTCCTTGCTCCACATCCCTACTTCTTCTTAGTCCCTGCACATTAAAACAAATGTGATAACCATAACCGGTATCAAGAACCCAAGAAATAGCATGATTAGAATCGTTAGATTTGATTGTGTATATACCTGCGAAAGATGGCTTGATCTTTCCCTCTTTGATTGCTTGCAGGTAATCTGGGCAGCTTCTCTTCCAATGTCCTATCTTGTGGCAATGGTGGCACTCTGCCTCCTTTGGGTTAGAGCAGGGCTTAGCGGGATCAACTTTGGTCCCACTAGAAGAGGCACCATCTCGGGCTTTCACCTTGCGATAGTTCTTTGATGAAGCTTTCCTCTTCTTTCCCTTTCCTTGACCAATAGCCAAGACAGGAGCAGCGGGCGGATTGGGAGTAGGTGCAACAGACTTGTCCTTGAAGTTGCTCTCAGCGACCCTCAAGAGACCTTGGAGTTTGCTTAGGGTGACCTCTTCTTTGTTCATGTGGTAGGTCTGTTGGATTAATGTCTAAGTCCATAACTATATTTGGTAAGACTTGACCCGACCCGGCATGGTCCATTTGGGTTGCATACCATCATGCACTTGGATAGACTATAATGAGAGGAATAAGACACTTATGGTTATTAATATATTATAAGTTCTAGTATATTAATAATAAGAATAACAAGATTATTTAATTAGTATTGATCAAGAATTAATCTAGGATTAATTAAGTGATCAAAAGAAGACTAATTAAATATATGGGTTGATTGTGTAAATCATCCATACTTGTATAGTGGGCTAATGCTCCATGGATAATCAAGTTGGGCTAAAACCCATAGGATGGTCCATGGATGCTCCATGGTGTATTTGTACCCATGGATCCAAGGAAATGGAAAGCCATGACAATTAAGAGTTTACCCTAATTGTGTAACTATATAAGCATCTTATTATTGAGGAAAAATCGGCGACTAGTGTGAGTGAAGAAAGGGCTAGCCGATTTTGAAGAGTGTAGAATTCTCTCAAGTCATTCCAAGTGTTTTGATGATTGTGATTCCATTTGAGGTGTCACACTTGGGGCACTAGGCACTCAAGCTACATGAAGATTGTCTACACCAAAGAGGTATGTATTCTATCTTGCTATATTTATTGTTTTGTATGCTAGATTAGAATAATACCTTGGAAGTTCTTATTTGCATGTATAATAGAGAAAACATAGATCCAAGGTATTTAGGGTTGCATGTACACTTAGGAGTGTTAGAATGCTCAAAACCCAACAGTGGTATCAGAGCCACGGGTTGTTTTCTGTTATATTCATGCAAATATTTTATTTTCAAAGTTGAAAAAAAAAAACATGAAGTTTGTCAAATTTTAAGATAATTACTTGTTCTTGTGAAAAACTAATTATTTGTAAAATTTGAATAATTTGCTTTATGAGTTGAATTAGGTCAAATTTAATAAAAGATAAAATAATATGATTATTTTATTAGTTTTAAAAGTTTGATCTAAAGAGTTTTATTTTTTTGAAACCTCCATAAGTTATGGATATGAAAAGGTTTTTAAAAAAATTGATTCAAAGTTTTATGCAGTTACAAAAAATTTGGTGTTAATGTTTTAAAGGATTCCATAACTTAAGAATAAGTTATGGATCACCAAAAGTTTTTTTGTGTTACCTTATTTTATGAGTGAATTTAGATTAATGAATAAAATTATGTGATAGTTGGTTTTAATCCAAATTAATCTAAGAATTGATTCTAAAATGTGTTTTTGTAACTTGTCCTCAAGTTATATGAAAAGTCACATTTAAGAATCATAAAACTCATAAAAAATTGGCAAAGGTTACAAAAATGAAGAGTCTAGTTCTAATTAAATGGTTTTATGACTCCATAACTTGTCCTCAAGTTATGGAGGACCAAGAGTCTCTTCATTTAATTAAATAAAAAAAAAGGTGTAACCTTAATTAATTCCATAAGTTATAAAATAAAGAAAAGTTAATTCTTTTATTAGTTTAAAGTCTTCCATAACTTGTCCTCAAGTTATGGAACTTGAAGAGTTTTTGGATTAAAACTACTTTAAACACATAAGTTATGGAATTAATTAGTTTTGAATAGTTTCAAAACTTGCCCTCAAGTTTTGGAATTTGTAAAGTTTTCACTTATGAATACTTTAATTCCAAGTTAGACCTTAGAATTTTAAAAGTTAAAATTCAACCCTTATACTTTATAATATTATAAGTTAATAATATATATATATGTATAAGAGTAAAGTCAGTCTTACCGCTAGTACGCCTCATTCACGAAGCCGGTCTATAAGGTGGGTATAAGGTTGTTGCCTATAAAATGGCAACTTAATGGGTGTCCACTCTCACCCACCGCTTGCTTGACTGGTGGAGGGTCGTTAGCCGAACGGGTTTGACAGGACTAGAATTCTCCCTTCATTAAAAGTATTAATGATAATACTAAGTAACTAAACTCTTAATAATACCCAATCTTAGTTACTTAGGAAAAATGTGAATAAGGTGCTAATCCATGAAATTACACTTTACACTTTGTCTAAGTCGTTAGTGGAGCGTGTGTGGTTAACCGGCACACTAACTTGGACTTAACAAGGTAGGTAAAGGGTGACTTAATATTTATCATAGTATCGATGGAGCGTGTGTGGTTAACCGGCACATCGATTGAGGGGTAATTTATTAAGGGTACCAAGTGATTTTCATGGTTACTTCACACCTTGTTTTGTGATCCTCGGCATCCCAGTCACAAAACCTGAAGGGCACACTCGAGATTGAAACATGCCTTTGAAAAGTTCAATGAATCTCAAAGATCTAGGAGTTTCAAAACCAATTAAAACCTAATAATACATTTCGTTTATCTTGGTGGAAATTGGTGAATCGTCATTCACCTACCTTCAAATATTTTATAGCTTGGATTACGGCATACCTCTTCTAAGTTATAAAATAGTTTGTTGGGTCCTAGCCTTAATATTTCATATTGGGTGTCATATTAAGGACTTTAAATCAACTATCTTGAATATCTCCCAAAAGATGTCTGGTTTAGACACCTATGATCTTCCCAAATCTCTTGAAACAAGGTTTCCTAATGAAGATGATGTCCCATGGATATCATACTTCTTCACCTCTTCAAATTATTCTCCCTAACCCACAAGTTCTTGAAAAATTTAAGGTCACTCAGGCCCTATTGGCAAGGCAAGGTCTAGGTGTGGTCACATCTTGGAGATGTAGTCACATATTGACAAGCCGGGAGAGTTGGGTGTCAAAGTCTTGAGAAAGTTGGTGGTTCAACTACTTTCTAAGTCACATAGTGAGTTCTTTTGGAACACCTATGAAAAAGACTATGACAAGACCCTTAATGATCTTATCTATTTGTTAAGATCAACTTCCTAAAACTTTATGGACATTGACAATGATGACATTGGATATCCATTAAAGCATTCTCTTCCCAATGGAAAGGGATCGGCCATAGTCAACTCGGTTGACCAAATGGTAAAGAGAAAAGCTAAGTCTGTGATAGTCCCGTGTACCATTATGGTCCATATGTTTATATTGCCAAAGGAAGGGGCATTGGTTGCGAAGCTGCCAAATTTACCTAAGGATGTTAAAGTCAATAAGTTTGACTCTACTTCAGGTAAAGTCCACTATCTAACTCTGTTAAGTTTCTATTCTGAGATTCTTGATACATGATGTGACTGGGTCACATGGTGATGTTTAAGAATCAAAGAAAAGTGAAGAAACTTAAAGAAAGAATATGCTGAATCTGATCGCGTAGATGGATTTCTATCGCGTAGCTTGAAAAATCGGATTCGTGAGCTACTTCTCAGGAGTTATGAGATATTGCTTAGGAATAGATAACAACAAGTTTTCATATGGATTGTAAGGATAAGTTTTTCCGCAAAGTTTTAAAATAAAAAGAAAATTTTTGATTTTATTTATTTTAAAATATCCTTACAATGGCATATGGAAAGAAAATTGTTGCTTATAAGATTCCATTAACAGCAAGAGTGGAAACATGAAATTGATTCTTTCATTTGTGGTAATGTCTAAATTTACCAAATAAGGAAAGATTCTCATCACCCAAGTTTCAAGTGGACCGGAACTTGGAATCATGCAAGTTGTATAGCATGATGAATGAGAACTTTCAAGTTTTGGAAAAATTAAGACTAATTACTTGTTCACATGGATGTGTGAGTCAAGTAAAGGACTAAGGGATCGAGTACATATTCTTGTGCACTGATTAAGTCCACCACAAAAGATCGATAAGAAGAATCAAATTAGGCAGAAGAATAAAAGTTTCTCAAATCTGAAAAGATGGGAGAGTACTTTAGTATCAGTTTTGTGATCATCTTAATGATTAAGAAACCATATCAAAATTAGTTCTCTAAGGAAATCTTAGTGCATTCTTATGACTAAGAAGAGGAACTTGAATTGTTGAAATGGTTAAATCAAGAAGATGAGTCATACTTCGTTCCAATACAAGTATTAGAGTCATACTCCAAGATTGTAACTTGAGTGACATGTCTCAAAAGAAGGTTAAAACACTTGTCAAATGTAAGAGTAAAAGTTTTCGACTCTTGTATATTTGAAATTGGTAAGTTGTGATGTTTTGGATAAAACAAAGACCAACTTAGGCCAATTGTGTGAAGTGTTTTTCTTGATTAGAATCCGCACTATCTCTTGGATGTTTGACAAGGGAGTCTTATATGTCAAGAGGACAGTGGGAGTCTTAAGAACTAATCAAGAGTAAAACCTGAAGTTCTTCACTAGCACACGACTTGAGGTTTATAACCTATCGTGTTGACATATCTGTGCCCATTCCAGTTAAAGTTGGCTTTGCATATGAGTTCTTAGAGTTCTCAATTTGTTGCACAACAACTTGGAAGCAATGGTAGGCCCTTGAGCTGCCAGGTGGCAAGAAGTTAAGATTGAGTTCAATCCATATGGTTTTGGATTTGTCATTATCTTTGTCTTATGATTATGATTTTGACAGTTCATATGGGTAGGAACTCATACACCATTAAATCTAAGTGTCATAAGGTTTCTCTCTGATTCATGAAAATGATGGTGAGGAAACACTTTCACTAAGTAGATTTTAGCTAGATAGCAATTGTGATATTTGCATTCTCAAAGTCGTTAGTGGAGCGCGTGTGGTTAACCGGCACACTAATATGGACTTGTGAGAAGTGGCAAAAAAGGTCTAGCCATTATGATTACGGCATACCTCTTCATAATTGTTTAGACCCACAAGTGTGCTATCTAAGGGAAGGTGTATGATTTTGATAAAGTCTTATCAAAACAATCTAGTATCAGAAATCTGAACTTTGGTAAGAAAGTCAATGAAGTATTGATTTCTAGAAGTCCAGCTGATTTCTGGGTACATGTCAAAGCTAGTGGGAGCATAAGTGTTATGCTAATAATCATCATGTTAGTGGGAGCATGATAATTATGATAAGTATTGCAAGTTAGCAATGTTAATTATAGAAAACAAAAAATTTCAATTGGGGAAAAGTTGTTTTGCTATAATTAAGGGAGAGGAAATTATACTTCATATCAAATCTATAAGGTTTAGATCTGAGGTTTTAATCATTTAGTCAAGGATATATATATGAATTTCATGTCGGAATGGCTCAACATAAGGAAATTATGTATATGGGTCCATTATTTGCGTTCTAAAATTCGATTATGATTACGGCATCCCTTTTCATAATCTGAATTATGAGAACTTGGCAAATTGAAATGGAAATGTTATAGCAAAAGACTGGTTTAGTCTTTATGTAAGACATCATGAATCGTGTCCCATATGCTTCGGATATAGGATCGATTACATGTGCTATATTCATCCGTTCTAAAATTTTCCAAATGCCTGGGGCATTAAGAAGGGAAAAGGTTTAGAACTGGATATGACTAAAAGGATTAAACAATTGTCGAGGACAATCTAAGGTTTACCAAAGATTGGTTGCTCAAGGACAATTGGAAGTATAGTGATAATTCTGGAAGGACCATATTGACATAGTCTGTAAGGAGGCAACTCTTGTTCAGAAGTGATAGTCAAAATGGAATCTGGAAATGTTTCAAAGTTAGAATTTTCAATCTGTTTAAGATTAGGAAACTTAATGCAAGAAGGATGTTTCCAAGGAGCTGATCTCTTTTGGAATACTCTGTAGTGATTGTTGTCAAGTCTTTCTGACTTTGTGCATAATCATTACAAGAGGATCAATGCATATAAGTTTAGAATCTAACAGATTTCAGTAAATGGCATGAATTTGGAATTCTCGCATTTGCAGTAAGGATTTGGGAGTGTGAAAAGAGAATCATTGAAGTTATGTTCAATTGATCTAGTTCACAAAGTAAAGATCATAGACAAACATAGTATGCATACTTGGTGTGTGGCATGACTAGTGTTTAAGAAAACATAGTGTACATGCTTGGAGCATGGGACAACTATTGTTTTAAATTCAAGAATAAAGTTGATAGCTGAAACAGTATACAATGAATAATGTGTAATCATATGGTGATAAATAAAAGGTGTTTTATTTATGTTCAAAGGGTTGATACCATATTAGATTCAATTATTATTGTGTTTCACTTTGCATGTTTTGACTTCCCAAATAAACTAGATTATTCTTCCGGAATGACTAAGTTATTCAAACCATCCACAGTCGGTCATATGTTGGAAGTAGATATGAATTAAGACTGTCATGATGGGTTGTAGAGGTCTAAGGTGTTGGACAAGGCTACAACAATCATGAGTGCTCATAAGTTCTGAGTATTGGATTCAACCCGCGCTCATTGGAATCACTTCATGGATTTTATCACGAGTGATCATGAGACGATAATATCTTATATTCTTCAAACCTAGAGATATGAGTTGTTACTATGAGTTGGTTGTACATTGATTGCACGAAAACGCATTTGGTAACTCGGTGCTATAAAACGTGCCTTTGTGTATGATTCAACAAGTAGTAGAACAAGCCATATGAGTCGAAGTTTATCCATTCCTTTTACCTTCGGGATAAAAGCGATATCTGTGGGCCCCTCGATGATTTGATGATGACAAATGGAAGTGCTCGGCCGGGCCAGGACTGATTTGATTTGTTCAATTAGCCAGTCGTCATAAATCGGAAATCGGGAAACAACAAATGGACAGAGAGAATGATTATAATCCATGTCTCAGTCCATATGATATCTAGAATGGAGGAATATATGATCCCTTATCTAATGGACAAGTCACTGACAAAGGTCAGAGTTCATCTACAAGGTCAGAGTTCGACAGAAGCTTTTGAGAGCTACGATTGCCGGTTGGTTCCTGAAGTCATACGCAATAATAGTTTTAGACTTATCCAAGTGGGAGACTGTTGGATTAATGTCTAAGTCCATAACTATATTTGGTAAGACTTGACCCGACCCGGCATGGTCCATTTGGGTTGCATACCATCATGCACTTGGATAGACTATAATGAGAGGAATAAGACACTTATGGTTATTAATATATTATAAGTTCTAGTATATTAATAATAAGAATAATAAGATTATTTAATTAGTATTGATCAAGAATTAATCTAGGATTAATTAAGTGATCAAAAGAAGACTAATTAAATATATGGGTTGATTGTGTAAATCATCCATACTTGTATAGTGGGCTAATGCTCCATGGATAATCAAGTTGGGCTAAAACCCATAGGATGGTCCATGGATGCTCCATGGTGTATTTGTACCCATGGATCCAAGGAAATGGAAAGCCATGACAATTAAGAGTTTACCCTAATTGTGTAACTATATAAGCATCTTATTATTGAGGAAAAATCGGCGACTAGTGTGAGTGAAGAAAGGGCTAGCCGATTTTGAAGAGTGTAGAATTCTCTCAAGTCATTCCAAGTGTTTTGATGATTGTGATTCCATTTGAGGTGTCACACTTGGGGCACTAGGCACTCAAGCTACATGAAGATTGTCTACACCAAAGAGGTATGTATTCTATCTTGCTATATTTATTGTTTTGTATGCTAGATTAGAATAATACCTTGGAAGTTCTTATTTGCATGTATAATAGAGAAAACATAGATCCAAGGTATTTAGGGTTGCATGTACACTTAGGAGTGTTAGAATGCTCAAAACCCAACAAGGTCAACCTAAATTGGTTGTACATCGGAGGCAAAGAGTGAAGCACCATATCGATCGCCAAGTCTTCACCGAAGTCAACATTTAACTTGCGAAGGCGGTCGACATACCTTTGCATCTTTTGCAGGTGCACGGTAAGATATTCTCCATGACCCATCTTAGCGGAAATCATGTTGGTGAAAATCTCATAACGCTCTTGTCTCGCTTTTTGGTGGTATCTCTCCAATAAGTCTTGGTGCATCTCGTACGGGTACATGTCCTCGTAGGACTTTTGGAATTCGGAGTTCATGGTAGCGATCATGATGCAATGTACCTTCGTTGCATCTCGCTCATGCGTCTCAAAAGCGGTGATTTCGGCGGGAGTAGCAACTTCGGGGTTGATTTTCTCGAGCTTCTCATCGAGGACATACTCCTTATCCTCATAGCGAGCAATGGTGCGAATGTATCTTATCCATTCGCTAAAGTTCGTTCCATCGAAGGTGACCTTTTGGCAAAGGCTCATCAACATGAAAGAACTAGCAGCAGCGTTGTTTGCGTTCGACATCTACAATTAGAAAGGACAAAGATAGATTAGAATAAGAATCCCTAATTATCACCCAATAAGAAAAATTAGGGCTAGGATCCAACAATAACATTTACATACTAGAAAAGGGATGCCGTAATCTAACATGCAAATAAATTGAAGGTAAGTGAATGACAATTCACTAATTCTCCATCACAAAACTTAAACTATTAGTCCTAAGTGTTTTTGAGAATTCCTAGGTTCGGATGAGATTCATTGAAACTATTCAATGGCATGTTTAAATCTCGATATGCCCCTCTTGTTTGTGACTGGGATACCGAGGATCACAAAGCGGGTGTGAATTACCATGCAAATTCACATGGTGCCTTCATTGTAACGATCACCTATTCGATGTGCCGGTAAACCACACACGCTCCATCGAACTATGATAAACAACGAATCACCCTTTGCCACCTTCGTATAGAACCAATTAGTGTGCCGGTAAACCACACACGCTCCACTAACTTCTTAGCAAGGTGCAAAGTGTAATTTCATGGGATTGCATCAATTCACTTTTCCTAAAGTAACTAAGATTGGGAAATTTTTTAAAATATGTGTAGTTACTTTATATTTCTTATTATACTTTTAATGAGAGGATGAGGTTGCCCTATCCTACCCGTTCGGCTAACGACCCTCCATCAATCAAGCAAGCGGTAGGTGTGAGTGTACACCCATTAAGCGCCATTTTATAGGCCGCAACCTTATACCCACCTTATAGATCGGCTTCGTGAATGAGGCCTACTAACGGTAAGACTAGCATTTAGTTATACATATATATATTATTCTAGTAATATCATATTAGTATAGGGCTATATTTTAAAATTTTTAAAATCTAGGGTTTGAAATTTAAGTTGTCTAAATTAAAACTTTTAATCACAAATATAAATTTCAAAACTTGTGGGTAAGTTTTAAACATTTAAAACATGGAGGATCAAATAACAAATAATTTCAATTAACAATTAATATCCTAATTATCTATATTTGATTTTATTCAAGATTTCTTTGAAAGATAATTACCAAAATAATTAAAATGATTAATTAATTATCATATAAGGAATTAAATATTTTATTAGTTGATAAATACCTTTAACTAGATCAAGATAATAGTCATATATATCAAAAAATCGGATTTAGATTGATCTATTATGATTAAGGTAAGTTTCCATAAGATAATTATGAAAAAATCCCGAATCTGGCCATTCCTGACGCCTGGACTCGCCGAGTGCACAAGCGGACTCGCCGAGTCAGGCCTACTCGCCGAGTCCACCTTGGAACTCGCCGAGTCCATGACTCAGAAACCTAAAAATCGAATTTTGCAGGTTTGTTTCAGTCAATCAAGCAACAATTTAAAGAAAACCAAGCTAGGCTCTGATACCACTGATGGGTTTTAGCCATAAGAACTTTCCTATGTGCGCATGCAAAACCCTAATGCTTGATCTAGGCTTTCTAATAAACATGCTTTGAATCCAAGACTTCTAATGACTAATTAGGTTAAATAACAACATTGAAATAGATCTAGAACCATACCTTTGTGTTCCTTGTTGATCTTGAGGTCTTGGAGCTTCTAGAGTCACAAATGTCACTCCTCTAATGGCTTACAAACACCAATAGCAAGGAAGATGATTTAGGAGAGAGGAGAGGGGAGGAAATCGGCCAGGGTTCTCTTACTTTAGGAGAGGTGCCGATTTCCTTATGCCATGGGGTCTCTTTATACTTGAAGACTCCTTAAGGGTTACAACCTAAACCCTAATTGGATAATCTTCTCTTAAGGCTATCCATATCCTTTCCATAGATAAGCCTTGGACGATTTTGAAGTTATCCTAGCTTCTAGAATCCATCCCTAGCATATCCATAAGGATTTACAGTCTAAAGCTTAACTATCAAACAATTGACAGTTTATACCCCTTTATTTAATTAATCTCTTTAAGTCACCAAATTAATTCTAATTAATTCTATGACTTATATTAATCAAATAACAAATATATTATTCATTATATTATTCTCATAATATATTAATAATATTAACTCTCTTGTAATAAATCATCCTATCAAGTTGCTATGGTGAAGGCAACCCAAAAGGACCATGCACAACCGGGTCAAATACTTGTCTAATATAGTTGCAGCCTTAGACACTATTCCAACAGAAATTTCCTATAATAATAGTTTCCACTCGAGCATAAAGATGGCACCTTATCAAGCTTTGTACGGACAGAAGTGTCGTACGCCATCTTGTTGGCTTGATGAAACGATCCAAAAATACGACCCAAAAATTACAATTTTTATTATAACAAAACCATGAAACTTAGTATCACATAATAAAACCATACGTTGCATGTTTCAAAAACCATGATATAATACTGTGAGAAAAACTGTATCACAACTGTATCCAAACATATCAAAAAAAAACTGAATCAACTCCCAGGACAAAAACTGAAGCTGTGGTGTGTGCGATGCCATCATCCCGAGCTCTTCCCTTTTCTTGCGGAAGTACCTGAAACCAAAACTGAAACTGTAAGCACGAAGCTTAGTGAGCTCCCCCGAACTACCACATACCACACAATAACAAATAAAGCACATACTAGGCCTTGCCCACGGCATCGGACCGAAGTCCGGAACTAGCTGCATCGGACCGATGTCCGGAACTGACTGCATCAGACCGAAGTCCGGAACTAACTGCATCGGACCGAAGTCCGGAACTAACTGCATCGGACCGAAGTCCGGAACTGACTAGGACCTTGTCCCCTGCATCGGACCGAAGTCCGGAACTAACTGATCATAGCATAGCATAACACCTATCAACTAATATAGACATATATACTGCATACTGCATCGGACTGAAGTCCGGAACATATAACACATAAACATGCTTGAATCACATAGACATCAAGCATACTGAACTACTGCTTCGGACTGAAGTCCGGAACTACTGCTAACTAAACGGGCCGGCATTGTGGCCGTAGACCCGTTCCTACTGGAAGGAAACTCACCTCGTAAACTGGCTGTTGTGTGTATGGCACTAGAAGCTAACTGCTATTGCTCCGGTATCTCCCCGGCTACAAATCCATAAACACACTCAATCAGATGCTAATCACTGCATTGGGTAAAATGACTCTTTTACCCCTGGTCAAAGTCAACTCTCTCGGTCAAAGTCAACCTACAGTTGACCTGACTCGCCGAGTTGGGCCGCCAACTCGCCGAGTCTCTAGTCTCACTTCTCAACCCTACTCGTGGCTACTCGTCGAGTATGGCATCGACTCGACGAGTCCCCTCTTCGATTCAAAAACTCAGGCAAACTGCATCCGACTCGCCGAGTCGTATGAACAACTCGACGAGTTGTTCTTGAGCTAAGAAGATTGCTTTGGACTCGTCGAGTTGTATGAACAGCTCGTCGAGTCCCTCCATTACTGAGTCTAACCTCCGACTCACTAAGTCCATCCTACTGCTCACTGGCCTCCACTCGGAATCACTCAAAGGGTAAAGATCGGGGACCAGCGACCTGACTCGCCGAGTCCGAAGAACGACTCGCCGAGTCACATGCATGCAGATTCTAAAAACTCGATTCTGCTCAAAACCACCGCATACAATTTATAGATCTGAGTTTCTAAGGCTGATTTACCACGTAAAGTTTCCAAATTTACGTGTACATACGCATGAAAAGGGATATAAAGGCTAAGAAGGCACTTAGAAGAGTAGATCTAGGGCTATCATGCAAAATGGCTCTATAAAGGTGATAGATCTACGATTTTGGAACTGAAACATGGCTAGATCCGAATCCTAATCAATCTAATGTGATCTCTCTACTAAGAACAAGCTAAGAAATGGCTAAAAGAGACTAAATATGCTTGTTAAAGAGAAATCAATCATAGAAACAGAAGGAATTCGGTTAATACCTCAATAAACTCTGAAATATGTGCAAGACCTTGGATCTTCTTCTTCTCCTTTGGATCTAGCCTCCTTCTTCTCTTCAAAACTTCAAGATTCACACAAGAAATGCTCAATTACTCAAGGAAATGATTAGGGTTTGCTAAATGATGCTATGAGGGTGAAGGGGACGAGTTTGGGGCTCATAAGGTGGTTTAAATAGGGTGCAAACCCGGGGATTTAGGGTTTCTACCTGGCAGGCAGACTCGCCGAGTCCCGAATATGGACTCGCCGAGTCACCGACTAACACGTGCTCGAAATCTCGTCCCTACTCGGCGAGTCGGGCCATAGACTCGCCGAGTCCCTCTCGAAAACTTCTAAATAAATGCCACGGAAGCAACATACCAGAAATGGGGCGTTACACTTGAGGTTGGGGAAAAGCAGTTTACGGGACCGGAGATAGTCCATCAAACTGCTGAAAAGTTGAAAATAATTAAGGAAAGAATGTTAGCAGCTTAGGACCGTCAAAAGAGCTATGCTGACAATAAGCAAAGACCGATGACTTTTGAAGTTGGAGATTCGGTTTTGCTTAAAGTCTCGCCGTGGAAGGGACTTATAAGATTTGGTAAAAGGGGAAAATTAAGTCCAAGGTTTATTGGACCGTTTAAAGTTCTTCAGAGGATTGGGAACCAAGCTTATAAGCTCGAACTACCAGAAGAACTGAATGGAATTCATAACACTTTTCATGTGTGTTATTTGAGGAAGTTCACGGGAGAAGTTCCTGACATGATTCCACTTTCGGAGTTGAGAATCGATGAGAACAAAAGGTTGATTGAAGAACCAGACGCAATCGTTGACCGAAAGACTAAGAAGTTGCGATGCAAGATGGTCGAGTTAGTGCTTGTCCGATGGAAACACACGAATGGGCCAAATCTCACCTGGGAGACGGAGAGTGACATGATGGGTTGCGATCCGCATTTGTTTGTTGATGTGTGATTCCCGGGACGGAATCATTCTAAGGTGGAGAGAATTGTAACGCCTATGTTTCTAGGCTTGTCATTAATGTTGATATAATAGTCTAGGTTAACCTTTGTAACCCGTTTTGAAATAATAGAAGTGTATTAATTGAGTATTATGTGTTTTGTGCTTAATTGCTTAATTATGTGATTTGATTAATTAAGAATAAAAAAAATAAGCGTCAAAATTTAAGTGTAAAATAAACTCGATATCTTTACATAAAGTTGTAATGGCCGAAATTAGGTTTCCGAATATATATAGAACGCCTAAATCTGACTTCGTATGAGGAAGTTATGATTTTCTGAAGTTTCGACTTAGCGGTATGCAGCCCGAATACTTGATTTGAGATCGAGCGGTTTTTAGCCGAAACAATCTAAACGAGAATTGAAGATCTCGTTAGTGGTAACGAAGCGATAAAAAGTTAGGCGAGAACGGACGCCGGACGAAGAAGTTATGAATTTATAACGAAGTTTTCCTGTCCCGGCCTACTAAAAATAAAATCAAAATTAGCCGACGGAGTCTAAACAAAAGTCGTAGAGCGTAGTCTCACCTACGCGTGAATATAAAGAACGTCGAAAACGGAGTTCGTATGAGGGAGATATGAATTTTTTAAGTTTATTAAATATTTAATATTTAAATTAAATTCTGAATGTTGGTATTATCCAAAGGGGAGTCTCTGGACTCATCCGAAGAACGCCCAGCGTACTGGTGTATGCCCAGCGTACCAATCGAGTGTTCTGAGTTCGTATGCGATGACGTAGAGGACCGATGACGCAAGGGATGACGGCAACCGAAGCATTACGCCCTGCGTACCCCGAAGTTACGCCCAGCGTAACCCCGAGGATCAGACCCTATAAAAGGGGATGCGAAGCCAGCTTCTTCCTTTTACAAACCCTTCCTTTTTCTCTCATCTTTTTCCTCATTTAACGTGCCATTTATACCCCGAAGCCTCGGTATTATTCCCGAACCCCGAAGCAAGTTCTGAAGCCCCGAAGATCCCGAGAAGTGCAATTCCCGAGCCGAAGCTCTGCCCGCGAGGAGCCCGGTTTTTGTGAAGATCTTCCAGATCTACTAAAGAATACTACTTCTACAAGTCGTAGTGTTGTCCGATCATCTTCTGATCAAGTGAGTGTGTAGTTACTTTCTTCTAACGCATAATTATGAAGTATTTTATACGAAATACGTGTTATGTGTATAATTTTGTTGTTATGTGTGTGAATGTATATTCACTCTCTTCTATCTCATAGATCTGAATTATTTTCTATGAAATACGTGTTATGTGGGTGTGCCTCATCTGTTATGTGGAATATATATTGATTGAACATGCTATACAGGTTTTAAACTATGTATAAAAATATATATTTTTATCTACTAATATGTTGGGTAGAACATGGGTAGATAGTTGAAGTGTGATAAACAGATGAGAGGCCTCAATGTTGTTGTTGATCTAATTATTCAGCGGAATATGGATAACGACCACGGACTCTTTCTAGAAAGTCCAGTGGAACGCTAGCAGGTTCATAACCTGTAGGTGTTGTGAACGATGTGTTCACTGGTGTACTCTATCCCCCTCACGGTTGCCTTTAGGATATCTATTGTTGAGGAAACCCCTTAGCAGTAATGTTCGTCCCGATGAAAATCCTAGATTAGGTCCCTTGAGATAGATGTTGTTTTAGGGACGTAAAGTGAGGATAACGGGAATGGGTAATCGGGTTATCGTTGGTTGGTGAAATTAAATATAATTTATTTATTGTGAGTTGAAAACCCTATATGCTCACCAGGCTACCAAGCCTGACCCACTCAGTTTTATTTGTATTACAGGAAGTGGCACAAGGGCATAAAATGGATGAATCATCAAGTTGTTTTGTTTACAAGTCTGTATATGTATATATTTGTTGAATGACTTGTAATGTTATCGTTTATGCTTTATGGTCTGTATCGGAACATGACATCCCGAGTTTTGATTATATAATGAAAATGCATCTCTTGATGAAATGCTTTGATAAATATTATTTTATCATATTTTGTTTTGGGAACAAATTCCGCAACTCTTTTAAATCAAAAGTATTTACTCTGAAATTATTTTAAAATGCATAAATGAAATCGGTCTTTTCTGGCTGAGATTTTGGGGATGTCACATAGACTATGTACCCTAGTTTATTACATGCACAAACCCATTCTTGCCTTATCTTCTTTAAAGTTTTATGATTTAGAGTATACACACACCTATCCATTCTCGCCCTAGAAATATTCTATCAAAGAGATTAATGATTCACTATATTTTCCATACACCAATAAAACTTCGACATTCTATGTCAATGGGTAGACTAAAACACCAAAGTGTATTACATGCATCTCTCCTCTCTTGTTCATATTCTTCTAAGAAAATGAGTTTATGATTTAGCATAACAAACCATACTCTAATGATACTTCACAATACCATGTCAATGATTTATAGCAAAATCATATGCTATTAGGTGACATCATAATCTTAACTCGTGTTCCACTGTGGTTAATTCTATGATTATTATGTCTCCCAAACATATTGTTGATGCCAAAAAGAGGTAGAGTTATACACCTTCTCAGGGGGAGCTATAGACTATGTTTCAAAGTATCAAAAGCATTCGTTTTCTCGGGGGGGAAATTCATACACCTTCTCAGGGGGGGCTCAAGTATGCAGCTGAAAGCAAGTTTTCTCTCGATGATACTTTAAATGTTTTGACATCATCAAATAGGGGAAGATTGTAAGGTCATAATTTATGATATGACGAGTCAAACATCATTAACACGTTGTCCACCAGGGACAATGCCAACATCTACATTGTATCAGCGACAACGTGACCTTTTGTATAATAGTCTGATACATTTTATATATTAGTCAGTTAGACGCTATGTAATTATAGATAACTTTGTATTTATAGAATAGATATTTAATGTGTAATCTTAGTGATTAGTAAGAGACTATGCGTAGATTAGATTATATCACTTAAATAAAGCGATTTATGTTTATTGTATAAGTATATAGTCTTGCATTAGGGTTAAACCCTAATGTGTGGCATAACCGTCTTTGTGACTGCTTTGTGCACCCGTTCTCTTTGTGATAGGATTCTTCTTAGTTAAAAACCATCTCTGTGATCATCATTGTTCTTTTATTCTTTTATATCGATTGTGTTTATCAAGGTTGCAAAAATCGTTCGACGGTAACTCGACGGTCGACTGGTGTTAAGGGATTAATCGGTCTAGGCGGGGATTAATCGGGGACCATAGATTATTAATAAAATATTAAAATTAATCAAAGATTAATATATTTTTTAAGAAAAATAACTACTTCAAAAATAGAAGATAAGAGAATTTGTAATTTGAAAATACAAAAACATGAATATTTTGATATAATATTTGAAATTTTGAAATTTTTGGAGTCAATTTTTTTTTTTTGACTTTTTTGATATTTTTGACTTTTGTTGACTTTTTTTTTTACTGATGAATCCCGTCAAGACCGATTAATCCCACCAAACCCGATTAATCCCTAATTTTCGTCAAACACACTAATCCTAGTCGATTGGAGAACGCCAAACGATTAATCCTGATTTCTGCAACTATGGTGTTTATACTTGTTTGTCTCAAATCAAGTGAACCTTCAAATAACCATTTTCCATAAAACATAAGTCATCAAAATATTGTTTCACAACCATATCATAAAATCATAGTATCTAAACATAGCATCTCTCAAAGCATATCAACCACTAAGTGAGGTGTACAGTTAAGCCTTTACATTCCCTTGATCCTCTTATGTACCTAAAATATTTAAATCCACAACTATAATCAAAGATTTGTGAGTTCCCCAAAATACCCCACACAATAATACTCATACAATGCATGCACACATGAGACTTCAGTCTGATTAGACCGCCTCGCAAGGCCTACAATACACCTGGACTACTCTTCTGAGCCAATAGTATATAGATGGATAGCTCTCCTGAGCCTATAACATGGGGCCATACCACTCTCCTTGGGCCTACATTATCAACTAGACAACCTGGGTATCTTGGCTTATAGAATAGAGCATGACTACCTCAACCTAACCACAATACGTCGACATATGCAAACAAACTAACAATAACCAGCAAACATAGGTAATCATAACAAGTCTACCAGACTAACAGATTACTACATCATAACAACATCCTACACATAAGGATATATACTGCAATACAAAGTATAGTGAGAAAACTCACATCGTAGGCTAGTAGACAATCAACACAACTCACACGAAACAAAGAGTGGTGCTACTAGCCACCTATAAAATAACTTGAGGCACATACTCAATCTATAGCCTAAAAACCCTCAGGTTGACAAAAAATCAACTTGGTCAAAAAGTTAAAAGTCAAAGTCAACCCCAACAGACCACCACGTCATGGCCAAGCATAGGCCACGCCATGGTAGCCTCACAACAAAATAGTCACAAGGCTGCCTATCACCACGTCATGGTGATCAAACCACCACGTCGTGGCACCTGTTCTGGCCAACTAAATGGATTGAGCTCTTAATGCTTTAAGTCATTAATCCATACTTTCTAGGATGCTTTATTACACCCGAATTCATCATAAAAATCTTTTCTTTAAGGACATGCATGTCCAATGCATGTCTTTTCCAAACTAGGTCAAAAATTAAGAAATGAACTCAAAACTTATGTCTAAAATCAAGGACCCCATGACACACTAGATCTGGAACATATAACCACAAAAGGGCCACAAAGATCCATAAAATTGCCAAATTTATGGAATTCATCCATCCAAAACATCAAGAACATGAAGAACAAGTTTCCAAACCTATATCTAAGAGAACTGTACACACATATAGAGACTTGTGGACTTACAAGAGTCAACAATTCATGCAAGACGGTGATGAGGAGGTTTGGTTGCTGGATTTATGCACCAAGAGAACCTTCGTCTTCTTCAAGGCACCACAAAACAACACAAAAGCGCAAAATATCAACAATTTTGGCTAGGGTTTTGCTTTAGGTTGAAAGGATGTGATGGAGGTTGCGGATGAGCAAACTCTAGCCATCATATCCACTAAAGAGGGCTTAAAACCCAAAAAAGTAGGGTTTACATGATGGCTGCCACCATATCGTGGTCAGGACTATGGTGTCCAAAAAGGATGTGCGTTCTCATCGGGTGAGTCCATGTCGTGGCATCTTCACCACCACATCATGGACACCTAAAATTCCATAACTAATGTCTTGATTGCAAAGACCACAATGCATATATATATATATATATATATATATATATATATATATATATATATATATATATATATATATATATATATATAGGAGTAGGATCAAATGAGAACACCAAAAAGGTTGAGAATGCGAGAACAGATCTGAGCTCTTCAAATATTACGATCTAAGGCTAATATAATTTATAAAATTCATGAGATGAAATTATAAATTTCTAAAAGTCATGGGATGAGATTGTAAATTGTTAATAGTCTAAAGGGTAATATGGTCATTACATGTTAACCTATTTTTGTAAGTTGTTGGAATCTCTCTTTGCCTCTCTCTCTCTCTCTCTCTCTCTCTCTCACACTCACGTATCCTTCTTCCTCTCACTCTCTAAATACTAATTTCAAACCTTTAAACCCTAATTGAGCCATCACCACCATACACCATATCGGAACTGAAAAAGTTAGGTCCGGAGGAGATTTAGGGGTACGTTGGGTCGGAGAAAGTTGGAGATGAAGCGAATTGAAGACAAGAATAGCAGACAAGTGACATTTTCTAAGCGGAGATTAGGGTTAAAAAGAAAGCGCAACAGCTTTATGTTCTCAACGATGCTACTGTCGTCGTCGTCTTCTCCTCCAATGGCAAGCTTTATGAATACGGTAGTCCAGCTATGAAAGCTCATAAGGCTAACAAACACGGGTTGTGCATAGAAGGTGTGCAATGACATACTTAAAAAACATGTAATTTCAATTTCGACTTTGTTTCTTTAATTTCATTTCTCCATCTCAAAATGTTTCTTCTCTATTCAGTATTCACTGAATTGGATGATTGAGCGCAGGAGAGATGGATCTAACATATGTGTGTTTTTTTTAAAGGAGATGAACCATGCACATAAGGGGCTCGATAAAATGTCTATGAGAAGAGCATTTTCAAATTGCAAATTTATTACATTATAATACATTAACACCAAAGGCAGGTATCACTATGGAGTCCATCTACGCTTTATGAATACGGTAGCGGCAGTACGAATAGGTCATCCGTCGCTTTGTATTATATTCAATTATCATATTCTTTACACTTTCTACTGCTGTCATGTACGAAGCAATAAGCTTTAGCAATAGACTGCGATATATCTGCAATCAAAATGAAGATTTCTAAGGCATAATTAATCAAAATGAAGATGTACTTGATTATTGTCTTATCTGAATATGTGGGGAGTTCGGATAATTGAGATGTATCTTTACTTCTTTAGTCTATTTCATTCATCCTAGTCATAATCAGTCTTTTTGCGATAGATTTTGACTTGGATTCATTGTATTCATTTTTTATTGTTGCATTATTTGTATTAAATGTTAAGTATTTGGATACACTGTAGTCATTTTTTATTGTTTTAAAATTGAATTTCAACTTTCAGTTTTTTTATTTTAATAAAATTTTATTCATTAATGATAATCTATTTTTCTGTTTATTACATTTTGATTTAATAAAGCAATTTAGAAAACAAATTGGTTAATGAGTTAAGCACTTTGTTGACAAATAATAAAAAAAAAAGTTCTTTGATTTCTTGTAGATTGACCAAGTTAATACGGAAGGGCTAAAGGTTTATAAGGATGAAGGATAAATGTACATGGACAACAACTTGGAACGAGCAGAAATTTATTTATATTAAAACATTGTAATTTTTTATTTGTGATTATAATTGTATTCATATATGATTGTAAACGTGTTTTGTTTATTTATTTTTTGCAAATTTGATGTTTTATCTCTAATTTGTGTTATATTCATTTAAGATTACAAATGTATTGATTTTTTTTATAGTGTTCTTTATTCAATTATGATTATATTTCTATTCATTAAAAAACTATAATATTTTATATTTATGAATGAAAATGTGCATTTATATATGAATACATGGTCTCAAAGTGATTTTAATCATTAAGTACAATTGTGTCAGTATAAATGTACAAAGTCAAATTATAATATAATCAATTATAATTGATAGTTTACTTTTTATTCATTTACGATTGACGTATAATTTACGTGAAATCGGAGAAAAAAAATGATTTTTTAAGAAATTTTTCTCGGTTTTAAAATAAATTTTGGCGACAATGTTTTTTTATTCCATTAACAAGAAAAATAAAAAATAGAATATTTCTATGCTTTTTTGGTAACCGATCCTAAATTTAAGGCAATTTGATTAAATTTTGTTATATTTTAATTTAATTAAAATATACAATTACTAATATACTCTTATATATTGATTGGTCAAGAACTGTTTTCACGTTCTCAACCTTGTAGGTGTTCTTATTTGATCCTTACCCTATATATATATATATATATATATATATATATATATATATATATATATATATATATATATATATATATGTATGTATGTATATATATATATATATATACATACACACACACACACACACACATATATATATATATATATATATATATATATATATATATATATATATATATATGAGCATTCGAGAACATTTGTGTAACATCCGGAAATTCAGGTATTATATTTATTCATTTTATTTCAAGTTTTGTGGAAGAACTCGGCGAGTTGGTGCGTAGACTCGCCGAGTAGAGACGCGAATCATTATCTGGGTGGACGGCTGGACTCGGTGAGTCGCCCCGTAGACTCGGCGAGTTCACGCTGTTTAATGAAACCCTAATTCCTCGGGTTTGGGGCCTATTTAAGGGGTCTTACGGCCGTCATTTGCGGCTACCAGACCCCAAAGAGAAACCCTAAGTGAGCTAGAGCGATTGTGAGAGGAAAGGAGCCATTTCTTGATCATTTGTTGGTGTTTTTGCAAATAGAAGTGGACCAAGGCAAGAGGAGACTGAAGAGGGTGCTAATCCAGTGATTCCAGGGCTCAGAGACTTCATTTTGAGGTATTCATTTGACCCTTCTTCAGTTTATGGTGTAATTCCTAGAGTTAGGGCTTTTTAGCCCCTTTTAGAGGAAGGTTATTGAGTAATTGGTCCCTTCTCGTGTTGGTGCTTTAGATCTGGACCCAAAGAGGTCCAGAGACCCTTTTCCCTTGAGCTTTATGAGTGTTAATGGGGGTTATGAGTTTTGGATGTCATTTTAGTGGTCATATCTTCAAATAAGGCCTTTAAGCCTTTGCATGAGCACCAAGATGTTAGCTTTACGTGATTATCATGCTTGGGGAGGCCAGATCTATGATTGTATGGGACGGATCTGACCTCAGATGTTGTTTTGAGAGTGTTCATGGCATGAACTCGCCGAGTCCCAAGAACAGACTCGGCGAGTAGTATGAAGGTTGCCCATTAATCATTCAGTGAGTGAACTGCCGAGTTGGGGGATGACTCAGTGAGTCAGAAGGGGATTAGAGGACTGAAGTTCAAGACTGTACTCGCCGAGTTGTTCTTGAAAGTCGGCGAGTTGAGTCGGGGTGGCCCCGCGATTCATGTCTGGTGAGAGTCGTCGATTTTAGGGAGGGACTCGACGTGCCAATCGGGACAAAGAGCTAGGAGTCATGTGTGTACTCGTCGAGTCACCAGAGTGCACTCGGCGAGTTGGGTCAAAGTTTTACCGTTGACTTTTGTTGAGTTTTTGGGTTTGGTCAACAACGGAGTCCTTGAGTCGAGAAGGGGGGTAAAATAGTCTTTTACCTTTCTGAGGGTGACAATAGAGGGTCGAGTCTAGCCTTGAGTGTTATATTTGTGAGGATATTTACTTTGTGTAAATAGGCGGAGGCTAGGCAATACTTCTACCGAGTCAGGGATTTACGAGAGACTGAGGTGAGTCTTCTCACTATACTTTACCTTGAGTATGTAATCAAAATTATGTGATACAGTGTTGTATGCTATATATGTGTTATGTGTTGCATTGCATTATTCTATGTGATTTATGTTGTGCATGTTACAGAGTTAGAACCGGAAGGTTCACAGAGATAGAACCTGAGGGTTCGCAGAGTTGGGTGCACAGACCCACAGAGTTATAGCCTCGAGTGGCTGATATGTGTTATATATGGTATTTTGGGGAACTCACTAAGCTTCGTGCTTACCGTGTTATGTGTTATGTGTTTCAGGTACTAGCGAGGATCGCGGGAAGGCGCTGACCTGATCAGTACACACACGGGATTTTTATGTTATGAGATCTTGGGATCGATATATGTTATAAATTGAGTTTAAAACAATGATGTTTTTATGAGTAATGAATGAATTATGTTTTTATAAAATGCGAAATTTTTTTTTGAAATTTACGGTGTTACAATTTGAGAACAAACCACAAAAAATTTTTTAACTAAAAATATTAAATAATATTCATATAAATCAAAAGAAAGTTAAAAACAATAAAAAAAAACTCATTAAACAACAATACAACCCACCACCACCTACAACCAACCACCCACTAACCACCAATCACCACAACCAAACATTATGACCACCCGCCTCCACCACCCGCCACTAAGGATGAAAATGGGTCCAAACCCGAACCCGAAAAACCCGGAACCGGTTAACGGGATTTCGTAGAATTGAAAACCGGACCGGTATATAGGAACCGGTTTCGGCTCGATTCCGGGTACGGTACCGGGTAAAGTAGGTCTAGAACCGGAAAACCCGGAAACATCAGAGTGGGTAGGTTGGAACCGAATAAAGTGAGTTTAGACCAGGAAAACCCGGAATTTTTTGGTAATTACTTACTACTTAGTGGGTTGAATTTTGAAAATTTTCACATTGATATCCCGACTTTGGGGGACTGTAACTCATTGAATATGAAACCAAAATTAACAAAACTATTGTCTAAAATCATGTACAAACTCTAAAATACACTCTGGAAAAAACCGCATGCCAATCCGACTTTAATCAAATGAGATATGCATGTGTTAACATTTCACAGAATACAAAGTACAAAAACAAATAACTGAAAAGTTGAAAATTTTCAGTTTTGTTATCCCGACTTCGGAGGACTGGAAATCATTGAATATTAAAACAAAAATGACAAAATTATAGTCTAAACTCATGTACAAACTGTAAACTACAAGTTGTACAAAACCACATGTCAATCCGACTTCAAACGAATTAGATATGCATGTTTTAAAACTTTCACCGAATACAAAAAAACTGAAAAACTAAAAACTTCCAGATTGATATCTCGACTTTGGGGGACTGTAAGTCAATTAATATAAAACTAAAAATGGCAAATTTATAGTCTAAAATCATGTACAAACTCTAAACTACAAGTTGGAAAAAAAACCGCATGTCAATCGGAGTTGAAACGAATGAGATATGCATCTTTTAAACGTTTCACAAAAAATGATTTCGACCCTAAAAGTGGTTCCAGTTCCGGTTTTTAGACTCGGTTTACCCGGACCCGATGGACCCAAACCCGGATTACCCGGAACCTGGATAAAACCAATTTTTAAACGCGGAACCAGAAGCGGTTCTATATATTCCGGTTCTAACGGTTCTGGTTCCGGTCCGGCTTTCTGGTTCTAAATCTCATCCCTACCCGCCACCACCCACCCATCACCACCACCTGCCACTATCACTCACCACCACCACCACCTATCACCACCCCCATCACTATCGCTGCCACCCACCATTACCACCAACTACCGCCCGCCACCACCACCCACAACTACAACTAACAACCACCCACCACCACCACCTTCACCCCCACCCACCTATAACCACCACCAATAACCATCACCCGTCTCGACAACCCTACCCACCACTCACCACCACCGCTCTTACCACTAACCACCTCCACCACCATCATCCACTGTGACATCCCCAAAATCTCGGCTAGAAAAGACCGATTTTCATTTATGCTTTTAAATATTTTCAGAGTAAATCCTTTTGATTTGAAAGAGTTGCGGAATTTGTTCCCAAAAACAAAACATGATAAAACATTGTTTACCGAAGCATTTCATAAAAGAAATGTATTTTCATTATAATCAAAACTCGGGGTGTCATGTTCCGATACAGACCAATAAGCATAAACGAATACATTACAAGTCATATAACAAATATAAACATATGCAGACTTGTAAACAAAACAACTTGATGGTTCATCCATCTCATGCCCTTCCGCCACTACCTGTAATACAATTTAAAACTGAGTGGGTCAGGCTTGGGAGCCTGGTGAGCATATAGGGTTTTCAACCCACAATAAATACCATATTTAATTTTCACCAACCAACAATAACCCAATTACCCATTCCCGTTATTCTCACTTTAATGTCCCTAAAACAACTAACATAAGGGACCTAGTATAAGAATATTTCATCGGGGCGACAACACATGCTTCGGGGGTACCTCAGCAATATAAGTCAAATAAGGCAACCATGAGGGGGATGGAGTACAGCGAATGAACACCCAAGTTCATTAACACCTACAGGTGGCGAACCTGCTAATGTTTCCACAAGATTGTCTAGAATAGCCAGTGGTCGTCATCTAAACTCCGCTAGATGACTCAATCAAACAACAACGAGGCCTCTCATCTGTTTATTACACACCAACTGTCTACCCATGTTCTACCCAACATATTAGTAGATAAAAATATACATTTGTATACATAGTTTAAAGAAAACCTGTATAGCATGCTTTAATCAACACATATATCACATAACAGATGAGGCACACACACACATAACACGTATCTCATAAAGAAATAAGCAGATCTATAAGATAGAAGAGAGTGAATACTCATTCACACATAACACAACCAAATATATACACATAGCACGTATTTTTATATAAAATACTTCGTATTATTGTATTAGAAGAAATAACTACACACTCACTTGATCAGAAGATGATCCGACAGCACTACGGCTTATAGAAGTAGTAATCCACAGCAGATCTGGAAGATCTTCACAAAAATCGAACTTCTCGCGGGCAGAGCTTCGACTCGGGAACCGCACTTCTCGGGATCTTCGGGATCTTGGGACTTGCCTCGGGGCTAGGGTATGATACCGGGGCTTCGGGGTAGCTTCGGGGGTTTTTGCGCAGAGCTTCGACACGAAAACGAGAGGGAATTGGCAAAAATACCCGGAACCCTCGCATCCTATTTATAGGAGGCTGGAGCCTCGGAGTACGCGGGGCGTACTGCGTTACGCGGGGCGTACTGCCCAAAACGTCATTGCTTACGTATCCGAAGTGCTCGAGTGCGAGTGTCGACATCCCTCGGAGTACGCGGGGCGTACTCGAGTACGCGGGGCGTACCTCGGATCAGATCGGTGACTCCTTCGGATAATGCTTCCGAATTTTGAATTAAAAATAAATACAAAATGATTAATAAACTTCAGAAATTCATAACTTCTTCATACGAACTCCGTTTTCGACGTTCTTTATATCCACGCGAAGGTGAGACCACGCTCTACGACTTTCGTTTAGACTCCGTCGGCAAATTTTGACTTTATTTTTATTATTTATTTTTAATAGGCCGGGACAGAAACTTTCGTTATAAATTCATAACTTCTTCGTTTGACGTCCGTTCTCGCCTAACTTTTTATCGTTTCAATACCAACAATGAGATCTTCGATTCTCATTTAGATTGCTTCGGCTAACAACCGCTCGATCTCAAATCGAGTAAAACAGGCTGTATATCGCTAAGCCGGAACTTCGATAAATCATAACTTCCTCATACGAAGTCAGATTTGGGCGTTCTATATATATTCGGAAACCTCGTTTCAACTACTACGACATTAACCAAATATATTAAGTTTATTTTACACTTAAATTTTGACGCTTATTTTTATTCTTAATTAATCAAACCACATAATTAAGCAATTAAGCACAAAACAGAAAATACTCAAATAATACAATCTTATTATCTCACAACGGGTTACAAAGGTTAACCTAGACTATTACATTGCTAAAAGTGGCAAGCCCGAAACACAGGCGTTACAATTCTCTCCACCTTAGAATGATTCCGTCCCCGGAATCACACATCAACAAACAAATGTGGATAGCGACTCAACATGTCACTCTCCGTCTCCCAGGTGAGATTCGGCCCATTCGTGTGTTTCCATCGGACAAGCACTAATCCAACCATTTTGCGTCGCAACTTCTTAGTCTTTCGGTCAACAATTGCCTCTGGTTCTTCAATCAACCTTTTGTTCTCATCAATTCTCAATTCAGAAATTGGAATTATATCGGGAACTTCTCCCGTGAACTTCCTCAAATAACACACATGAAAGGTGTTGTGAATTTCATTCAGTTCTTCGGGTAATTCGAGCTTGTAAGCTTGATTCCCAATCCTCTGAAGGACTTTAAACGGTCCAATAAACCTTGGACTCAACTTTCCCCTTTTACCAAATCTTATAAGTCCCTTCCACGGCGAGACTTTAAGCAAAACCGAATCTCCAACCTCAAAAGTCATCGGTCTTCGCTTCTTGTCAGCATAGCTCTTTTGACGATCTTGAGCTGCTAACATTCTTTCCCTAATTATTTTCAACTTTTCAGCAGTTTGATGAACCAACTCTGGTCCCATAAACTGCTTTTCCCCAGCCTCAAGCCAACAAGACGGCGTACGACACTTCTGTCCATACAAAGCTTGGTACGGTGCCATCTTAATGCTCGAGTGAAAACTATTATTATAGGAAAATTCTACCAACGGTAAATGTTCATCCCAATTACCTAGGAATTCCAAGGTACATGCTCTCAGCATATCTTCAAGTGTTTGTATTGTTCTTTCACTCTGACCATCAGTCTGCGGATGGTAAGCTGTGCTTAAACATAACTTGGTACCCATTTCCTCTTGTAGACTTTTCCAAAACCTTGAGGTGAAACGGCTATCACGATCAGATACAATCGTTAACGGAACACCGTGAAGCCTCACAATTTCCTTCACGTAAGAATTCGCAAGCTTTTCCATAGACCATTTCTCCCTGGCCGCTATGAAATGCGCACTCTTAGTGAATCGATCAACGACCACCCAAATCATGTCGTGACCATTCTTTGTTCTGGGCAGTTTAGTGACAAAATCCATAGCAATGTCTTCCCACTTACCCATAGGCACAGGCAAAGGTTCTAAACTCCCGTACGGTTTCTGATGTTGTGTCTTGACTCTCGCACAAGTCACACACTCGGCCACATACTTTGCAACATCAAGCTTCATCGTCGGCCACCAGTAGTAGGGTTTCAGGTCCCTATACATTTTAGTGCTACCCGGATGAATCGAGTACATGGTCTTGTGAGCTTCTTCCATCAGAAGATCCCTAATTCCTCCTGACTTAGGTACCCAAATACGATATTGGAATACCTTCAGTCCATGACCGTTAGTACCAAACACCAACGTTTTACCCAAACGTTCCTCCTTTCGGTCATTTTTCTCAGAAGCTTCCTCTTGAGCCTTCTTTATACTTTCCACAATAGTCGAGACAACTTCAATTCTCAATGCTCTTGGCCTCTTCCTTTCAAGATTGACCTTCCGACTGAGAGCATCAGCAACAACATTAGCTTTATCGGGGTGGTAAAGTATCTCGCAGTCGTAGTCTTTAAGTAATTCTAGCCAGCGTCGTTGCCTCATATTCAATTCTTTCTGATTAAAGAGGTATTGGAGACTCTTATGATCAGTGAAAAGTTTGCACTTCGTGCCATAGAGGTAATGCCTCCATATTTTCAGAGCGAAAACTACCGCTGCCAACTCCAAATCATGAGTCGGGTAATTCTTTTCATGCTCTTTCAACTGTCGAGACGCATATGCTATCACCTTTTCTCTTTGGGTCAAAACACAACCCAATCCAACACCAGACGCGTCGCTATAAACAACGAAGTCTTCAACTCCATCGGGTAGAGAAAGTATCGGTGCCTCGCATAGCTTCTTCTTTAACTTCTCGAATGCTTCTTTATGCTTCTCACTCCAAGCATAAGTTGCTCCTTTGTGGGTCAAAGCTGTTAATGGAGTAGCAATCGAAGAAAAACCTTGGATAAACCTTCGGTAATATCCGGCTAATCCTAAAAAGCTTCGAATCTCCGTGGGACTTTTCGGTTGTTCCCACTTCGTCACAGCTTCGATCTTCGCTGGATCAACCATTATCCCTTCTTGGTTGACCACGTGACCCAAGAATTGGACCTCACGAATCCAAAAATCACATTTGGAGAACTTCGCATAAAGCTTCTCCTTCTTCAAAACTTCTAACACTTCTCGCAAGTGCCTGCCATGCTCCTCCTGGCTTTTCGAGTAGATCAGAATGTCGTCTATGAACACTATCACGGATTTATCAAGGAAAGGATTACAAACCCTATTCATCAAATCCATGAACGCTGCTGGAGCATTGGTTAGTCCAAACGACATAACCAAGAACTCGTAGTGTCCATATCTAGTTCTGAATGCAGTCTTCTCGATATCTTGCTCTCTTACTTTCAGCTGATGATATCCTGACCTAAGATCGATCTTCGAGAAATAGCTCGAACCTTGCAATTGATCAAACAGGTCATCAATCCTCGGCAACGGATATCTATTCTTTATTGTTGCCTTGTTCAGCTCTCTGTAATCGATGCACATTCTCATACTTCCATCTTTCTTCTTTACAAATAACACCGGAGCTCCCCAGGGCGATGAACTAGGTCTAATGAAACCTTTGTCCAACAACTCCTGAAGTTGCATCATTAACTCCTTCATCTCCGTCAGTGCTAATCGATAAGGTGCTTTTGCAATTGGCGTGGTTCCTGGTAACAAGTCTATTTTGAACTCCACTTGTCTATCAGGTGGTAATCCAGGAAGATCCTCGGGGAACACTTCCGGAAAATCACACACCACTGGAATGCTCTGCATCACCTTCTTTTCCTTCTTAGCATCAATCACAAATGCTAAATATGATGTACATCCCTTGGTCAAACACTTTCTGGCTTTCATTAGAGAAATGATTCCAGAATTCACTCTGTGTTTGTCCCCATACACCATAAACGAATCTTTTCCAGGCGGGTTTACTTTAACTATCTTCTTCTTGCACAAAATTTCGGCATCATTGGCGCTAAGCCAATCCATTCCCAAGACGATGTCGAAACCATTAAGTTCGATAGGCAATAACGCCTCGTGAAACTTATTCCCACTCAGATCAATTAAGATGCTTTTCATACGATGACTAACAGGTACAAACTTGCCACTAGCTACTTCGACTAATAAAGCATCATCTAGTCTATCAATAGGCAAAGCTAGCTTTCTACCAAACTCATGCGAAATAAAGGAGTAGTTGGCTCCAGAATCAAACAATATATGAGCAGGTAATTCGTTTACGAGAAAGGTACCTGAAGCGACATCAGCTTCATCTTTCGCAGCCTCAAGTGTCATCTGGAAGGCTCTCGCCTTCGGCTTTGGTGGAATGTTGGGCCTAGCTGCCTCCTTCTTCTTCGGACAATCTTTCAAAATATGCCCCTCTTCATTACAACCAAAACACATCCTTTTGTTGTTCGGACATTCATTGGCAAAATGTCCGACCTTTCCACACTTGTAGCAGGTTACATCCTCGCTACATTTCCCAGAGTGCTTTTTCCTACACTTATCACACCACTTCGCTTCGTCTCCTTTTCCTCCAAACTTTTTCGAATCAGATTTCGAAAATTTGCCCTTCTTAACGGAACCAGATGTTCCCTCAAACTTTCTTTTCTCACCAACCTCAACCTTGTTGGTGGTTCTTCCCTTTATTATGTTCTCCACAGACTTGGCAGCCCAGATAGCTGCCTCTAGAGTAAGTGCCTGACGTACCGGCACCTCGTACTCCCATGGAAGTCCCTTCGCATACCGATCCACCTTTGTCAGCTCGTCTGGGACGATACGCAAGGCAAACTCCATCTTATCGGTGAAGTTATTGGTGTATTCATCAACTGACATGCTACCTTTCGTCAATGTCAAAAACTTATTCTCCAACTCCAACAGATTTTGAGCCGAGCAGAACTTGCGCTTAAACTGCACCAAGAACTCTGCCCATGACAATTGCAGTGGCTCGCTAGGGCTTGAGGTCTTCCCTAGAGTGTTCCACCAACGAACAGCTCCACCTCGGAATTGACGCACGGCATAGATAGTTTGCAACTTACCTCTGCAGCCACACGTCATGAAGGCTAGCTCCATTTCGGAGATCCAATCCATAACCCCAATCGGATCCTCCTTTCCATTGAAGGTCGATGGTTTACAAGTCAAAAAGTCCTTGTACTTGCATCCCATTCCATCATTCCTTCCATCATGGTTATCTTGCCTAACTATCGGTGGGTTGGCTGGACCAACAGACCCACTGAAGTTTCCACCTTCCGAGTGCCCTTCATTTAATTCAGGCTCTTCCACACGAATCGACAGTTCTTCACGATTTTGTTGAAGCAACCGTCTAGTTTCATCCATCTGACGATCCAACATCGTCTGAATCATCAATTGCACACCAGCCATGGTTATTGGCTCAGGTGCTGCTGCTACGACAGGTATTGGCTCAATCACTGGTGGTTGATTCCTGTTTTCGTCAGCATTTCCAACTCCACTTCTTGTTCTCACCATTTTGATCTACACCGAATAAGGTGAAATTAGATCCTCAATCATGATAGATATTCAAATCATCATTATCGCTCCGAAACGTTTACATGCAGGTTCTAATATCGTAGATGTACGCTTAGAATCCTACACACAAAAGGTTTCTAGATCCGGTCGGCAACAGACCATAGATCCGAACAAATAATATCATATATGGCAACATATAACATTTAGCACATAAAGCATTTTAGGCAACTTTCCTAAAATGAACTAGTGCTCGTGTCTAAAACATAACAGACACGCATCTCAAAACTTCACTTAGCATTCTAAGTTTAAGTCTAGAAATCCAACAAATTCCTAGTTCGCTTAAACTAATGCTCTGATACCAACTGTGACATCCCCAAAATCTCGGCTAGAAAAGACCGATTTTCATTTATGCTTTTAAATATTTTCAGAGTAAATCCTTTTGATTTGAAAGAGTTGCGGAATTTGTTCTCAAAAACAAAACATGATAAAACATTGTTTACCGAAGCATTTCATAAAAGAAATGTATTTTCATTATAATCAAAACTCGGGGTGTCATGTTCCGATACAGACCAATAAGCATAAACGAATACATTACAAGTCATATAACAAATATAAACATATGCAGACTTGTAAACAAAACAACTTGATGGTTCATCCATCTCATGCCCTTCCGCCACTACCTGTAATACAATTTAAAACTGAGTGGGTCAGGCTTGGGAGCCTGGTGAGCATATAGGGTTTTCAACCCACAATAAATACCATATTTAATTTTCACCAACCAACAATAACCCAATTACCCATTCCCGTTATTCTCACTTTAATGTCCCTAAAACAACTAACATAAGGGACCTAGTATAAGAATATTTCATCGGGGCGACAACACATGCTTCGGGGGTACCTCAGCAATATAAGTCAAATAAGGCAACCATGAGGGGGATGGAGTACAACGAATGAACACCCAAGTTCATTAACACCTACAGGTGGCGAACCTGCTAATGTTTCCACAAGACTGTCTAGAATAGCCAGTGGTCGTCATCTAAACTCCGCTAGATGACTCAATCAAACAACAACGAGGCCTCTCATCTGTTTATTACACACCAACTGTCTACCCATGTTCTACCCAACATATTAGTAGATAAAAATATACATTTGTATACATAGTTTAAAGAAAACCTGTATAGCATGCTTTAATCAACACATATATCACATAACAGATGAGGCACACACACACATAACACGTATCTCATAAAGAAATAAGCAGATCTATAAGATAGAAGAGAGTGAATACTCATTCACACATAACACAACCAAATATATACACATAGCACGTATTTTTATATAAAATACTTCGTATTATTGTATTAGAAGAAATAACTACACACTCACTTGATCAGAAGATGATCCGACAGCACTACGGCTTATAGAAGTAGTAATCCACAGCAGATCTGGAAGATCTTCACAAAAATCGAACTTCTCGCGGGCAGAGCTTCGACTCAGGAACCGCACTTCTCGGGATCTTCGGGATCTCGGGACTTGCCTCGGGGCTAGGGTATGATACCGGGGCTTCGGGGTAGCTTCGGGGGTTTTTGCGCAGAGCTTCGACACGAAAACGAGAGGGAATTGGCAAAAATACCCGGAACCCTCGCATCCTATTTATAGGAGGCTGGAGCCTCGGAGTACGCGGGGCGTACTGCCCAAAACGTCATTGATTACGTATCCGAAGTGCTCGAGTGCGAGTGTCGACATCCCTCGGAGTACGCGGGGCGTACCTCGGATCAGATCGGTGACTCCTTCGGATAATGCTTCCGAATTTTGAATTAAAAATAAATACAAAATGATTAATAAACTTCGGAAATTCATAACTTCTTCATACGAACTCCGTTTTCGACGTTCTTTATATCCACGCGAAGGTGAGACCACGCTCTACGACTTTCGTTTAGACTCCGTCGGCAAATTTTGACTTTATTTTTATTATTTATTTTTAATAGGCCGGGACAGAAACTTTCGTTATAAATTCATAACTTCTTCGTTTGACGTCCGTTCTCGCCTAACTTTTTATCGTTTCAATACCAACAATGAGATCTTCGATTCTCATTTAGATTGCTTCGGCTAACAACCGCTCGATCTCAAATCGAGTAAAACAGGCTGTATATCGCTAAGCCGGAACTTCGATAAATCATAACTTCCTCATACGAAGTCAGATTTGGGCGTTCTATATATATTCAGAAACCTCGTTTCAACTACTACGACATTAACCAAATATATTAAGTTTATTTTGCACTTAAATTTTGACGCTTATTTTTATTCTTAATTAGTCAAACCACATAATTAAGCAATTAAGCACAAAACACAAAATACTCAAATAATACAATCTTATTATCTCACAACGGGTTACAAAGGTTAACCTAGACTATTACATTGCTAAAAGTGGCAAGCCCGAAACACAGGCGTTACATCCACCCTCCACCTCCTCCACTCACCACCACCACTCGTCACTAACACACCACCCCACCACCACCAACCACCACTCACCACTCACCCACCCATCACTATTGTAACACCCGTGTTTCGAGGCTAAGCATTGATGCGATGATGTAATAGTCTAAGTCAACCAATGTACCCCATTTTAAAGTAATAAAGATGAATTACTTGAATATTATGTGAATTATATGCTTCTGTGTGCTTATTACTTGTTTGTAATAATATAATAATTAAAGGATAAAAGAAGCGTCAAAAATAAAATGTTAGATAAACCCGATATCTATGAAGAAAGTTTTAGTGGTCGTGACAAGGATTTCGGACATATAAAGAGCATCGAAATCCGAGTTATAACGAAGAAGTTATGACATGTCGAAATTTCACGAAAGAACCAACATGACACCGCGTGACGTAAATAGTGAATTTACGATAGAGGACTATTTATCCTTGGTGATCTACATGAAATCCGTAGTGTTCGTTAAACCGAGAGCGTGCATAAAAATAATGCCCAAATTTGACTTCGTATGAGGAAGTTATGATTTTTCTAAGTTTCAGATCCGCAATGCACAGCCCGAAGCTCAAATTGTAGATCGAACGATTTTTAACCGACATAACCTAAACGAGAATCAAGGATCTCGTCAATAGGAGCTCAACGGTAAAAAGACAGACGAAAACGGAGTCCGTATGTAGAAGTTATGAGTTTTACACGATCGTTAAACAGTATAATCTTCCCATACTAATAAATTTAGAATCGGTCGAGAATTAGACGATGAAGTCTAAACGAAAGTCGTAGAGTATGGTCCCGCCTACGCATGGATATAAAGAACGTCAAAAACAGAGCTTGTATGCGAAAGATATGAATTTTAGAAGTCGGAGGTGCAATTTGCGAAACTGGATGCGAGGCTACACCCAACGTAGACTTCGGACGCCTCGCGTACGAGGACCCTACGCCCCGTGTATTGACTTTTTCTACAGTCTGAGATAATCCATGCACCACCAGTGAGAGTCGGAAACGGGTGTACGGAGTGAGGAGTACGCCCCGCATAGAAGCCTCGGTACGCCTAGCGTACGTCCGAGGTCTCGCCTATAAAAGGGGACCGAGAGCAGCCGAGATTTTTGCTCACTTTCTCACTACTTTCTCTCTCTATTTTCTCTCACTACCTCCCTAAACCCCTCCTATGTCTAGGTAAACCTCCTAGCACTAGAAGAAAGCCTTGGAGAGCCCGGAGTCTCCGAGAAAAAGAGTTTTTTGGTTTGAAACTCTACCCGCGAGGAGCCTGGTTCTCAAGCAAACTTCCCGGTTTCATCAAAGAAGGTTATTTTTAGAAGCGAGGTATTGTTCTAATCACTCTGTATCAAGTGAGTATATAGTCACTTTCATCTTACACATAGATATGAAGTACTTTATATAAATTTTGTGTTATGTGTGTGTCTCTCTCTCTCTCTCTCTATATATATATATATATATATATATATATATATGTGTGTGTGTGTGTGTGTGTGTATGTGTGTGTGTTATCTGTTTACCTAAGACGTTTGCTAGATGAAAGATTTATACTTCTTTCTTCAGATCTACACTTTCTCATCTCAGATCTAAACTACGTACTTTGAGATCGATGTTGGATGAAAGAACTGAATTTCTTTCCTTCAGATCTGAACTTTTTCTTTAGATCTAGACCGTATATGTATTTTATGCTTTGAAAGTTATGTTAGATAAAAGATGTAAGCTTTGTTTTACAGATCTGGACCATGTGTGTATTTTATATCTAGAAATATGTTGGGTAGAACATGGGTAGATAAAATAGTTGGTGTGTGGTGAAATAAAACGATGAGAGGCCTCAATGTTGATGTTGTTCCTGTCATCTAGCGGAGTATGGATGACGACCACAGACTTTTCTAAGAAGTCCAGTGGAACCCTAGAAGGCTCGCAACCTGTAGGTGTTTGTGAACGAAGTGTTCACCGGTTTACTCCATCCCCCCATGGTTGCCTTACGAACATATATGACTGAGGAGTCCCCTTAGCAGTAGTGTCCATCCCGATGAAATTCCTTAGGATAGGTCCCATACGAGAGATGATATAGGGACATAAGGTGAGGATAACGGGAACGGGTAATCGGGTTTAATGATTGTTGAAAATAATAAACTTATTTATTGTGGGTTGAAAACCCTATATGCTCGTCAGGTTCCCCAGCCTGACCCACTCAGTTTCTTGTATTATAGGTAGTAGCAAAAGCATAGTTAGATGACTTGATGAGAGATTATGGAATTGAGGCCAGATTATGTTTTGTGGCTTAAGATGTTTATTTCTTTTTGGTTTATGCTTATGGTTTGTATCGATGATTGACATCTCGAGTTTTTGTAATGTAATGATAATACATTTCTTTAAGAAATGCTTTGATAAATTTATATCATATTTTGTTTTGGGAACAAATTCTGCAATATTTTTCTTAAGAAGTTACTGTAATCTTTATTAAAAAGCATAAACGAAAATGGGGATGTCATAGTTGCTATCAGAGCATTAGTTTAAGCGAACTAGGAATTTGTAGGATTTCTAGACTTAAACATAGAAGGCTAAGCGATGATCGTAAGATGAGTGTCTTCCATATTTTAGACACGAGCACTAGTTTATTTTAGGAAAGATGCCTAAAATGCTTTTCTGTGCTAAATGCTTTATGCTTTCCTTATGTGTTATTATTTGTTTGGATCGATGGTATGTTGCCGACCGGATCCGGAAACCTTATGTGTTTAGGATTCTAAGTGTTCGATTACGATATTAGAACTAGCATGTAACGTTTCGGAGTGATAAGGGGGAATTTAAACGTCTATCGTATATAAAGATCTAAATTCACCTAACTTGGTGTATAGATCGAAATGGAAAGAACCTGAAGTGGATCTGGAAATACAAATGGAAATAGGAATCCGCAGCCTCGTCCCAAAGTGATTAAGCAGGTGCCGATAGTCGAAGTTGCACCTGATCCAGTCACAATGGTTGGAGTTCAAGCCATGATTCAGGCTATGATGGCTGAATAGAGGGAAGAAATGAGACAACTGTTGCAAAATAACAGAAATGAACCTTCAATGCCTGTTGAACAACCAGAACTGAATGACGGAGAGTCCGAAGAAGGGAATAACAGTCGCACTTCCAGTCAAATGGAACCCCCAGTGGTGAGAAGCAATGACCCGGAGAGGGAAATCGACCAAGATGGACGTATGTATAAGAACTTCTTGGGTACCAAACCACCAAGTCTTTCTGGAAACCCAAAGCCTATGGAGATTATGGAGTGGATCTACGAAATTGATATGGTATTTGAAAGCTGCAACTGTAGTGATAGGCAGAAAACCGTCTTTGCGGTTCGACAACTGAAGATCGGAGTCTTGAGCTGGTGGAAATTTCTGGCGGATACAATGCCACGAGGAAAAGCTTTGAAGATGTCTTGGGAAGCATTCCTGGAGAATTTGAAGATGCATTACTGCTCCGAGATAGATGTGATCGATCTAAATAATTAGTTCCAAAACTTGAAGAAAGGAAAAATGAGCATTGATGACTATGCTACTACGTTTACCGAGAAGATGAAATTATTTCCATACATGGTGCCGACTGAGCTCGCAAAGATAGAAAAATTTGCTAACGAATTGCCATCAGACTTTGGCCCAACGGTCAAAATGGAAAGCACGTTGAAGGCAGCCGTTAGAGCTGCCAAAGAATGTTGAGGCCCAGTTAAAGGAAAAGGGTCTGGAAAGAACTGATGTGGGTGAGAAGAAGAAGTAGGGATGGAAATTTCACCCGACCCGGTGGGGAACCCGTTTGACCCGCCCCAATCGGGGAAGGGTATTCCCCGCCCAAACGGGTGCCGGGTACGGGGCTGGGGATCCGCATTATGCTAAAACCGGGGATGGAGCCGGGGCCAGGTATAACAATCCCCAACCTGCCCCATCCCCGCTTTGATTATATATATATATATATATATATATATATATATATATATATATATATATATATATATATATATATATAATATCAGTATATCGATAATTTATTTAATTTGAATTAAGTCCACTAAAATGAATTGATCTATATTAGACCATCAGAGATAGAGTCTATACACCAAATAATGTTCTCAATTCCAAGAGTTCATCAATCGTCACTTTGTTCGTCGATCTGTATACCAAATCGTCACTTTTCATTTTGATGTTTGTTAAACTTTATGAATGATGTAAATTGAATCTAATTACAGCATGTGGTTTTAATCATTTATTAAACTTGGTTTTTTTTAAGTTGAGTTTATTATGCTGATAGATTGGGGATGGGTCGGGGATGGGCTGGGGAAAGCCCAAAATACAAAGGGGAGGGGATTTGATTCCCCGCATCCGTCGGGGATGGGGATGAGGTTAGACACTCAGGGATGGGGACAGGGATGGTCAACCCCACCCCAACCCGCCCCATTTTCATCCCTAAGAGGAAGTTCGAGGGATCTTCGAGATCCAACAAGAAAATTAAATCCTCAAAGTCTGGTTCGAGAGGAGGAGGAGGCGAAGCGAAATGGTGCGAAAAGTGCAAAAAGAAACATCATGGTAAATGTGACGGGGAGGTTACTTGTTTTAAATGTGGGAAGCCTGGGTACTATGCCAACGAGTGTACATTCAACAAGAAAGTTTTTTTTATGGTTGTAACGAGAAAGGGCACCTTTTGATGGATTGCCCGAAGAAAAAGGAGGCAACAAGGCATAATGTACCACCGAAGCCAAAAAGCCAGTGCTTTCCAGATGACACTCGAAGTCGCGAAGGAAGCACCGGACGTCGCTTTAGGTACCTTTCTTGTAAATCGATTTCCTGCCAATATATTGTTTGATTCTGGAGCAAATTACTCCTTTATATCACACAAATTTGGTGGAAGACTAGCATTGCCTATAGAAAAACTTGATGATGCTCTAGTTGTAGAAGTTGTCAATGGAAAATTCATACATGTTAGTGACTGCATCAGGAATATCGTCACCGACCTGAACGAAAACGAATTCCATGAGGAGCTGTTGCCTATTTAGCTAAATGGTTTCGATATCGTACTGGGAATGGATTCGCTTGGTGCCAATGATGCTGAGATACCGTGCAAGAAGAAGATAGTAAGAGTCAACCCGCCTGGGAAGGAGTCATCTGTGGTCTACGGGGACAGACGTAGAGTGAATTCTGGAATCATTTCCCCAATGAAATCCATAAAATGTTTGTCCAGAGGATGCACATCATACTTGGCATTTGTGATCGATGCAAAGAAAGAGAAGAAGGAGATTCAAAATATACCAGTGGTGTGTGACTATCCGGAAGTCTTTCCCGAGGATCTTCCCGGATTACCGTCTGATAGACAATTAGAGTTCCTAATAGACTTGTTACCAGGAACAACACCAATAGTGAAAGTACCATACCGATTAGCACCGACGGAAATGAAGGAACTTATGACGCAACTTCAGGAGTTGTTGGACAACGGTTTCATTAGACCTAGTTCATCACCTTGGGGAGCTCCGGTGTTATTTGTGAAGAAGCAAAATGGGAGCATGAGGATGTGCATAGATTATAAAGAGCTAAACAAGGAAATGGTGAAGAACAAACACCCATTGTCGAGGATTGATGACCTTTTCGATCAGCTACAAGGTTCGAGTTATTTCTCCAAGATTGATCTTAGGTCAGGGTATCATCAGTTGAAGGTGTGAGAACAAGATATTGAGAAAACCGCATTCAGAACAAGATACGGACACTATGAGTTCTTAGTTATGTCATTTGGACTGACCAATGCTCCAACAACATTCATGGACTTGATGAATAGGGTTTGTAAACCATTCCTCGATAAATCTGTGATAGTGTTCATAGATGACATTTTGGTTCACTCAAAAAGCGAGCAGGAGCATGGCAAGCATCTACGAGAAGTGCTAGAAGTTTTGAAGAAGGAGAAGTTGTACGCAAAGTTCTCCAATTGTAATTTTTGGATTCGAGAAGTCCAATTCTTGGGTCATGTGGTTAAACAAGAAGGGATCATGGTTGACCCAGTGAAGATTGAAGTTTTCATGAAGTGGGAGCGATCGAAAAGTCCCACGGAGATCAGAAGCTTTCTAGGATTAGCTGGATATTACCGAAGGTTTATCCTAGGCTTTTCTTCGATAGCTGTTTCCATTGACAGTTGTGACCCATAGAGGAGCAACATATACCTGGAGTGAGAAGCACGAAGAAGCATTTGAGAAGTTAAAGAAGAAGTTGTGTGAAGCACCAATTCTTTCTCTACCCGATGGAGTTGAAAACTTCGCAGTTTAGAGCGATGCATCTAGAATTGGGTTGGGATGTGTTATGTCCCAAAGGGATAAAGTGATAGCATATGCATCGAGACCATTGAAAGAACACGAAAAGTGTTGGATTAGTGTCTAAGCCCGTAACTATATTTGGTATGTACTTGACCCGGTTGTGCATGGTCCTTTTGGGTTGCCTTCACCAAAGCAACTTGATAGGATGATTTATGGAGAAAGAGGATTAATTATGATTTATTAATATATTATATGAATAATATATTAAAGGAGAAATCATATTGTTTAATTAATATTAGACAATAATTAATTGATAGTTAGTTGTATGACTAAAAGACATTAATTAAACTTAGGGGACTGGAATTGTAATTATAAGGTAATTACAATTGGGCTATGGATCACCTTGGAACGTAGGTTGGATGAATTCTATGGGAAGCCCATAAAGAAATCGTCAAAGGGGTGTTCTAAAGGGAGTCCATGGGTTGCTTAGGGCCTAAGCAGTCAAATTAGGGTTTCCTAGCTGAAAACCCTAATAGCCTCACTATATAAAGACCCCTATGGCCCCAAAAACGTGGTGAACTCCCTTGGAAGAACCCTAGGTCGTTTTTGGTGCTCCTTCTCCTTCTCATAAGTCATTCTCTTGCTTCTGGTGTTTGTAAGCCATTAGAGGAGTGATACTTGTGACTCTAAGCTCCAAAGACAAGAAGATTCAAGCCATTGAAGAAGAGGTAATCATCTAGATCTGCTCTTATGTGATAATTTCAAAATGCATATGCTAGATTAGGGTTCTTGAGTCTTGGATGAATTGCATGTACAGTAGAGAAACCTAGATCCAAGCATTAAGGTTTGCATGAGCACATAGAATGTTCTTTTGTATAAAACCCATTAGTGGTATCAGAGCCTTAATTGGTTTCTATTTCATTGATGCTTAGTGTTTCATTCTTGATTGCAAAGTCGAGTTTTTGGCCATCTGCCTGACAAACTCGTCGAGTCCCAATGTGGACTCGGCGAGTCCATATGGTGACTCGGCAAGTCTGGCTGTCAGACAAACGAATTTTTGGGATTTCTGCCTATTTTGACTTAGGATAATTGCCATAATCGTTTCAAATTAATAAAATACGAACTTTATTGATTCCTTGACTATCCTTGTCAAAATAAAAGATTTTTGTCATCTAATTAGATAATTGTTACCTTATTTGATAAATGTTAAATTATTTGAATTATTTGGTCAATTATCTTGCATGAAATTGGATTAGGTCAAAACTAGATAATCACCAATTAATTGTTTAATTGCCTTATTTATTTTTTTTGATCTAGATAGTTTTGAAAAGTATCAAAACTTGCCCTCAAGTCTTGGAATTTTATTTTTTTGATTAAAAAGTTTAATTTTAAATATTTAAATTCTAAACCCGAATGATTTGAAATGTTTCAAAACTTGACCTCAAGTTTTGGAATTTAAATTTTAATTAAAAGTTTAATTTTAAAAATGTTTAATTTTAAAACCGTAATTTTTTGAAAAAAAATCAAATTGCACCCTTGTGGTTTTATTAAATTAATTAAAAGAGAGTTAATAAATCCATAATGATATGGTTTACATTTATTAAATTAAAAGTGTAACTTGTTAAATTAGACCACATATTATTTTAAAAGTGTAAAATACATCTTTATACTATATATAACATTAAGAGTATAATATTATATATGTATAACTTAAACTTCTAGTCTTACCATTAGTAAGCCTCATTCACAAAGCCAATCTATAAAGGGGGTATAAGGTTATGACCTATAAAATGGTCGTTTAATGGGTGTCCACTCTCACCCACCGCTTCCTTGATTGGTGGAGGGTCGTTAGCCGAACAGGTAGGATAGGGCAAACCCTTTCCTCAGTAAAAGTATAATGGATGTTAAAGTAACCAAATGTTTTACAAAAATTCCCAATCTTAGTTACTTTAGGCAAAAGTGAATTGATGCAATTCCATGAAATTACACTTTGTACCCTTTCTAAGACGTTAGTGGAGCGTATGTGGTTAACCGACACACTAAATGGGTTCTAAGCAAAGGTAGCAAAGGGTGACTCGATGTTTGTCATAGTTCGGTGGAGCGTGTGTGGTTAACCGGCACATCGAATAGATGACTGTAGCATTGGGGGCACCATGTAACTTTGCATGGTTATTCACACCTTGTTTTTGTGATCCTCGGCATCCCAGTCACGAATCGAGGGGCATATCGAGATTTAAACATGTAACGCCCGTAGATCAGGGCTAGTCAATTTAAAGACGATAAGCGTCAAAAATGAGTTTCTGATAGAAGATTATTTAGAATGAATAATATTAACTAGATTATAGTATATGTTACAAGGATTCCGTACATATAAAGAAGGCCAAAATCCAAGTTATAACGAAGAAGTTATGACCTGTTGAAGTTTCGCGACAGAACCGGCACGACGCCACGTGACGTAAAATATAAATTTAAGATAGAGCGATATTTAGCCTTAGCAATCTAAATGAAAGTCGTATATTTCGTTAAACCGAGAGCGTGCATAAAAGGAACGCCCAAATCTGACTTCGTATGAGGAAGTTATGATTTTTTGAAGTTTCGACGTAGCAGTATGCAGCCCGAATACTCGATTTGAGATCGAGCGGTTTTTAACCGAAACAATCTAAATGAGAATCGAAGATCTCGTTGTTAGTAGCGAAACGATGAAAAGATAGGCGAAAACGGACGTCGGACGAAGAAGTTATGATTTTATAACGAAGTTTTCCTGTCCGAGCCTCCTAAAAATAATTAATAACAATAAAAGTCAAAATGAGCCGACGGAGTCTAAACGAAAGTTATAAAGCGTAGTCTCACCTTCGCGTGGATATAAAGAATGTCGAAAACGGAGTTCGTATGAAGGAGATATGAATTTTTGAAGTTTAATAAATATTTAATATTTATTTTTATATTATCCTCCGATATTATCCGAAGAAGGGTTAGGCGGTCTATCCGAAGTACGCGCCGCGTACTGCTGTACGCCCCGCGTACAGCAAAGGGCACTCGAGTATTCCAAAGTCGTATGCAATGACGTATAAGGGCCGATGACGTAAGCGCTGACGACCCCCGAGGCGTACGCCCCGCGTAGCCTCGTACGCCCCTTGTACGTGCGAGGGTCCAACACTATAAAAGGGGATCCGAAGGCAGCTCATTTCTCATTCAAAATTTCTTCCTTCTCTCTAGTCCTTTGCCTCGTTTTGCGTGCCGTTTGTACCCCGAAGCCCCGGTATTATTCTCGAGCCCCGAAGCGAGATCCGAAGCCCCGAGAATCCCGAAGAGCGTTATTCCCGAGCCGAAGCCCTGCCCGCGAAGAGCCCGGTTTTTGTGAAGATCTTCCAGATCTACGGAGAGACGCTACTTCTGCAAGCCGTGGTGCTGTCGGATCATCTTCTGATCAAGTGAGTGTATAGTCACTTTCATCTTACACATAAATATGAAGTATTTTATAAAATACGTGTTATGTGTATATTTATATATATTGTTGTTTATATGCGTGGGTGCAAAGTTACTTTCTTCTAATACATAAATATAAAGTATTAGCTATGAAATACGTGCTATGTGTTAGATATTAATTATCTATTTAAGATGGATTGGAATTGATGTTTTTGTATGGGTGTTAAATGATTTAAATTGTGTTGTATTTATATCTACAAAAATGTTGGGTAGAACCATGGGTAGATGGAATAGTTGGTGACGATGCGACTTCGTGCCTATTTGATAAACCTTGGTGACAATGTGACTTAGTGCCAATTGTATGAACCCAGGTGACTATGAGACGTAGTGCCTATTGTGTAAACCCTGGTGACTATGAGACGTAGTGCCAATTGTATGAACCCTGGTGACTATGAGACATAGTGCCAATTGTATGAACCCAGGTGACTATGAGACGTAGTGCCTATTGTGTAAACCCTGGTGACTATGAGACGTAGTGCCAATTGTATGAACCCTGGTGACTATGCGACGTAGTGCCTATTGTATAAACCGTGGTAGCAAATGGACTGTGTGCCAGTTCCTTAGGTGAACCCTTAGGAATGAATGAAGAAAGTATAATCGATTCTTAGGGTAAAACCTTAATAAATAAAGAAGATAATGGGGATGGGTATTTGGGTTGATTGTAGATAATTGAATATAATAAATGTATTATTGTGGGTTGAAAACCCTATATGCTCACCAGGCTCCCAAGCCTGACCCAGTCAGTTTTCTTTGTATCACAGGTATCAATACGAAGACATAATTCACTGAGAGAATAAAGGAGATGTAAATCATTAGTGTAAATAAATGTAAGTTCTGTTTATGCTTATGTTTCTGTATTGACGATGACATCCCAAACGTTTTAAAATGAATAAAAATACGTTTCTTCGAAAATGTTTTAATAACGTATTTATCTTTTTTTCTGGGGACAAATTCCGCAACACTTTTATTAAAGAAGTACTCTGGTTATTATAAAGCATAAACAAAAATCGGTCTTTTCTGGCCGAGATTTTTGGGATGTCACAAAACATGTCATTGAAAAGTTCAATAAATCTCAAAAGATCTAGGAGTTTTCAATACATTTCAAACATAATCTCCTTTTTCGTTTTTCATGGTGGAAAATTAGTAAATCGTCATTCACTTACCTTCAAATCTTCTGCAATTTGGGTTGCGGCATCCCTCTCCCAAGTTGTAGAGTATTGTGTTGGGTCCTAGCCTTGATATCTCATTTAGGTATTTTATTAAGGACTCAATCAATCAACCAACTTGAATTTTATCCCGTTTTTTAGATGTCAAAGTATGACAACTATGGTCTTCCCAAATCCTGTGGAACAAGCTTTCCACATGAAGATGAAAGTCCATAATTCGATCGAGGAACACGAGATCATGCTTTGTGTAACGCCCCTTTTATTTAAACAAATTAATAAATATAGTTCCCAGAATAAATTGTGAAGAATTTTAGAAGTCGGGGGTTAAGAGTGCAAGTTCCAGATTAGTTTTGTAATTATTTAAGAAGGTAGGGACTAAATGGTAAATTATGGGACTTCTTTTGAAAACAACTTAGAGGTTAAGGGGGCTAATTGGTAATTTCGGAGTTTATTTGTAAAGGAATTCAGAAGATGGGGTTAAAAAGGTAAAATTGGGACTTAGATTGAAAGGAATAAGTTAAGGAGGGGCTGGAATGGTATATTATGAGGAGATTTGAAGTAACCGGGTATATAACCCGTCATCACTCCCCGAAACCCTAAAACCCTATGAGATTTCATCCGCCGCCACTTCCTTTCTCTACCCCTCTCAACCGCCGCTATCAGCTCCGACCATTAGCGCCACCGAGGAACGGAAGCCACCCAGCCGCAGTTGCGTGTCGAGGATGCTACCGCCGTCCTTCGCCATCGAAGAGCCACAATGTTGATACCGGAGACGCCGACGATTGAAGGTCCGAAGATTCGGTTGTTGGGTGTCGGGACAGAAGAGGATGAAGAAAGTGTTGGAATAGTGTCTAAGGCTGCAACTATATTAGGCAAGTATTTGATCCGGTTGTGCATGGTCCTTTTGGGTTGCCTTCACCATAGCAACTTGATAGGATGATTTATTAAGAGAGAGTAAATATTATTAATATATTATGTGAATAATATAATGAATAATATATTGTTATTTGATTAATATAAGTCATAGAATTAATTAGAATTAATTTGGTGACTTAAAGAGATTAATTAAATAAAGGGGTATAAACTGTCAATTGTTTGATAGTTAAGCTTTAGACTGTAAATCCATTTGGATATGGTATGGACGGATTCTAAGAGCTTTAGGAAAGCTAAAATCGTCCATATACTTATCTAAGGAATGGATTTGGATAGCCTTAAGAGAAGATTATCCAATTAGGGTTTAGGTTGTAACCCTTAAGGAGTCTACAAGTATAAATAGACCCCATAGCATAGGGAATTCAAAATAACTCCTAAAGCAAGGAACCTCTGGTCGAATTCCTCCCCTCTCCTCTCTCCTAAATCATTCTTATTGCTATTGGTGTTTGTAAGCCATTAGAGGAGTGACACTTGTGACTCTAGAAGCTCCAAGACCTCAAGATCAACAAGGAACTCAAAGGTATGATTCTAGATCTGTTTCAATGTTGTTATTTAACCTAATTAGTCATTAGAAGACTTGGATTCAATGCATGTTTATTAGAAAGCCTAGATCCAAGCATTAGGGTTTTGCATGCGCACATAGGAAAGATCTTATGGCTAAAACCCAACAGTGGTATCAGAGCCTAGCTTGGTTTTCTTTAAATTGTTGCTTGATTAACTGAAACAAACCTGCAAAATTCGATTTTTTGGTTTCTGTGTCACTGACTCGGCGAGTCCCAAGGTGGACTCGGCGAGTAGGCCTGACTCGGCGAGTCCCCTTGTGCACTCGGCGAGTCAAAGCGTCAGGAATGGCCAGATTCGGGATTTCTTTGTGTTTATCTTATGGAAACTTACCTTAATCATAATAGATCAACCTAAATCCGATTTTATGATAAATATGACTATTATCTTGATCTAGAAAAAGGTAATTATCAACTAATTAAATATTTAATTTCCTTATATGATAATTAATTAATTATTTAACTATTTTGGTAATTATCTCTCAAAGAAATCTTGAATAAATCAAATATAGATAATTAGGATATTAATTGTTAATTGGAATTATTTATTTATTTGATCCTCCATGTTTTAAATGTTTAAAACCTACCCTCATGTTTTGAAATTTACTTTTGTGATTAAAAGTTTTAATTTAGACAACTTAAATTTCAAACCCTAGATTTTTTAAAAAGTTTTAAAATACAACACTATACAAATATGATATTACTAGAATAATATATATGTATAACTAAATGCTAGTCTTACCGTTAGTAGGCCTCATTCACGAAGCCGATCTATAAGGTGAGTATAAGGTTGCGTCCTATAAAATGGCGCTTAATGGGTGTACACTCACACTCACCGCTTGCTTGATTGGTGGAGGGTCGTTAGCCGAACGGGTAGGATAGGGCAACCTCATTCTCTCATTAAAAGTATAATAAGAAATATAAAGTAACTACATATATTTTTAAAATTTCCCAATCCTAGTTACTTTAGGAAAAGTGAATTGATGCAATCCCATGAAATTACACTTTGCACCTTGCTAAGATGTTAGTGGGGCGTGTGTGGTTTACCGGCACACTAATTGGTTCTAAGCGAAGGTGGCAAAGGGTGATTCATTGTTTATCATAGTTCGATGGAGCGTGTGTGGTTTACCGGCACATCGAATAGGTGATTGTTACAATGAAGGCACCATGTGCATTTGCATGGTAATTCACACCCGCTTTGTGATCCTCGGCATCCCAGTCACAAACGAGAAGGGCATATCGAGATTTAAACATGCCATTGAATAGTTTCAATGAATCTCATCCGAACCTAGGAATTCTCAAAAAAAACACTTAGGACTAATAGTGTAAGCTTTTGATGGAGAATTAGTGAATCGTCATTCACTTACCTTCAATTTATTTGCATGTTAGATTACGGCATCCCTTTTCTAGTATGTAAATGTTATTGTTGGATCCTAGCCCTAATTTTCTTATTGGGTGATAATTGGGGATTCTTATTCTAATCTATCTTTGTCCTTTTCTAATTGTAGATGTCAAACGCAAACAACGCTGCTGCTAGTTCTTTCACGTTGATGAGCCTTTGCCAAAAGGTCACCTTCGATGGAACGAACTTTAGCGAATGGATAAGATACATTCGCACCATTGCTCGCTATGAGGATAAGGAGTATGTCCTCGATGAGAAGCTCGAGAAAATCAACCCCGAAATTGCTACTCCCGCCGAAATCATCGCCTTTGAAACTCATGAGCGAGATGCAACGAAGGTACATTGCATCATGATCGCCACCATGAACTCCGAATTCCAAAAGTCCTACGAGGACATGTACCCGTACGAGATGCATCAAGACTTATTGGAGAGGTACCACCAAAACGCGAGACAAGAGAGGTACGAGATTTTCACTAACATGATTTCCGCGAAGATGGGTCATGGAGAATCTCTTACCGTGCACTTGCAAAAGATGCAAAGGTATGTTGACCGCCTCCGCAAGTTAAATGTTGACTTCGGTGAAGACTTGGCGATCGACATGGTGCTTCACTCTTTGCCTCCAATGTACAACCAATTTAGGATGACCTACCACATGAACAAAGAAGAGGTCACCCTAAGCAAGCTCCAAGGTCTCTTGAGGGTTGCTGAGAGCAACTTCAAGGACAAGTCTGTTGCACCCACTCCCAATCCGCCCGCTGCTCCTGTCTTGGCTATTGGACAAGGGAAGGGAAAGAAGAGGAAAGCTTCATCGAAGAACTATCGCAAGGTGAAAGCCCGAGATGGTGCCTCTTCTAGTGGGACCAAAGTTGATCCCGCCAAGCCCTGCTCTAACCCGAAGGAGGCAGAGTGCCACCACTGCCACAAGATAGGACATTGGAAGAGAAGCTGCCCGGATTACCTGCAAGCAATCAAAGAAGGAAAGATCAAGCCATCTTTCGCAGGTATATATACAATCAAATCTAACGATTCTAATCATGCTATTTCTTGGGTTCTTGATACCGGTTGTGGTTATCACATTTGTTCTAATGTGCAGGGACTAAGAAGAAGTAGGGATGTGGAGCAAGGAAGGATCAATCTAATCATGGGGAATAGAAGATCGTCGCCTGTGACCAAGATTGGAGTGTATTCCTTAGTGCTTAGGAATAGTTTAGTTTTAGATTTGAACAATTGTTGCTATTCGCCAGAAATGGCAAGAAACATCATTTCATTTCATGGTTTATATAGACAAGGATTTAGATTTTCTTTTAATAATGAGAATGGTTCTATTTTGGCTTATCTAAATGGTGTCTTTTACTTTGAAGCTATACCATGTAATGGAATATATGAAACCGTTATGATTGTTGATAACTTAGGAAATGATGTTTTGAATATTGGTTCTTCCACTAGTATGGATAAAGCATCCTTGTGGCATTGTCGTCTTGGACATGTCAACAAGAAACGCATAGCCCAACTCCAAAAGGATGGAGTGTTGGAGTCATTCGACCTTAGGGAAGATGACACATGCGAGTCTTGTTTGCTTGGAAAGATGACTAAGTCGCCCTTCACAAATACATGTGAAAGGGGCGAGGGTCTATTGGACCTAGTACATACCGATGTGTGTGGACCATTTAGATCAACCACGAAGGATGGGAACCGCTTCTATGTGACTTTTACCGATGACTATAGTAGATATGGGTATATCTACTTAATCAAGCAAAAGTCGGACACCTTTGAAAAGTTCAAAGAATTCAAGAATGAAGTGGAGAATCAATTGGGCAGGAAAATCAAGATGCTTCGATCCGATCGAGGAGGAGAGTACCTAAGTCTTGAATTCCACGATTATCTCAAGGAGTGTGGAATAGTTTCACAATTGACGCCTCCTAGGACACCGCAGTTGAATGGTGTGGCAGAAAGGCGTAATCGAACCTTATTGGATATGGTTCGCTCTATGATGAGTCGTGCTTCGCTACCAATCTCTTTTTGGGGGTATGCCTTAGAGACTGCCGCCCATATCCTTAACCGAGTCCCTACTAAGAAGGTTGCCAAAACACCTCACGAGATGTGGACAGGGAAGGCTCCCTCGTTGGCACATATCAAGGTTTGGGGTTGCGAGGCTTTCGTAAGACGAGATGCTCACGACAAGCTTGAACCTCGAAGTGAGCGATGTATTTTCATCGGCTACCCGCAGACATCCTTTGGATATCTCCTCTATAGACCGAAGGACAATGTTGTCTTCGTTGCAAGGAGAGGAGTTTTCCGAGAGCGAGAACTCATAAGCCAAGGAGACAGTGGGAGGCAAATCGAGCTTGAAGAGATTCAAGAGTCGATAGATGAAGGAACCACTACCGCTGGCACTCAACCCGAGGAGGAAACTCCGGTTGAACCGATTGACGAATCCTTACCTCTTAGACGTTCCGATAGAGTTAGAGTTCTACCCCAGTTTTATGGTTTTCATATTACTACCGAAGGGGACACGTATATTAGTGATGGTACACTAGTAAACCTTGATGAACCTAATAGCTATAAGGAAGCCATGGCAGGCCCGGAGTCTGCAAAATGGAAAGAGGCAATGGATAGCGAGATCCAATCCATGTATGATAACCAAGTTTGGAATTTGGTTGATTTTGTGCCCGGACGTAAGACCGTTGGGTGCAAATGGATCTTCAAGAAGAAGACTGACGTGGATGGAAACGTACACACATATAAAGCACGATTGGTTGCGAAGGGCTTTACTCAAACTCCTGGAGTTGACTATGATGAGACCTTCTCACCAGTTGCGAAGATTAAATCTATTAGAGTGATGCTAGCTATTGCCGCATTTCATGATTATGAGATTTGGCAAATGGATGTCAAGACCGCTTTCCTTAATGGGAAGCTGGCTGAGGATGTGTACATGGCTCAGCCCGAAGGGTTTGTGGATCCGAAGCATCCGAATAGAGTGTGTAAGCTTGAGAAGTCAATTTATGGACTTAAACAAGCGTCTCGCAGATGGAATCTTTGCTTTGATGAGAAAGTCAAAGAGTTTGGATTTGTACGAAGCGAAGACGAGTCTTGTGTATATGTCAAAGCCAGTGGGAGTATAGTAAGCTTTCTCGTCCTATATGTCGATGACATATTGCTCATAGGAAACGACATCCCGACTCTGCAGGAAGTTAAGTCCTGGCTCGGGAAGTGCTTCGCTATGAAGGACCTCGGAGAAGCTTCTTACATTTTGGGAATAAGGATAGTGAGAGAAAGAAGTAAGAGATTAATTGGACTTAATCAGAACACTTACTTGGAGAAGGTACTGAAACGTTTTAGTATGGAAAACTCAAAGAAGGGAGAATTACCAATACAAAGTAATGCCAAATTGAGTAAGACTCAAAGTCCGAGTACCGAAGCTGAGATAACAGAAATGAGCCGAGTACCATACGCTTCCGCAGTTGGCTCAATCATGTACGCTATGACTTGTACTCGCCCTGATGTAGCCTTCGCTTTGAGCATGGTTAGCAGATATCAAGGGAACCCTGGCAAAGCACATTGGATTGCGGTGAAGAATATCCTTAAGTACCTTCGGAGGACAAAGGAATGGTTCTTAGTCCTCGGAGGGAGTGATGACTTAAAGGTGCGAGGGTATAGTGACGCCAGGTTTCAGACCGACAGGGACAACTACCGTTCGCAGTCGGGCTGGGTCTTTACCCTAAATGGAGGAGCAGTGACCTGGAAGAGTTCCAAGCAAGAGACCGTAGCTGATTCAACGTGCGAATCAGAATAAATTGCAGCGAGCGAAGCGTCGAAGGAGGCAATATGGCTAAAGAACTTCATCAGTGATCTTGGAGTCGTACCTGCCATAAAGGAGCCCATGGAGATTTTCTGTGATAACGAAGGTGCGGTTGCCTTGACCAAGGAACCGAGGGATCATGGTAGATCAAGACATATCGACAGAAAATATCACTTCATCAGACATCGTGTAGAAGAAGGACAACTCGTAGTGAAGAGGATATCATCAGAAGATAACCCAGCAGATCCGCTTACGAAGGGACTGAGTAGGGTTAAGCACTTACAACATGCTAGGAGTATTGGGCTGAAGGATGATATTAGCATAGATTAGATAGTATTAGAAACATGTAATAGATAAATGTAAATTGACATTTGATGATTAAATAAAGGAGTTTTATTTATGAGTAATGGTGCTATCTTATGTTAATTTTTTTGCTATTGTTTCACTTTGCATGTTTTGACTTCCAGAATAATTGAGGTTGTTAGGAATAATCGAATTATTCAAATGGTCCACAATCGTTCATATGTTGGGAGTAGATATGAAAGAAGATTGTCATGAATTGGTGTGTAGAGTGTCTAAATGGTGTTAGACATAGCAAAGGATTGCTGCAACGTTCATGAGTGCTTATGAACTAGTTTTGAGCATTGGAATAAACCCACGCTTGCTAGAATCACCTTATGGAATACGATATAAAAGGTGATCGCAAGACGATAATATCATATAGTCTTAAAACCTAGATATATGGTTTATTATTTGTTAATTGATTGTACATTGATAATGCGAAAACGCATCAGTAACTTGGTGTTATAAAACGTATTGTTGTGTATAGTTGGTTAATGAATAAGTAAATGCATATAAGTCGAAGTTTATCTGTAACTTTTATCTAAGAAGGTAAAAGCGATATCTCGGCCGCTCGATGATTTGATTTGACTTATGTGCCGGGCCCGGTCAGAACTGAATTGATGTGTTCGATTAAGTTCTATGTCGAATAAATCAGAGATCGAGAAACCTAAATGCTTGACTAACCATTCCATAGGATTGTCAGCATGATATCTAACAGAGGACTGTACGTTCCCTTATCTAAAGGACAAGATTGATTAGATCAGAGTTGACAGCGTCTTTGAGAGCTATGATTGCAAACCGAATTGTACTTGTATAGTTACTAGACTTATCCAAGTGGGAGACTGTTGGAATAGTGTCTAAGGCTGCAACTATATTAGGCAAGTATTTGATCCGGTTGTGCATGGTCCTTTTGGGTTGCCTTCACCATAGCAACTTGATAGGATGATTTATTAAGAGAGAGTAAATATTATTAATATATTATGTGAATAATATAATGAATAATATATTGTTATTTGATTAATATAAGTCATAGAATTAATTAGAATTAATTTGGTGACTTAAAGAGATTAATTAAATAAAGGGGTATAAACTGTCAATTGTTTGATAGTTAAGCTTTAGACTGTAAATCCATTTGGATATGGTATGGACGGATTCTAAGAGCTTTAGGAAAGCTAAAATCGTCCATATACTTATCTAAGGAATGGATTTGGATAGCCTTAAGAGAAGATTATCCAATTAGGGTTTAGGTTGTAACCCTTAAGGAGTCTACAAGTATAAATAGACCCCATAGCATAGGGAATTCAAAATAACTCCTAAAGCAAGGAACCTCTGGTCGAATTCCTCCCCTCTCCTCTCTCCTAAATCATTCTTATTGCTATTGGTGTTTGTAAGCCATTAGAGGAGTGACACTTGTGACTCTAGAAGCTCCAAGACCTCAAGATCAACAAGGAACTCAAAGGTATGATTCTAGATCTGTTTCAATGTTGTTATTTAACCTAATTAGTCATTAGAAGACTTGGATTCAATGCATGTTTATTAGAAAGCCTAGATCCAAGCATTAGGGTTTTGCATGCGCACATAGGAAAGATCTTATGGCTAAAACCCAACAGAAAGAACCACGACGTCGCCGTCGTCGTTTCCCGGTCGGAGAATCGCGCGCATCCCTCACCTCCATCCTTGCCGCCTAGCGACCATCGCTGCTAAAGGCGAGGACGGAGCGCCTCCTGTCATCGCTTCTGTCGCTCACGGATCCACCACCTCCCTTTCATCCATTATCCGGTGACTCGTTCCAATCTGTTGTCGTTGTCTGTCGCCGCTCAGATTGGTCGCCAAGGGTGATGCCAACCACTGGACCGCTGCTTTCGTTTTTGCCTTTTTCCGCCGCCACTAGCCACCGTGGGAGATGGTTGTGGGTGTAGTTTTGGGTGTGTATTCATGTGTTATCACTATCCCGACAGTTATGAGATTTGATGTGTTGTATGTAGTTTTATTTAGTCGGAAAGCCGAGAATAGCCACCACCACCACCGTGAGGTAGTGGCTGCCGCTAAGCACCGCCGCCGGCCACCATGGTGTGGCTGTGTGTGTGTGTGTGTGTTAATTAGTGTGTGAATTAGTTAGTGTGTGTGTTAGTGGGTGTGTGGATTATTTTGGATAAAGCATTGTAATTGTAAGTTCCAAAAGATTAATGAAAAGAAACTCAAACCACCACCGTAAGGTGGTGGCCGCCGCCGAAAGCCGCCATTGACCACCACTACCCGAGGTGGTAGTAGGTGGTGCCCCACTAGCTAACCCTAATGGGCTTAGAGATTGGTTTTGGGCCTATTGGTCCATCTTTGGGTGAAAAACCCTAATTATGAGTATTGGGCCTTAGACTTATTGGACCCACTTTTGGGCCATTGAGATTGGATTGAATATTAAGCCCAATTATTCCATGTCATTTATCTAGCAGAGTAAAGGAATTAACGGATTAAGTCCTTAATAGGCTAAGTGAGAAAACCCTAATTTTGAGAACTTATCAGGACACACACACGAGAATTATTTAATAAGTAAAATATTAAATAATAAATATTGGCAGAAATTAATCTAAGCTATAATAGACTTAATGGATTAAGTCCTTAGTAGATTAAGTTCTTAGTGGGATAAGCCCTTAATGGGTTAAGTGTGACATCCCCAAAATCACGGCCAGAAAAGACCGATTTGTTTATGCTTTATAAAAATCAGAGTACTTCTTTAATGAAAGTGTCGCGGAATTTGTCCCTAGAAAAACATGATAAATACGTTATTAAAACATTTTCGAAGAAACGTATTTTATTCATTTTAAAACGTTTGGGATGTCATCGTCAATACAGGAACATAAGCATAAACAGAACTTACATTCATTTACACTAATGATTTACATCTCCTTTATTCTCTCAGTGAATTATGTCTTCGTATTGATACCTGTGATACAAAGAAAACTGAGTGGGTCAGGCTTGGGAGCCTGGTGAGCATATAGGGTTTTCAACCCACAATAATACATTTATTATATTCAATTACCAATAATCGACCCAAATACCCATCCCCATTATCTTCTTTAAGGTTTTACCCTAAGAATCGATTATACTTTCTTTATTCATTCCTAAGGGTTTACCTGAGGAACTGGCTCACAGTCCATTTGCTACCACGGTTCATACAATAGGTACTACGTCGCATAGTCACCAGGGTTCATACAATTGGCACTACGTCTCATAGTCACCAGGGCTTACACAATAGGCACTACGTCTCATAGTCACCTGGGTTCATACAATTGGCACTACGTCTCATAGTCACCAGGGCTTACACAATAGGCACTACGTCTCATAGTCACCTGGGTTCATACAATTGGCACTACGTCTCATAGTCACCTGGGTTCATACAATTGGCACTACGTCTCATAGTCACCAGGGCTTACACAATAGGCACATCGTCACCAACTATTCCATCTACCCATGTTCTACCCAACGTTTTTATAGATATAAATACAAACACAATTTAAATCATTTAACACCCGTATAAAAACATCAATTCCAAATCCATCTCAAATAGATAATTAATATATAACACCTAGCACGTATTTCATAGCTAATACTTTATATTTATGTATTAGAAGAAAGTACTATGCACTCACGCGTATAAACAACAATATATATTCATACACATAACACGTATTTTATAAAATACTTCATATTTATGTGTAAGATGAAAGTGACTATACACTCACTTGCTCTGAAGATGATCCGACAGCACTACGGCTTGCGGATGTAGCGCCTCTCCGCAGATCTGGAAGATCTTCACAAAAACCGGGCTCCTCGCGGACAGGGCTTCGGCTCGGGAATAACGCTCTTCGGGATTCTCGGGGCTTCAGATCTCGCTTCGGGGCTCGGGAATATTACCGGGGCTTCGGGGTGCAAACGGCATGCAAATCGAGGCAAAAGATGAAAGAAGATGAAGAATTTGTAAAAGAAAAGAAGCTGGCATCGCATCCCCTTTTATAGTTGCTGACCCTCGCACGTACGCGGGGCGTAACTTCGGGGTACACGGGGCGTACTCTTCGGAGGTCGTCAGCGCTTACGTCATCGGCCCTCATACGTCATTGCATACGACTCTCGACTCCGTAGAACTCGAGTGCCCTACGTTGTACGCGGGGCGTACAGCAGTACGCGGTGCGTACTTCGGATGGACCGACTGATCTTCCTTCGGATAATATCGTATGTTAATTAAAAATAAATATTAAATATTTATTAAACTTCAAAAATTCATATCTCCTTCATACGAACTCTGTTTTCGACGTTCTTTATATCCACGCGAAGGTGAGACTACGCTCTACAACTTTCATTTAGACTCTGTCGGCTAATTTTGACTTTTATTTTTATTAATTATTTTTAGGAGGTTGGGACAGAAAATTTCGTTATAAATTCATAACTTCTTCGTCCGACGTCCATTCTCGCCTAACTTTTCATCGTTTCGCTACTAACAACGAGATCTTCGATTCTCATTTAGATTGTTTCGGCTAAAAACCGCTCGATCTCAAATCGAGTATTCGGGTTGCATACTGCCACGTCGAAACTTCAGAAAATCATAACTTCCTCATACGAAGTCAGATTTGGGCGTTCCTTTTATGCACGCTCTCAGTTTAACGAAATCTACGACTTTCGTTTAGATCGCTAAGGCTAAATATCGCTCTAACTTAAATTCATATTTTACGTCACTCGGAGTCGTGCCGGTTCTGTCGCGAAACTTTGACAGGTCATAACTTCTTCGTTATAACTCAGATTTTGGCGTTCTTTATATGTACGGAATCCTTGTGTTAAGATTATTCATTCTAAATAATCTTCTATCAGAAACTCATTTTTGACGCTTATCGTCTTTAAATTGACTAGCCCTGATCTACGGGCGTTACAATTATATCCCCCTTAGGATGATTACGTCCCGGAATCATCAACGAAATAGGGCTTGCATAATGATTCCACACGTTATTTCTTCATCCTTGGTAATCACCGTAACTTCTATGTTTCCTCGAAAGAGTATTTAACTCTATGGCTTTCTTGACCGCAGAAGATGCCCAATCTAGTCTCTGCTTATCGTACTATGTTGTACTTTCAATCGTAACCTTCAAGTTACCAAATAAGTCCTTTATTGTGGACTCCTTCTTCTTCTCAGGATAAATACTTTCATTTATCTATTGTAACAAACCGATGGGTCGTGCTCTACTGACCTCTCATCGCACGATGCAACACTTAGACTCGGTCTTTAGTAAAGTTATATTTCATTAATGGAATATACCTTCCTTCATATTCTAATGTGATATAATCACATTTCAGCATGTAGCATTTCTACCTGCAAACTTCTTTTAACAACGAGAGCGACACTATCAATCGCATTAACTTCAACCTTCTGACTTAAGTCAGATGTTACATCTGTAACGACCCGTTCCCGGTATGATGATTCCTTAGTCTAATTTTGAATTTTGTAAAGGGACTCGGCGAGTTCATAGCCTGACTCGCCGAGTAGGGACGGGGTTTCGAGCACGTGTTAGCTGGCGACTCGGCGAGTCCATATTCTGGACTCGGCGAGTCTGTCCGTCTGGGAGAAACCCTAAATCCCCGGGTTGCCCACTATTTAAGCCACCTTTTAGCCCCCAATATCGCCTCCTTCACCCTCTAAAGCTGTGAGAAAACCCTAATTCGTTCTTGTGTGGTTCTAAGTGATTTTGGTGTGCTATTGTGAAGGCTTGAAGAAGGAGAAGAAGAAAGGAGCAAGGAAAAGGATTGTAGAGCAGAAATTCAAGAGGAAGCAAGAGATCTTTGAGGTATTCTTCAGTTTTCCTTCTCTTTTATGACTTAAAACCCTTTTCTAGATCTTATTAATGCCTTCTTAAAGCCTTATATTGATATGGAAGCTCTCTTATGCCGAGATAACCTTAGATCTGTTCATTTAGGAGTTGTAGAGCCCAGATCTATTGCCTTTATGGAGTTATTCTGCATATTAACCCTAGATCTACCCTTTTAAGTGCTTTTTAGCCTTTATTCCCTTGTTTATGTGTTTGTACACGTAAAGTTGGAAACTTTACGTGGTAAATCAGCTTATTGGACCCAGATCTATCATTTGTATGTATTGGATTCGAGCAGAATCGAGTGTAGCTTAGTTGCATGGCGGTGACTCGGCGAGTCGGAAGAACGACTCGGCGAGTCGAGTCGCGAGTCCCCGATTTCTTCCTTTTGAGCGATGTCGAGTGGGCCTAGTGAGTTGTGGAGTGGACTCAGTGAGTTCGAGGGTAGACTCAGCAATGGAGGGACTCGGCGAGTTGTTCATACAACTCGGCGAGTCCAAGGCAATCTTCTTAAACTCAAGAACAACTCGTCGAGTTGTTCATATGACTCGGCGAGTCGGATGAAGATTGTCTGAGTTTTTGGATCGAATGAGTACTCGTCGAGTCGATGCCATACTCGACGAGTAGCAGCGAGTAGGGTCGAGGAGTGAGAGCAGGGACTCGGCGAGTTGGCGGCCCAACTCGGCGAGTCAGGTCAACTGTGGGTTGACTTTGTCTGAGAGTTGACTTGGTCCGAGGGTTGACTTTGACCAAGGGTAAAAGAGTCATTTTACCCAATGCAGTGTTTAGTATTTGATTGAGTGTGTTTATGGACTTGTAGCCGGGGAGATACCGGAGCAGCAGCAGTTAGCCCTCAGAGCTATTCACTCAGCATCCAGTTCACGAGGTGAGTTTCCTTTTAGTAGGAACGGGTCTAAGGCCACAATGCCGGCCCGTTTAGCTAGCAGTAGTATCCGGATTTTATCCGATGCAGTAGTTAGCATGTTTGATGCCTTCGTGGCTCAGACAGGATTATGTGTGTTCATGTTAGTGATATGTTATGCTATGATCAGTCAGCTTCGGGCTCCGGTCCGATGTCAGCTTCGGACTTCGGTTCGATGTAGGGGACAAGGTCCCAGTTAGCTTCGGACTTCGGTCCGATGTCAGCTTCGGACTTCGGTTCGATGTAGGGGATAAGGTCCCAGTTAGCTTCGGACTTCGGTCCGATGTCAGCTTCGGACTTCGGTTCGATGTAGGGACAAGGTCCCAGTCAGCTTCGGACTTCGGTCTGATGTGAGCTTCGTACTTCGGTCCGATGTAGGGGACAAGGTCCCAGTCAGTCAGCTTCGGACTTCGGTCCGATGGAGGGGGCAAGGCCCCGTATGTGCTTGATATATTATTGTATGGTATGTGGTAATTTGGGGGAGCTCACTAAGCTTCGTGCTTACAGTTTCAGTTTGGGTTTCAGGTACTTCCGCTTGTAGAGGGAAGAGCTCGGGATGATGGCATCGCACACACCACAGCTTCAGCTTTTATCCTGGGAGTTGACTTGGTTCTTGATTTTTATATGACATGGATATGATACAGTTTTTCCGCACAGTGTTTTTATTATTATTTTGAGATACATCATGTTTGGTTTATGATATGACACTCAGATTATGGTTTTTGGTTATGTTGAAAAACGAAATTTTTGGGTCGTTTCAACATCTAACTTGGTCCTCTAGACCACGTAACATACTCCTCGTAGTCGAACTCAAATTTAAATATGACCACTAGGGTCGGAACAAGAACCATCTTACTAGTCATTACCGAAACAATGGTAATGACATACCAGAATAAAGTGGAATCAATCACTAGCTTCTTGGTAACCTTGTGACTTTCCCTGATCCAAGTGCAAGTCCTGTGCTTCCGGTAGTATATGCATCTACTACCTTTCACACCTACTCATACTCGTCCCAAGTATTGTCTCTCAGTCGAACCAAGTCACTATACAAAAAAAAATCACACAATCATTTAACACATCAGGTACTAAAACCATAAATATCACATAAATATCAAAACCAGGGTTTACAATATAACTTGAAATGATTACACAAAAGCTCAAGTTCACCCTATACTATGCCTTTAATTGGCTATATCATAAGTTGATCCTTGGATATAAATTCCTCATTCTTGATTCGCTTCGTCGAGGATCATGTGGAATGCCTTTGGTTGTGGTGGTGCGTTTTTCTTTGGGCAGTCTCTAGAAATATGCCCTTCCTCGTTACATCCGTAGCACACCCTTTTGTTGGATGCACACTTGTTGGCGTAATGCCCCGTCTTCCCACATTTGTAGCAAGTCATATCCTCGCTACACTTCCCGAAGTGTTTCTTTTTACACTTCTCGCACCACTTAGCTTCATCTCTTCCTCCAGATTTCGAGAATTTGGTTTCTTTGTTGATTATTGAAGATCCTTCATGTTTCCTTTTCTCTCCAACTTCAGCTCTCTCCAGACCCTTTTCTTTTATTTGGGTTTCAACATTTTTGGCTGCCCAGATGGTGGCTTTCAAAGTGGTTGCTTGCTTGACTATCGGACCAAAGTCCGCTGGTAATCCATTGGCAAACTTGTTGACCTTGGAAAGTTCAGTTGGAAGTAGGTATGGAATAAGCTTCATCTTTTCCGTAAAGCTTGTGGCGTATTCCGTGATGCTCATTTTTCCTTTCTTCAGATTCTGGAACTCATTGTTGATTTTCAGGAGATCCTACTCAAAGCAGTATTGCATTTTCAATTGTACCACGAACTCCTCCCAAGACATCTTGCTAGCTTCCCCCTTGGGCATCGAACCGGCCAGTAACTTCCACCAGCTCAGTACCCCAGATTTTAATAGAGGAATTGCAAGAGCGGTCTTCTGCCTGTTGCTGCATTCGCAACTTTCAAACATAGTCTCCATTTCGGAGACCCAATCCATAACTTGCACCGGCGTCGGGTTTCCGGATAGACATGGTGGTTTGGATGCCATGAAATCCTTATACTTGCACCCACGACCATCATTTCCTCCATACTGGTTATTGCGTCTAACCACTGGTTGTTCGACTTGACCAATGATCCCACTAAAGTTTTCTCCTTCAGACTGCCCTCCATTCTCCTCGGGCTCTTCTGCTTGAATTGACGGTTCTTTACGATTCTGCCTAAGCAAGCGTCTTGTTTCTTCCATCTGACGATCCAACATCATCTGGATCATCATTTGTACACCAGCCATTGTTATCGGCTCAGGTGCATCAGCTACGACAGGTACTTGTTGAATTACAGGCGGTTGATTCCTGTTTTCATCAGCATTTCCAACTTTGCTTCTTGTTCTCACCATTTTTGATCTACACACCGAATAATTTCACCTTATTACTCCAAACGATTACATGCTAGTTCTAATGTCATATACATACGCTTAGAATCCTAAACACATAAACCTTCAGATCCGGTTGGCAACAAACCGTAGATCCGAACAAATAATATCATATATGGCAACATATAACATTTAGCACATAAAAGCATTTTAGGCAATTTTCCTAAAATAAACTAGTGCTTGTGTCTAAAATTTATCAGACACACATCTCATAATCTCCACTTAGCATATTAAGTTTAAGTCTAGAAATCCTACAAATTCCTAGTTCGCTTAAACTAATGCTCTGATACCAACTGTGACATCCCCAAAATCACGGCCAGAAAAGACCGATTTGTTTATGCTTTATAAAAATCAGAGTACTTCTTTAATGAAAGTGTCGCGGAATTTGTCCCTAGAAAAACATGATAAATACGTTATTAAAACATTTTCGAAGAAACGTATTTTATTCATTTTAAAACGTTTGGGATGTCATCGTCAATGCAGGATCATAAGCATAAACAGAACTTACATTCATTTACACTAATGATTTACATCTCCTTTATTCTCTCAGTGAATTATGTCTTCGTATTGATACCTGTGATACAAAGAAAACTGAGTGGGTCAGGCTTGGGAGCCTGGTGAGCATATAGGGTTTTCAACCCACAATAATACATTTATTATATTCAATTACCAATAATCGACCCAAATACCCATCCCCATTATCTTCTTTAAGGTTTTACCCTAAGAATCGATTATACTTTCTTTATTCATTCCTAAGGGTTTACCTGAGGAACTGGCTCACAGTCCATTTGCTACCACGGTTCATACAATAGGTACTACGTCGCATAGTCACCAGGGTTCATACAATTGGCACTACGTCTCATAGTCACCAGGGCTTACACAATAGGCACTACGTCTCATAGTCACCTGGGTTCATACAATTGGCACTACGTCTCATAGTCACCAGGGCTTACACAATAGGCACTACGTCTCATAGTCACCTGGGTTCATACAATTGGCACTACGTCTCATAGTCACCTGGGTTCATACAATTGGCACTACGTCTCATAGTCACCAGGGCTTACACAATAGGCACATCGTCACCAACTATTCCATCTACCCATGTTCTACCCAACGTTTTTATAGATATAAATACAAACACAATTTAAATCATTTAACACCCGTATAAAAACATCAATTCCAAATCCATCTCAAATAGATAATTAATATATAACACCTAGCACGTATTTCATAGCTAATACTTTATATTTATGTATTAGAAGAAAGTACTATGCACTCACGCGTATAAACAACAATATATATTCATACACATAACACGTATTTTATAAAATACTTCATATTTATGTGTAAGATGAAAGTGACTATACACTCACTTGCTCTGAAGATGATCCGACAGCACTACGGCTTGCGGATGTAGCGCCTCTCCGCAGATCTGGAAGATCTTCACAAAAACCGGGCTCCTCGCGGACAGGGCTTCGGCTCGGGAATAACGCTCTTCGGGATTCTCGGGGCTTCAGATCTCGCTTCGGGGCTCGGGAATATTACCGGGGCTTCGGGGTGCAAACGGCATGCAAATCGAGGCAAAAGATGAAAGAAGATGAAGAATTTGTAAAAGAAAAGAAGCTGGCCTCGCATCCCCTTTTATAGTTGCTGACCCTCGCACGTACGCGGGGCGTAACTTCGGGGTACGCGGGGCGTACTCTTCGGAGGTCGTCAGCGCTTACGTCATCGGCCCTCATACGTCATTGCATACGACTCTCGACTCCGTAGAACTCGAGTGCCCTACGTTGTACGCGGGGCGTACAGCAGTACGCGGTGCGTACTTCGGATGGACCGACTGATCTTCCTTCGGATAATATCGTATGTTAATTAAAAATAAATATTAAATATTTATTAAACTTCAAAAATTCATATCTCCTTCATACAAACTCTGTTTTCGACGTTCTTTATATCCACGCGAAGGTGAGACTACGCTCTACAACTTTCATTTAGACTCCGTCGGCTAATTTTGACTTTTATTTTTATTAATTATTTTTAGGAGGTTGGGACAGAAAATTTCGTTATAAATTCATAACTTCTTCGTCCGACGTCCATTCTCGCCTAACTTTTCATCGTTTCGCTACTAACAACGAGATCTTCGATTCTCATTTAGATTGTTTCGGCTAAAAACCGCTCGATCTCAAATCGAGTATTCGGGTTGCATACTGCCACGTCGAAACTTCAGAAAATCATAACTTCCTCATACGAAGTCAGATTTGGGCGTTCCTTTTATGCACGCTCTCAGTTTAACGAAATCTACGACTTTCGTTTAGATTGCTAAGGCTAAATATCGCTCTAACTTAAATTCATATTTTCCGTCACTTGGCGTCGTGCCGGTTCTGTCGCGAAACTTCGACAGGTCATAACTTCTTCGTTATCACTCAGATTTTGGCGTTCTTTATATGTACGGAATCCTTGTAACATATACTATAACCTAGTTAAGATTATTCATTCTAAATAATCTTCTATCAGAAACTCATTTTTGACGCTTATCGTCTTTAAATTGACTAGCCCTGATCTACGGGCGTTACATTAAGTAAGAAAAAATTAACCCTAATCATCATTTTATGTGAAACCCTAATTTCACTTGGGCTTTGTGTTGGGCCATCCAAGAATAATTAAATGGACTAGAGTAATTAGTTGGGCTTTAGGGTAAGGTCCATATGAAGGATTGGGCCTAATTTGGAAAATTGAGCCATAGATGGGCCATAGTTTGGGCCTAGATGGTTGTATGATATTGGGCCATATGTTGGGCTTTGATCCCTAGTTGACTTTGGGCTTATGGATTGAGCCTTGGGCTTGGGTAAGCCAAGCTAGGGGTAATGTAGCAATTATCCAAAGTATGTATTTATAGTTATGTGTTAGAACCCAATTATTAATTGGGTGTTATTTTGGTGTTGACAGTTTGGGAATCTGTCATCTAGCAGTTGGGGTTGAGTCAGCGGAACTTCAGCAGTGTGGGGTTGTGTCTACGGGACTTCAACAGTGTGAGGTGAGTTTCCTTCCAATAGGAACGGGTCTACGGCCACAATTCCGACCCGTTTAGTTAGCAGTAGTTCCGGACTACAGTCTGATGCAGTAGTTCATTATTCTTGGTGTCTTTGTGATACAGATGAGTTATGTGTTCCAGACTATGGTCCGATGCAGTATGCAGTATATGTGTTTATGTTATATTCTATGATTATGTTATGCTATGTTCAGTTAGTCCCGGACCTCAGTCCGATGCAGTAGTTAGAGTGCTTGATGTCTTTGTGATTCAAGCATGTTTTGTGTTATGTGTTTCGGACTCTGTTCTGATGTAGTATGCAGTATATGTATCCATGCTAGTTGATATGTTACGATATGATATGTTCAGTCAGTTTCCGGACTTCGGTATGATGCAGGGGACGGGGTCCCAGTCAGTTCTGGACTTCGGTCCGATGCAGTCAGTTCCGGACTTCGGTCCGATGCAGGGGACGGGGTCCCAGTTAGTTCCGGACTTCGGTCCGATGCAGTTTTCGGACTTCGGTCCGATGCAGTGGGCAAGGCCCAATATGTGTTTATATGTTATTGTATGGAATGTGGTAGTTTGAGGGAGCTCACTAAGCTCCGTGCTTACGGTTTTCAGTTTTGGTTTTAGGTACTCAGTTTTTTAAAAGAGGAGCTCGGGAAGATTGCAGTGCACACACCATTTGTTCAGCCTGGAATGTTTATATTCTGATATATTTGACAGTTGTTAAGATATTTTGAGATACATTCTTTATGATTCTTATATGACGTTTGATGAATATGGTTTTATTACTAATTTAAAACGAAATTTTCAGACTGTATTTTTGGGATGTTTCACTTTGCTTCCTCTACCTCCTCCTATTATTCTCCCTAACCCACAAGTTCAAAGGCTTGAAAAGTTCAAGCTCACTCAAGCCCTTTTGGCAAGTAAACATGAAGAAGGAAAGTCAGTGTGTGCACACGTCTTAGAGATGAAGTCACACATTGATAGGTTAAGAATGTTAGGAGTCGTTGTCTATGAGAAGTTGGTTGTTGACTAGGTCTTCAGTCGCTTCCTGACCCATATAGTGAGTTCGTAAGAGAGTAATATATGATAGACCATGACGTGACCCTCATCGGTCTCACCTATTTGCTTGTTGCTGCTGAATCAGCAATGATTTGGCACGCTGGAGAAGCAAAGTTGATTGGTGGATCTGCCTTCCAAACCTCTATGGACATAGGCAATGGCAACGAAAGGCATGCCATGGTTGAAAAGTTTGATCATAAGAGAAAGGAAAAGTTTGTAGTAGTTATGTGTGTTGTTCCAAAAAAGTCAATTTGCTTTTATTACCAACAGAAAGGGCATTAGAGACGAAGCTGCCTTATCTACCTGAGAGATCTAAGAGGTGGGAGAGTCAAGACGTATGGCTCTACTTCAGGTAAAATCCATTAACTAACTCTATAAGTTCCTATTTTTGATTCTTGATACATTATGTGATAAGATTGAATTTTGTTGATGTTTTGTAGAATCGAAGAAAATAAAGGAAGCTTAAACGAAGAAGTGAGCTGAGTCTGATCGCAAAGAAATGGATTCTAATCGCATGGATTCAAAGATCGGATTTTAAGCTGCTCCTTTCGATTTAGGATAGATTTCTAAGAAATGTAATAGCATAGTTTTTCAATTGAGTTACATTGTAAGGACAAATTTTTCCATAATAAAATAAAATTTGATTTTGTCTTTATTTATTTATCCTTGCAATGACATGTATGACAAATTGATGTTTGTGTATTTCCATTATTAACAATGTTGAAATGGATGTGATTCTTAGTTATGTTATTTATGGTAGCGTCATAATTTTCTAAGTACGGAAAGATTCCCATCGCCTAAGTTTCAATTGGACAGAAACTTGGAATCATACAACATGTATTGTGGGATGTATGGAAATCTTAGTACTTAGGTAATTAAGACTAATTCCTTGTTCACATAAGTATGTGAGTCAAGTGAAAGACTAAAGGAACTAGTACACAATGTTGTGCACTAGTCAAGTCCACCATAAATAATAATAACATTATTCGTCATGATTTACCAAAGGTCTAGTAAATATGGTTATACTTAAAAGATTAAGTGTAATTCTGAATCATTGAAAAGTTTCAATGAATAGCAGTACGAATAAGTAGAATCAATGAAGGCAGAAATATAAAAAGTTTCTCCAATCTAAGAAGAATGGAGAGTACTTTTGTATCGTGTTTTATGATCGTCTTGGTAATCGTAAGAACCATATTACAATTCATCCTCTAAGGATACCTTAGTGCACTGGTTTGGCTAAGAAGAGGAATGGAGAATTGTTGAAATGGTTAAGTCAATAAGATGTATCGTACTTCGTTCCAAAATCAATTCTTAGATTCATACTCCAAGATTATGACTTGAGTGACATAATCTTAAGTATGAATGCTCTTACACTTGCACTTTTTGGTAAGTTGTGATGTCTTGAACAAGACACATACCAACTAGTACTGAATTGCGTGTAGGTTTTGTCTTGATATCGACACACAATAACTCTTGGATATTTGTTTATCAAAATATGTTTTCTTGAAAAAAGATTCTAATATGTCAAGAGGTCAGTGGGAGTCTAAAGGTCTTGAAAAGTTTCAAGAACAAATCAAGAAGTAAATCTATTAAACACTAGCACACGACTTGAGGTTTATAACCTATCGTGTTGACAAAATTTTATTTATATGCCATTCCAGTAAAGTTACTTATGCATATGAGTTCTATGAGTTCTAAATTTACTACATAAGGGCAAACACCTTATTCAATGAAAGTACATTGACTGGAATAGGTGAGCTGCTAAATAACTTGGAAGCAATGGTGGGACCCTTGATGGCAAGAAATTAAGAATGAACAAGTTTTGTCCATAAGATTTTGAATTCGTCACAAACATTATCTTATGATTATGCTTATGACAAATTCATATGGATAGGAACACATGCACCATAAAATCTAAGTGTCATAAGGTTTTTCTCCTTCATGAAAATGATTGTGAGGAAATGCTTTCACTAAAATAGATTTTAAGAAAATAGCGATTATGTAAATTGCATTCTCAAATTCGATTATGATTATGGCATCCCTCTTCATAGTTCGAATTGTGAGATTTGGCAATTAGTCTGAACATTTGGGACTTAGTAATATAAGTTCTGAATTAGTTTAGACACATGTGTAAGCTGTCTAAGGAAAGGTGTGTGAGTTCGAGAAGCTTAGATAAAGGCTTATCGAAGCACATCGTATTGGAAATATGAACTTTAGAAGTTAATAAGTATGGTCTTTTAGAAGTCCAACTGTTTTCTGAATATATGTCAAAGCTAGTGGGAGTATAAATGTTATGCTGGGATAAATATAATCATCATGTTATTGTGAGCATGATTATTATTTAAGTATTGCAAGTTGGCAATATTAATTATAAAAAACAAAAGTTTCACTTTGCAAAGTTGCAGGGGTTGAAAAGTTGTTTTTGCTATAATTAAGGGAGAGAATGTTATACTTCGTTTCCAATCTAAAAGCTTAGATCGAGAAATTTTAATTGAATTTAGTCAAGGATATATTTATTATTTGCATTCTCAAAGTTTGATTATGATTACGGCACCCCTCTTCATAGTTCGAATTTTGAGAACACAGCAAATAAAAATATTATGGCAATATTATAGCAAGAAACTGGTAAAGTATCACGTTTTTTATTATGAATCGTATCTCACACGCTTCGAGTATAGGATCGATTGCATATGTTGTAATATTCGACCGTTCTAAAATTTTCCAAATGCCTAGGGCATTTAGAGGGAAAAAGGGAATAGAACCGGATTTGACTAAAATAATTAAACAACTGTCAAGGATAATCTAAGGTTCGCCAAAGATTGGTCGCTTGTGGACAGTTGGAAGTATACTAATGGATGGACCATATTGACATTATTATGAAGATAAGATTCTATTTAGAATGAGTTGTCATATGGAAAATATGGAAATGTTTACATATTGGGAGTTGGATATCGAGAATCAATGTCTAGATTAGAAACTTTTATTCAAGAAGGATGTTCAAAGGAATGTACTTTGAATATGAGACTTCATGACTATGGAATTTTCTTGTAACAATCTCCAATAGAGCCCTTTGTAATTTAATTGGCAAAGTCTTGGTGACTTTGGTGCTATGATATTACGAAAGGTCGTTGCATAAAATGTTAGAATCTAACATATTCTATAAGTGGCAAGAATTTGGTATTCTCACACTTGTGGTAAGGATTGGGAATTGTGAAATGAGTGTGATTGAAAATGTTATTCAATTATACTATTTCACAAAGTAAGGACCATAGGTAACCATAATGTGCATGCTAAGAGCATGGGACAATTGTTGTTATAATTCAAGTAAGAAGTTGATTACCTGAAACAACAAATAATAAGTAATCAATATGGTGATTAAATAAATGGTGTTTTATTTATACTCAAAAGTTTGGGGCCATATAGGATTAGTATTATTTTTGTGTTTCACTTTGCATGTTTTGACTTCCCGAATAATAAGATTATTCAAACCCTCCACAGTCACTCATTCTTTGCAAGTAGGAATGAAAGAAGACTGTCATGAATTTGTTTATAGAATGACTAAAGCGTTTAGTCATAGCACTAGTTTTCTACAGAGTTCATGAGTGCTGCTATAAGATTAGAGTATTGGATTAAACCCACGCTCACTTGGATTGCTTCATGGATTTTATCACGAGTGATTGGTGAGATGATAATATCATGTATTCTTGAAACCGAGATGTGTGAGTTGTATCTTGCGAGTCGATTACACATTGATAATATATAAACGCCCCAGTAACTTGGTGTTATAAGACATATTGCTGTGTGTGATTCGGTAAGTGAGTACAAGCGAGCATTGAGTCTAAGTTTATCCGTTCCTTTTACCCAAAGTGGGATAAAAGCGATATATGTGGGCCCCTCGATGATTCAGTGCTGACACCCTAAGCGCTTGGCCAAGCCGAGACTAAATTGGTGTGTTCAACTGTAGTCTGTTGTCAGTCGTCATAAATCGGAAATCGGGAAACAACACATGAACAAAGAGTATGATTAAAATCCATGTCTCAATTCATACGATATCTAGAATGGAGGAATATATGATCCCTTATCTAAAGGCAAGGATGTTGATAAGGTCAGAGTTTAACAGCGTCTTTGAGAGCTAAGATTGCTAATCAGATTATACTTACATTATAGTTGCTAGACTTATTCAAGTGGGACACTGTTGGATTAGTGTCTAAGCCCGTAACTATATTTGGTATGTACTTGAGTCGGTTGTGCATGGTCCTTTTGGGTTGCCTTCACCAAAGAAACTTGATAGGATGATTTATGGAGAAAGAGGATTAATTATGATTTATTAATATATTATATGAATAATATATTAAAGGAGAAATCATATTGTTTAATTAATATTAGTCAAGAATTAATTGATAGTTAGTTTTGTGACTAAAAGACATTAATTAAACTTAGGGGACTGGAATTGTAATTATAAGGTAATTGCAATTGGGCTATAGATCACCTTGGAACATAGGTTGGATGAATTCTATGGGAAGCCCATAAAGAAATCGTCCAAGGGGTGTTCAAAAGGGAGTATGTGGGCTACTTAGGGCCTAAGTAGTCAAATTAGGGTTTCCTCGTTGAAAACGCTAATAGCCTCACTATATAAAGACCCCTATGGCCCCAAAAATGTGGTGACTCCCTTGGAAGAACCCTAGGTCGTTTTTTGTACTCCTTCTCCTTCTCATAAGTCATTCTCTTGCTTGTGGTGTTTGTAAGACATTAGAGGAGTGACACTTGTGACTCTAAGCTCCAAAGACAAGAAGATTCAAGCCATTGAATAAGAGGTAATCATCTAGATCTGCTCTTATATGATAATTTCAAAATGCATATGCTAGATTAGGGTTCTTGAGTCTTGGATGAATTGCATGTACAATAGAGAAACCTAGATCCAAGCATTAGGGTTTGCATGAGCACATAGGATGTTCTTTTGTATAAAACCCATCAAAAAGAACTACCCCACACATGATCTGGAGTTGGCGGCGGTAATATTTGCTCAAAAGATATGGAGGCATTATCTTTACGGCACGAAGTGCAAGCTGTTCACGGATCATAAGATTCTTCAGTATCTCTTTGATCAAAAGAGTTAAATATGAGGCAACGACACTGGCTAGAGTTGCTTAAGGATTACGAATGCGAGATACTTTACCACCCGTGTAAAGCAAATGTCGTAGCTGATTCCTTGAGTCGAAAAGTGAGCCTAAAAAGGAGAAGGCCAGGAGCATTAAGAATTGAAGTTGTCTCAACGATCGTGGAAAGTATTAAGAAATCTCAAGAAGAAGCTTCAGAGAAAAATGAACGAAAAGAAGAGCATTTGGGGAAAACGCTGGTGTTCAGTACGAACAATCAAGGATTAAAGGTATTCCAAGATAGGATTTGGGTACCTAAGACGGGAGGAATCAGAGATATTCCGATGGAATAAACTCACAAGACCATGTACTCGATTCATCCCGGCAGCACAAAAATGTATAGGGATCTAAAACCCTATTACTGGTGGCCGATGATGAAGCTCGATGTTGCGAAGTATGTGGTCGAGTATGTGACATGTGCGAGAGTTAACGCACAACATCAGAAACCATATGGGAGTTTAGAACCTTTACCTGTACCCATGGGTAAATGGGTGGACATCACCATGGGTTTTGTCACTAAACTGCCCAGAACAAGGGACGGTCACGAAATGATTTGGGTGGTCATTGATCGATTCACTAAGAGTGCACACTTCATAGCAGCTAATGAAAGATGGTCGATGGATAAGCTCGCAAATGCTTATGTGAAGGAGGTAGTAAGACTTCATGATCTTTCTTTAACGATTGTATCATATCATGATAGTCGTTTCACGTCAAGGTTTTAGAGGAGTCTACAAGAGGAATTGGGTACGAAATTGTGTTTAAGTACAACTTATCATCTGCAAAACGATGGTCAGAGCGAAAGAACAACCCAAATGTTGGAGGATATGCTAAGAGCGTGTACCCTGGAATTTCAAGGTAACTAGGATGAACACTTACCTCTGGTAGAGTTTCCTACAACAATAGTTACCATTCGAGCTGATGGGTTTTAGCCATAAGAACTTTCCTATGTGCGCATGCAAAACCCTAATGCTTGGATCTAGGCTTTCTAATTAAACATGCTTTGAATCCAAGACTTCTAATGACTATTTAGGAGAAATAACAACATTGAAACAGATCTAGAATCATACCTTTTAATTCCTTGTTGATCTTGTTGTCTTGGAGCTTCTAGAGTCACAACTGTCACTCCTCTAATGGCTTACAAACACCAAATAGCAAGGAGGATGATTTGGGAGAGAGGAGAGGGGGGGAATTCGGCCAGGGCTTCTCTACTTTAGGTGAAGTACCAATTTCCCTATGCCATAGGGTCTATTTATACTTGTAGACTCCTTAAGGGTTACAACCTAAACCCTAATTGGATAATCTTCTCTTAAAGCTATCCAAATCCATTCCTTAGATAACCCATTGGACAATTTGAAGCTATCCTAGCTTCTAGAATCCGTCCAATACATATCTATATGGATTTACAGACTAAAGTTTAACTATCAAACAATTGACAGTTTATACCCTCTTATTTAATTAATCTCTTTACGTCACCAAATTAATTCCAATTAATTCTACGACTTATATTAATCAAATAACAATATATTATTCCTTATATTATTCTCATAATATATTAATAATATTTACTCTCTCTTAATAAATCATCCTATCAAGTTGCTATGGTGAAGGCAACCCAAAAGGACCATGCACAACCAGGTCAAATACTTGCCTAATATAGTTGCAGCCTTAGACACTATTTCAACAGTCTCCCACTTGGATAAGTCTAGTAACTATATGCACAAGTACAATTCGGTTTGCAATCGTAGCTCTCAAAGACACTGTCAAACTCTGATCTAATCAATCTTGTCCTTTAGCTAAGGGATCGTATAGTCCTCTGTTAGATATCATGCTGACAATCCTATGGAATGGTTAGTCAAGCATTTAGGTTTCTCGATCTCTGATTTATTTGACATAGAACTTAATCGAACTTATATGCATTTACTTATTCATTAATCGAGCGGTCGAGATATCGCTTTTACCTTCTTAGATAAAAGTTACAGATAAACTTCGACTTATATGCATTTACTTATTCATTAATCAACTATACACAACAATGCGTTTTATAACACCGAGTTACTGATGCGTTTTCGCATTATTAATGTACAATCAATTAAAAAATAACAAACCATATATCTAGGTTTTAAGACTATATGATATTATCGTCTTGCGATCACCCTTTTTTATATCATGTTCCATAAGGTGATTCCAGCAAGCGCGGGTTTGTTCCAATGCTCAAAACTAGTTCATAAGCACTCATGAGCGTTGCAGCAAACCTTTGCTATGTCTAACACCATTTAGACAATCTACACACCAATTCATGACAATCTTCATTCATATCTACTTCCAACATATGAACGATTGTGGACAATTTGAACAATTCGATTATTCCTAATAAACTCAATTATTCTGGAAGTCAAAACATGCAAAGTGAAACAATAGTTAAACAATTAACATAAGATAGTAACATTACTCATAAATAAAACTCCTTTATTTAATCATCAAATGTTAATTACATTTATCTATTACACGTTTCTAATACTATCTAATCTATGCTAATATCATCCTTCAGCCCAATACTCCTAGCATGCTGCAAGTGCTTAACCTTACTCAGTCCCTTTGTAAGCGGATCTGCTGGGTTATCTTCTGATGATATCCTCTTCACTATGATTTGTCCTTCTTCTACACGATGTCTGATGAAGTGATATTTTCTGTCGATATGTCGTGATCTACCATGATCCCTCGGTTCCTTGGTCAAGGCAACCACTCCTTCGTTATCACAGAAAATCTCCATGGGCTCCTTTATGGCAGGTAAAACTCCAAGATCACCGATGAAGTTCTTTAGCCATATTGCCTCCTTTGACGCTTCGCTCGCTGCAATGTACTCTGATTCGCACGTTGAATCAGCTACGGTTTCCTGCTTGGAACTCTTCCATGTCACTGCTCCTCCATTTAGGGTAAAGACCCAGCCCGACTGCGAACGGTAGTTGTTCCTGTCGGTCTGAAAACTGGCGTCACTATACCCTCGCACCTTCAAGTCATCACTCCCTCCAAGGACTAAGAACCATTCCTTCGTCCTCCGAAGGTACGTAAGGATATTCTTCACCGCAATCCAATGTGCTCTGCCAGGATTCCCTTGATATATGCTAACCATGCTCAAAGCGAAGGCTATATCAGGGAGAGTATAAGTCATAGCGTACATGATTGAGCCAACTGCGGAAGCGTATGGTACTCGGATCATTTCTGCTATTTCAGCTTCGGTACTCGGACTTTGAGTCTTACTCAACTTGGCATTACTTTGTATCGGTAATTCTCCTTTCTTCGAGTTCTCCATACTAAAACGTTTTAGTACCTTCTCTAAGTAAGTGTTCTGACTAAGTCCAATTAGTCTCTTACTTCTTTCTCTTACTATCCTTATTCCCAGAATGTAAGAAGCCTCTCCGAGGTCCTTCATAGCGAAGCACTTCCCGAGCCAGGACTTAACCTCCTGCAGAGTCGGGATGTCGTTTCCTATGAGTAATATGTCATCGACATATAGAACGAGGAAGCTTACTATACTCCCACTGGCTTTGACATATACACATGATTCGTCTTCGCTTCATACAAATCCAAATTCTTTGACTTTCTCATCAAAGCAAAGATTCCATCTGCAAGATGCTTGCTTAAGTCCATAAATGGACTTCTCAAGCTTACACACTCTATCCGGATGCTTCGGATCCACAAACCCCTCTGGCTGAGCCATGTAAACATCCTCAGCTAACTTTCCATTAAGGAAAGCGGTCTTGACATCCATTTGCCAAATCTCATAATCATGAAATGCAGCAATAGCTAGCATCACTCTAATAGATTTTATCTTCGCAACTGGTGAGAAGGTCTCATCATAGTCAACTCCGGGAGTTTGAGTAAAGCCCTTCGCAACCAATCGCGCTTTATATGTGTGTACGTTTCCATCTACGTCGGTCTTCTTCTTGAAGATCCATTTGCACCCAACGGTCTTACGTCCGGGCACATAATCAACCAAATTCCAAACTTGGTTATCATACATGGATTGGATCTCACTATCCATTACCTCTTTCCATTTCGCAGACTTCGGGCCTGCCATGGCTTCCTTATAGCTGTTAGGTTCATCAAGGTTTATTAGTGTACCGTTACTAATATACGTGTCCCCTTCGGTAGTAATATGAAAACCATAAAACTGGGGTTGAACTCTAACTCTATCGGAACGTCTAAGAGGTAAGGACTCGTCAATTGGTTCAACCGGAGTTTCCTCCTCGGGTTGAGCGCCAGCGGTAGAGGTTCCTTCATCTATCGACTCTTGAACCTCTTCAATCTCGATTTGCCTCCCACTGTCTCCTTGGCCTATGAGTTCTCGCTCTCGGAAAACTCCTCTCCTCGCAACAAAGACAACATTGTCCTTCGGTCTATAGAAGAGATATCCAAAGGATGTCTACGGGTAGCCGATGAAAATACATCGCTCACTTCGAGGTTCGAGCTTGTCGTGAGTATCTCGTCTTATGAATGCCTCGCAACCCCAAACCTTGATATGTGCCAACGAGGGAGCCTTCCCTGTCCACATCTCGTGAGGTGTTTTGGCAACCTTCTTAGTAGGGACTCGGTTAAGGATATGGGCGGCAGTCTCTAAGGCATACCCCCAAAAAGAGATAGGTAGTGAAGCACGACTCATCATAGAGCGAACCATATCCAATAAGGTTCGATTGCGCCTTTCTGCCACACCATTCAACTGCGGTGTCCTAGGAGGCGTCAATTGTGAAACTATTCCACACTCCTTGAGATAATCATGGAATTCAAGACTTAGGTACTCTCCTCCTCGATCGGATCGAAGCATCTTGATTTTCCTGCCCAATTGATTCTCCACTTCATTCTTGAACTCTTTGAACTTTTCAAAGGTTTCTGACTTTTGCTTGATTAAATAGATATACTGTGACATCCCCAAAATCTCGGCCAGAAAAGACCGATTTCATTTATGCTTTTTAAACATTTTCAGAGTAAATCCGTTTGATTTTAAAAGAGATGCGGAATTTGTTCCCAAAAACAAAACATGATAAAATGGATATTTATCAAAACATTTCATATAGAAATATGATTTCATTTCATAATCAAAAGTTGGGATGTCATGTTCCGATATAGATCATAAAGCATAAACGATAACATTACAAGTTGTTCAACAAATATACACATATACAGACTTGTAAACAAAACAACTTGATGATTCGCCCATCTTAAGCTCTTGCGCCACTTCCTGTAATACAAATCAACTGAGTGGGTCAGGCTTGGGAGCCTGGTGAGCCTATAGGGTTTTCAAACCCACAATAATTATATTTAATTTCATCAATCAACAATAAACCCGATTACCCATTCCCGTTATCCTCACCTTACGTTCCTAAAAATAACGTCTATTATAAGGAACTTATTTCAGGATTTTCATCGGGACGGACATTACTGTAGAGGGGCTTCCTCAACAATAAGTGTCCTAAAGGCAACCATGTGGGGGATAGAGTACACCGGTGAACACGTCGTTCACAACACCTACAGGTAATGAGCCTGCTAGTGTTCCACAGGACAGTCTAGAATAGTCCGTGGTCGTCATCCATACTCTGCTGAATGACTAGAATAACACCAATAACACCGAGGCCTCTCATTTGTTTATTTCACACCAATTATCTACCCATGTTCTACCCAACATATTAGTAGATAAAAATATACATTTTTATACATTGTTTAAAAACCTGTATAGCATGCTTTAATCAATACACATTCCACATAACAGATGAGGCATACACACATAACACGTATTTCATAGAGAATATACATTCACACATATAACCACAAAATATATATATGCACGTAGCACGTATTCTATTTTAAATACTTCATAATATTGCGTTGGAGAGAAAATAACTACACACTCACCTGATCAGAAGATGATCCGACAGCACTACGGCTTATAGAAGTAGCGTCTCTCCGTAGATCTGGAAGATCTTCACCAAAATCGAACTCCTCGCGGGCAGAGCTTCGACTCGGGAATAACGCTCTTCGGGATCCTCGGGGCTTCGGATCTTGCTTCGGGGCTCGGGAATGCTACCGGGGCTTCGGGATATGATTGGCACGCAAATCGAGGCAAAAAGGCTAGAGAGAATGAGGAATTTGCAAAAGAAAAGAAGCTGCTTCGGACCTCCTTTTATAGCCTGATCCTCGGGGTTACGCGGGGCGTAACTTCGGGGTACGCGGGGCGTAATGCTTCGCAGATCGTCATCGCTTACGTCACCGGGCCCTCTACGTCATCGCTTACGACTTCGGACTACTTGAGTGCACCTCGCTGTACGCGGGGCGTACAGCAGTACGCGCTGCGTACTTCGGATAGACCGCCTCTCCTTTCTTCGGATAATATCAGATAAAAATAAATATAAATATTAAATATTTTATTAAACTTCAGAAATTCATATCTCCTTCATACAGACTCCGTTTTCGACGTTCTTTATATCCACGCGAAGGTGAGACTACGCTCTACAACTTTCGTTTAGACTCCGTCGGCTAATTTTGACTTTTATTTTTATTAATTATTTTTAGAAGGCTCGGACAGGAAAACTTCGTTATTAAATCATAACTTCTTCGTCCGATGTCCATTCTCGCCTATCTTTTCATCGTTTCGCTACTAACAACGAGATCTTCGATTCTCATTTAGATTGTTTCGGCTAGAAATCGCTCGATCTCAAATCGAGTATTCGGGCTGCATATTGCCACGTCGAAACTTCAGAAAATCATAACTTCATCATACGAAGTCAGATTTGGGCGTTCCTTTTATGCACGCTCTCGGTTTAACGAAATCTACGACTTTCGTTTAGATCGCTAAGGCTAAATATCGCTCTAACTTAAATTCATATTTTACGTCACTCGGCGTTGTGCCGGTTCCGTCGTGAAACTTCAACAGGTCATAACTTCTTCGTTATAACTCGGATTTTGGAATTCCTTATATCTCCGGAATCCTTGTTTCAACCACTACAACTTTATGCAAAGATATCGGGCTTATCTCACACTTTAATTTTGACGCTTATTTTATTCTTAATTTAATTACATCACATAATTCACAAATTCACAAATAATACATTTTATTATTTCAAATTGGGGTTACAATGGCTAACCTAGACTATTACATTGCTAAAAAAAATGGCAAGCCTAGAAACACGGGCGTTACATATACCCATATCTGCTATAATCATCGGTAAAAGTCACGTAGAAGTGGTTCCCATCCTTCGTGGTTGATCTAAACGGTCCACATACATCGGTATGTATTAAGTCCAATAGACCCCCACCCCTTTCACATGTACTTGTGAAGGGTGACTTAGTCATCTTTCCAAGTAAACAAGACTCGCATGTGTCATCTTCCCTAAGGTCGAATGACTCCAACACTCCATCCTTTTGGAGTTGGGCTATGCGTTTCTTGTTGACATGTCCAAGACGACAATGCCATAAGGATGCCTTATCCATACTATTGGAAGAATCTATATTCAAAACATCATTTCCTAAGTTATCAACAATCATAACAGTTTCATAAATTCCATTACATGGTATAGCTTCAAAGTAAAAGACATCATTCAGATAAGCCAAAATAGAACCATTCTCATTATTAAAAGAAAATCTAAAACCTTGTCTATATAAACCATGAAATGAAATGATGTTTCTAGCCATTTCTGGCGAATAGCAACAATTGTTCAAATCTAAACATAAATTATTCCTAAGCACTAAAAAATACACTCCAATCTTGGTCACAGGCGACGATCTTCTGTTCCCCATGATTAGATTGATCCTTCCTTGCTCCACATCCCTACTTCTTCTTAGTCCCTGCACATTAGAACAAATGTGATAACCACAACCGGTATCAAGAACCCAAGAAATAGCATGATTAGAATCGTTAGATTTAATTGTGTATATACCTGCGAAAGATGGCTTGATCTTTCCTTCCTTGATGGCTTGCAGGTACTCTGGGCAGCTTCTCTTCCAATGTCCTATCTTGTGGCAGTGGTGGCACTCTGCCTCCTTCGGGTTAGGGCAGGGCTTAGCAGGATCAACTTTGGTCCCACTAGAAGAGGCGTCATCTCGGGCTTTAACCTTGCGATAGTTCTTAGACGAAGCCTTCCTCTTCTTTCCCTTTCCTTGACCAATAGCCAAGACAGGAGCAACGGGTGGATTGGGAGTTGGTGCAATAGACTTGTCTTTGAAGTTGCTCTCAACGACCCTCAAGAGACCTTGGAGTTTGCTTAGGGTGACCTCCTCTTTGTTCATGTGGTAGGTCATCCTAAATTGACTGTACATCGGAGGCAAAGAGTGAAGCACCGTGTCGATCGCCAAGTCTTCCCCAAAGTCAACATTTAACTTGCGAAGGCGGTCGACATACCTTTGCATCTTTTGAAGGTGCACGGTAAGAGATTCTCCATGACCCATCTTAGCGGAAATCATGTTGGTGAAAATCTCATAACGCTCTTGTCTCGTGTTCTGGTGGTATCTCTCCAATAAGTCTTGATGCATCTCGTACGGGTACATGTCCTCGTAGGATTTTTAGAATTCAGAGTTCATGGTGGCTATCATGATGCAATGTACCTTCGTTACATCTCACTCATGAGTTTCAAAAGCGGTAATTTCAGCCGGAGTAGCGATTTCAGGGTTGATCTTCTCGAGCTTCTCATCGAGGACATACTCCTTATCCTCATAGCGAGCAATGGTGCGAATGTATCTTATCCATTCGCTAAAGTTAGTTCCATCGAAGGTGACCTTTTGACAAAGGCTCATCAACGTGAAAGAACTAGCAGCAGCGTTGTTTGCGTTCGACATCTACAAAAGGAAAAGGGACAAAGATAGATTAGAATAAGAATCCCTAATTATCACCCAATAAGAAAAATTAGGGCTAGGATCCAACAATAACATTTACATATTAGAAAAGGGATGCCGTAATCTAACATGCAAATAAATTGAAGGTAAGTGAATGACGATTCACTAATTCTCCATCATTAAAAAAACTAACAATAAGTCCTAAATGTATTGAGAATTCGTAGGTTCTGATGAGATTCATTGAAACTATTCAATGGCATGTTTAAATCTCGATATGCCCCTCTTGTTTGTGACTGGGATACCGAGGATCACAAAGCAGGTGTGAATTACCATGCAAATTCACATGGTGCCTTCATTGTAACGATCACCTATTCGATGTGCCGGTAAACCATACACGCTCCATCGAACTATGATAAACAATGAATCACCCTTTGCCACCTTTGCTTAGAACCAATTAGTGTGCCGGTAAACCACACACGCTCCACTAACTTCTTAGCAAGGGTGCAAAGTGTAATTTCATGGGATTGCATCAATTCACTTTTCCTAAAGTAACTAAGATTGGAAAATTTTAAAAATATGTGCAGTTACTTTGTATTACTTATTATACTTTTAATGAGAGGATGAGGTTGCCATATCCTACCCGTTCGGCTAACGACCCTCCACCGATCAAGCAAGCAGTGGGTGTGAGTGTACACCCATTAAGCGCCATTTTATAGGCCGCAACCTTACACCCACCTTATAGATCGGCTTCGTGAATGAGGCCTACTAACGGTAAGACTAGCATTTTAGTTATACAAATATATATATATATATATATATATATATATATATATATATATATATATATATATTATTCTTGTAATATTATATTAGTATAGGGTTGTATTTTAAACCTTTTAAAATCTAGGGTTTGAAATTTAAGTTGTCTAAATTAAAACTTTTTAATCACAAAATATAAATTTCAAAACTTGAGGACAAGTTTTAAACATTTAAAACATGGAGGATCAAATAACAAATAATTTCAATTAACAATTAATTTCCTAATTATCTATATTTGATTTATTCAAGATTTCTTTTAAGATAATTACCAAAATAATCAAAATAATTAATTAATTATCATATAAGGAAATTAAATATTTTATTAGTTGATAAATATCTTTAATTAGATCAAGATTATAGTCATATATATTAAAAAATCGGATTAGGGTTGATCTAATATGATTAAGGAAAGTTTCCATAAGATAAATATCAAGAAATCCCGATTTTTGCCCTTCCTGACACTATAACTCGTCGAGTTCCCAACTGGACTCGTCGAGTCAGGCCAACTTGTCGAGTCCACCATGGACTCGTCGAGTTCATGACACAAAAGCACAAAATCAAATTTTGCAAGCAAGATTCAAACAAACAAGCAACAATTTAATGAAAACCAAGCTAGTCTCTGATACCACTGATGGGTTTTAGTCATAAGAACTTTCCTATGTGCGCATGCAAAACCCTAATGCTTGGATCTAGGATTTCTAATTAAACATGCTTTGAATCCAAGACTTATAATGACTATTTAGGAGAAATAACAACATTGAAACAGATCTAGAATCATACCTTTTAATTCCTTGTTGATCTTGTTGTCTTGGACCTTCTAGAGTCACAATTGTCACTCCTCTAATGGCTTACAAACACCAAATACCAAGGAGGATGATTTGGGAGAGAGAAGAGGGGAGGAATTCGGCCAGGGCTTCTCTACTTTAGGTGAAGTACCAATTTCCCTATGCCATAGGGTCTATTTATACTTGTAGACTCCTTAAGGGTTACAACCTAAACCCTAATTGGATAATCTTCTCTTAAAGCTATCCAAATCCATTCCTTAGATAACCCATTGGACGATTTGAAGCTATCCTAGCTTCTAGAATCCGTCCAATACATATCTATATGGATTTACAGTCTAAAGTTTAACTATCAAACAATTGACAGTTTATACCCTCTTATTTAATTAATCTCTTTAAGTCATCGAATTAATTCCAATTAATTCTACGACTTATATTAATCAAATAACAATATATTATTCCTTATATTATTCTCATAATATATTAATAATATTTACTCTCTCTTAATAAATCATCCTATCAAGTTGCTATGGTGAAGGCAACCCAAAAGGACCATGCACAACCGGGTCAAATACTTGCCTAATATAGTTGCAGCCTTAGACACTATTTCAACACGAGCATCAAGATGACACCTTATCAAGCCTTATATGGATAAAAGTGCCGTACGCCGTCTTGTTGGCTTGAAGCCGGAGAAAAGCAATTTATAGGCCCCGAGATAGTCCACCAAACTGTTGAAAAGCTAAAAGTGATCAGGGAAAGGATATTAGCAGCTCAGGAACGTCAAAAGAGCTATGCTGACAAGAAGAGGCGACCGATGACACTCGAAGTTGGGGATTTAGTTTTGCTTAAAGTCTCACCGTGGAAGGGACTTGTAAGATTTGGGAAACAAGGAAAGTTGAGTCCACAGTTTATTAAACCGTTCAAAGTTCTTCAAAGGATTAGGAACCAAGCTTACAAGCTCGAATTACCCAAAGAATTGGATGGTATTCATAACACATTCCATATGTGTTATTTGAGGAAGTTCACGGGAGAAGTTCTCAACATAATTCCGATTTCAGAGATAAGGATGGATGAGAATAATAGACTAATCGAAGAGCCCGAGGCAATTGTTGACCGTAAGACAAAAAAAGTTGTGATGCAAGATGGTCGACTTAATGCTTGTGTGATGGAAACATTTGAATGATCAAATCTCACCTGGGAAACGGAGAGTGACATGATGAGTCGCTGCTGAAATCTACCTGACGACCGTTGGCGGCACTCGAAGTCCAAGGGGCAGGAGCTGGCACCTGCCCTGCTGTATACAAACTCGGACAGTGGGCCTTCTTGTGGCCCCTCTGACTGCAGTGGAAACATAACAGATCAAGTCCCTGGGCGATGGTAACAACACAGTCTCTGCTAAAATGACCAATCTGGCCGCACTTGAAACATCCAACATCGCCACCACTTCTACGCCTGCACACACCCATGTGCATCCTTCCGCACTTCCCGCATCGACTGCGGCTCTGACAGTTCCTCGTCCTCAAATCCGAACCCTTGAGCCTCCTACCTGAACCTGTGGCTACCTGAGTCTCATCCGTTTTCCTCTTCCTTTCCGACTCCCTGCCCGACTCTTGCTCCTGCGTTACCCCATCGGCAACGCCCGTCGGCTGAACAACAGTTGTCTGATCCTGGAGCCTCGCGATCAATCTATCAGTGATCCTCACAACCATGTCAGGCAGATCCTCGCGAATGGCTCGCGTAACCTCCTCAACTATCCAATCATGCAAAGGTCTCTCTTGGAGATAGGGTGCCCCACTCACTCCCGTCCCTTGATGGAAAAAACTAGAAATGGGATCTCTTTCCCTGATGGATCCCCGAACTTCACAAGAATCGGGATCTAGACGAGCCCCAATCCGTCCTGAAACTATCTCGGCCTTAAAGGCCTCAAGATTACTGTCCATGAGCTCCATAATGGCCTCCCTAACCGAACCGAAAATCACAGGAGTCTGATGAATGATGTTGCGCGTGATCACTGCGGAAATGAAATCCCTCATCTGATCATCAAGCTGCCCGACTCTAAAGCCCGAGCCAGATCCCTCCTCGATGCCTGAACTGCTATCTGATAGCTCGCACAATATCACCATGCTGAAAATATAACAATTCTTGATCAATTTATGCACTACTGCTGAGGGATCTCTCACACACTCTACTAGTTCGCTGGTTTTGCCTTGGCCCCTCTTGAATCGAGTACGGATCCTCTGCTTTCAGTAGTACGGGCCCATACTACCTTCCACATCTATCCATACTTTCCTCAAGAGTTACCTCAACTCCACCAAGTCCCCTTTTCTCTTCTACTGATCTCTGCTACTCTCATCCTAGGCTTGCCCTAGGGAACCTCTGACTCTACCCAAACAGTCCTCAGCTGCTGAAGGTCTCCTTGTAATGCCAATTAGCCACCACCTGAATACCATCACATGTGACGAGGCTCAGATAATCCTTCAAGTAAAAGACTCGCCCCTACAACGGTTAGACTCAGACGAGAGTTGCGCAGTAGGGTCAAATCCAGCACTCTGAGATTATTCAACCCTAATCACATGTGATGTGACGTATTCACCTAATGTCTAACTCCCATCACTCAGAGTCCCACAAAGCACAAAGCAAGCAGCATTCAGATAAAGGAAGCATACTCAGGCAAAATTATTCTCATAACAAGAAGCTGTACTAGCATACAATGCTAAGCTCATACTATCAGGCATAACCTACACAGGCTATCCTACTGTTGTCTACTCAATACTAGCATGCAATTCTCATAAAGCTAAAACACATATAGCAGGCACATAAGGCATCCTCCTAGATCCTTAGTCCTATACTAGCATGCTGCTCTACTGAAACTGAAACTGAAACTGAACTAATAAACTTGTATGGGTAATTTGGGAGTACTTACTTGAGCTTGGCTGATTGCATGCACCACACCCTTTTCTCTTTTAAAAATTCCTTTCTTTCTAAGTGCTTTCAAAATTCTTTAGAAAACATTTTCCTTTTAAAAATCTTTTTATTTTTCCTTAGTTTGAGTTCAGATACACCCGGAGGTGTATCCGAATCCCTCAAACCAAGGCTCTGATACCAACTTGTAACGACCCAAAAATTTCTTTAAAAGCATTACTAAAATCATATTTATAAAAACTGTAACATAAGTCATAACAAAATTCCTCGAGTATTAATTCAAACATAATATCATTATCAGAGTCAAACATTCCCAGGCTAACTGACTATGGTGTGTGCACTGCAATCTTCCCGAGCTCCTCCTTTGAAAAACTGAGTACCTGAAACCAAAACTGAAAACCATAAGCACGAAGCTTAGTGAGCTCCCCCAAACTACCACATACCATGCAATAACATATAAAGCACATATTGGGGGCCTTGCCCCCTCCATCGGACCGAAGTCCGAAGCTGACTGACTGGGACCTTGTCCCCTACATCGGACCGAAGTCCGAAGCTGACTGACTTGGACCTTGTCCCCTACATCGGACCGAAGTCCGAAGCTGACTGTCTGGGACCTTGTCCCCTCCATCGGACCGAAGTCCGAAGCTAACTAACTGGGACCTTGTCCCCTACATCGGACCGAAGTCTGAAGCTAACTGACTGGGACCTTGTCCCCTCCATCGGACCGAAGTCCAAAGCTAACTGACTGGGACCTTGTCCCCTCCATCGGACCGAAGTCCAAAGCTAACTGACTGGGACCTTGTCCCCTCCATCGGACCGAAGTCCGAAGCTAACTGAACACAGCATATCATAACATATCAACTGGCATAAACACACATATACTGCATACTACATCGGGCCGTAGCCCGGAACACATAACACATAAATCCTGTCTGAGCCACGAAGGCATCAAACATACTAACTACTATATCATATCAAAATCCGGAAACTACTACTAGCTAAACGGGCCGGCATTGTGGCCTTAGACCCGTTCCTACTGGAAGGAAACTCACCTGAACTGCTGAGCTCTGCCGATAATCCTCTGGCTGCTAATCGACAATCCCCTAAGCTGCTGCTCCTCCAGCTCTCCGAGCTGCCAATATCAATATGACACTTAGTCTGACAGTCCTCTAAAAGTCAACTAAGTCAAAATCCTGGTCAAAGTCAACCTTCCAGGTCAACCCTACTCGCCGAGTCCTCCTAATGACTCGCCGAGTTCATATGCTCAGGGTCTTTCTATTCGCGACTCGACTCACCGAGTCAGTCCATGACTCGTCGAGTCCAACTATTTCCGAGTCCTGACCTGCCCAACTCGCTGAGTCTCCACCCGACTCACTGATTCGAGTTTCAACTCGAAGGGTTTGGGGTTTCGCGACCTGACTCGCCGAGTCCAAGAATAGACTCGCCGAGTCCAAGACAATCTTCAACCAACTCTTCAAGTTGTTCTTCCGACTCGTCGAGTTCGTGCCTAACTTCATCCGACTCGACGAGCTGTTCATCCCACTCATCGAGTTCCTCCTCATCTTCAAGCTACTCGCCGAGTCCACTCGAAGGACTCGCCGAGTCTATTCAGTCCTTAATCCATGCAGTGACCTTTCGAGCCAAACAGGGCTTCCAACTTATAGATCCATACTTCTAAGGCCTATCCCTATGTAAAGTGGCAAACTTTACTTGTAGATTAAGAGATCTAGGCTCAAAACACATTAAACTAGGGTTTATGTCAAACATACATCTTCAACATACCAAGGGCTGATACTTTAGGGGATTCTAGACCAAAACAAGCATGGATCTGAGGTAGCAACCTCAGATCTGGACCTCTAACTCGAAATGGTTACATATCATACCAAAATGTCCAAAACTCACACATAAGAATAGATCTAGGTGCAAAAGGGAGTCCAAGCAACAACTTATTACCTCTAATTGGTCTGAAATGTCTTCTCAACCCCGGATCTACAGTCCTTTCTTGCACCTCCAAGGCCTTTCTTCCTTCTCCAAGCTTCAAAAACTTCACTAAGGGGGTAAATCTTGCTCCAAAACGATTATGGCGGCTAGGGTTTAGTGATATGTGCTAGAGAGGCAGTAAAGGAACCCTAGGGGAGAGAATGAGACGTTTAAATAAGCTCCAAGTCCCGGATTTAGGGTTTTCCTTGCTCAGACCAGACTCGCCGAGTCACCTTGGCCGACTCGCCGAGTTGGTCGCTTACACCTCAACCCGGATCCCGCTCGGACTCACCGAGTCCCTCCTTGGACTCGCCGAGTCTCCCCTCAAAATTGGGGTTTTCTTTCTTTTCTTGGCTTTCCAAACTTTGGGTGTTTCATTTAGATAAAAACGATATCTATGAAGAAAGTTGTAGTGGTCGTGACAAGGATTCTGGACATATAAAGAGCGTCGAAATCCAAGTTATAACGAGGAAGTTATGGCTTGTCGAAGTTTCACGAAAGAACCCGGCATGACACTGCGTTACATAAATAGTGAATTTACGATAGAGGACTTTTTAGCCTTGTTGACATACAAGAAAGTCGTGGTGTTCGTTAAACCGAGAGCGTGCATAAAAAGAATGCCCAAATATGACTTCGTATGAGGAAGTTATGATTTTTCTAAGTTTCAGATCGGCAATGCACAGCCCGAAGTTCGAATTGTAGATCGAACGATTTTTAACCGACATAACCTAAACAAAAATCGAGGATCTCAACGGTAAAAATACAGATGAAAACGGAATCCATATGTAGAAGTTATGAGTTTTACACGATCGTTAAACAGTGTAATCTTCCCATACTATTAAATTTAGAATTAGTCGAGAATTAGCCGACGAAGTCTAAACGAAACTCGTAGAGTATGGTCCTGCCTACGTGTGGATATAAAGAATGTCAAAAGCGGAACTCGTATGCGAAATATATGAATTTTAGAATTCAGAGGTGCAATTTGTGAAGCTGGATGCAAGGCTACACCTAGCGTAGACTTTGGACGCCTCGTGTACCAAGTACGCCCCGCGTACGAGGACCCTATTGTGACATCCCCATTTTCATGGCCAGAAAAAGACCGATTTTGTTTATGCTTTATAAAAATCAGGGTATCTCTTTTAATAACAAGGTTGCGAAATTTGTTCCCAGTAAGCATGATAAATACGTTATCAAAGCATTTCTGAAGAAAAGTGTTTTTATTCATTTTAAAACATTTTGGATGTCATTGTCAATACAGAAACATAAGCATAAACAGAACTTACATTCATTATCACTAGTGATTTATATCTCCTTAATCCCTCAGTGTAATGTGACTTCATATCAACACCTGTGATATAAATAAACTGAATGGGTCAGGTTGGGAAACCTGGTGGGTACATAGGGTTTTCAACCCACAATAATATAATTATTATGTTTAAACATTTAAACAATCAACCCAATTACCCATCCTCATTATCTTCTTTATTCTACCCTAAGAATTCAGCTATTCCTCGTTTATTTATTCCTAAGGGTTATCCTAAGGAATAGGCACGAAATCCATCGTTGCCAAGGTTTACTCAACAGGCACTAAATTCATAGTTACCAAGATTTATCTCGTTTATTGACAATATTGTTTCTGAGACTCCTCTCGTAATACAGGTCAATGGGTTTTATCTCGTTTATCGACGGTATCGTTTCCGAGAATCCACTCGCAATACGTGTCGATGGGTTTTTAGAGTACACCTGGTGAATACATAGTTCAAAACACCTATAGGTTGCGAGCCTACTAGTGTCCACTGGGTTGTCTAGAATAGTCCGTGGTTGTCACCCATACTCTGCTGGATGACGGGGCCAACGCAGGGGTAAAAGGCTTCTCTCATGGTTCACCTCTCACCCTTACCTCATGGTTTATATCACCTATTCATCATTTTATTTTTGTCACACAGAAACTATTTCATCAACCCATGTTTTACGCAACACATTTTGTAGATATAAAATACGTATACAGTTTAGATAATTTAAAACATGTATAAAAATCTTTCACCCAACATAGACAGCAAGTATTCAGACAGTATCCACACATAGCACGTAATTTATATAAAATACTTCATATCTATGTGTAAGCTGAAAGTAACTATGCACTCACTTGATAAGGTGGTGACTCGGCACTCGGACAGCACCTCGTTATCTCAAAACAATTTCCTTCGACGAAACCTAGTATCATTACCACTAGGGTTTAGTCTAACGTTAACCGCGACTAATTATTAGTCTAGCTATTATTATTATTATTATTATTATTATTATTATTATTATTATTATTATTATTATTATTATTATATAAGCGTTAAACAACACTCTATATAACTCATAATAATAGCCCAAATAATTATTTTAAGGACATAATAACATTAGTATAATTACTTAAAAGCTATATTAAAAATTGCGTAGGTGTAGCTCACTTACAGCGGGTTTTAAAGAAAATCGGGCTTTGCTTGGAGCAGCGTTTCGAAACCGAAAGACCCTTTTTCTCGGGACTCCGAGAGCCTCGGGGCTTCCCTCAGGTGCTAGGGGTTTTACCTAGGGTTTAGGGGGGTTAAAACCCTTAGAGAGAGAAAGTATTTTAGAGAGAGAAGTGAATTGGTGTGAATTTTCCGGGAAATCTCGCAACTATTTATAGGTTGTTGAACTTCGGTGGTATGCTGGGCGTACCGAAGGCTACGCTGGGCGTACCTTCGGATAAGGTGCCAACTTCGCATCCAGCTGTCTCGCATTCGGAGAGGATAAGAACCGAAGTACGCTGCGTGTTGGGTCAAAAATATGGTTTATACTTTGCTTTTCTAGGAAAATATATTTTTATGTAATATTGTATATGTTTGCGGTTTGTGTGTACGGCCGTAACGTGTGTACGACCGCACACCCTGTGTACGGCCGTACACAGGGTGTGCGGCTGTACACATGTGTATGGCCGAAGGTCCATATAAATAGAGGAGTGCATGTGGGAGTGTACGGTTAGAAGGCGGAAGAAGAGAAGGCTAGAGAAGAGAGAGAAAGTTAGAGAGAAGAAGTGTGTGTGAGAGAGAGAATCTATTGTAAGGAGCATCATTCATATTGAATACATCGTTAGATTCATCATAATTCTTCTTCTCCTTCTCTTCTAAATGATCTGAAATCATCCAATTGATTGGGATTCCGCACCATCAATTGGATCTGTTTGATACACAAGCAATTTTGGGGACTTACAATTGGTATCAAAGCTTGGATTGTATCAGTCAATTTTGTCAGATCTGGAACTTATTTGATCTTATTTTGAAAAGATAATAGCGTTTTTGGATAGATCTCGCAAAAATAAGGGGGGTTTCTTCTTTGCATTTTTCATAAAAACGAGTTTTTGATCGAGTTTTGGAGCAAAAAAGGGTAAAAAAAACGTCGTTTTTTTTTTTCGCAAATATGTTGAAGGTGTGCGGCCAGACTTTGAAGGTGTGCGGCTCAGCAGTGTGCAGCTCGGTGTGTACGGCCGGCTCGGAGTGTGCGGCTCGGTCTCGCCTCGGATTCTCGGCTCAGTTGTGCCTCGCTCTCGTATCAACAGCGTATTCGGCTCGCATGTGTGCGGTCTCGGTGTACGCCTCGGAGTGTGCGGCTCGGTCTAGCCTCGGATTCTCGGCTCAGCTGCCTCGCTATCGTATCAACAGCGTGTTCGGCTCGCATTTGGTTCTCCTCGCTTCGCAGCTCTAGTCCTCGCACAGCAGCCTTGTATTAGAAAAAGTAGTAACGGAAATTGAAGGTGACAGGATTCGAACCAGGGTCTTCCCCCTACACAACCAGCGCGTTACCATCTCAACCAACTTGGTATATGTTTACTTGCTTTGAAATTTAAATCATAAGGACTCCATTTCGCCCCTATTTTCGCCAAATTGTCAATTTTAGCCCAAAATTCAAAATCTTTTATTTTAAAATTCTATTTTCACCCAAAAAAAATTTAGTTTTAATTTTTACTTTTATTTTTGACTTTTGATTTAAAATTTTGACTTTGACTTTTAAAATTTGACCTTTGACTTTAAACTTTGACTTTCTCGTTTGACTTTTATTTTTTCAAATTTAGCTTTTCGGTTTGACTTTTAAGTTTGTCTTTTCAAGTTTGACTTTTGAGTTTGACTTTTGAGTTTGACTTTTTAAATTTGACTTTTAAAGTTAACTTTCTCGGTTTTTAAGTCAAAGGGCAATTAAAAAATAATAATAATAATAATAATAATAATAATAATAATAATAAATTAAAATATATATATATATATATATATATATATATTAAAAAAAATTAAAAAAATAATAATAAAAAAAAGGCAAATGAGTTCCACATCAATTCAGGAAAATGAATCTGGTTGCTCTCCATCTTGTGTTAAAACTATTAATTTTTTACGAGAATCAATAGATCTAATCAAAAGGAAAAATGAGGATCTAAAATATGAGAAGTACACCATTAGGAAAGAACAAAAACCCCTGAAAGCTCAATTAGAAGCCAAAATCAAGGATTTCCGAAAACTACAAGAAGATTATAGCAATAAGTGTGAGAATTATAATCACATCAAAAGAAAACTTGCTGTTGTGACTGAAGAACTCGACGCTTTGAAAATTAAGTGTGGAAAAACATATGTTAGTTTCAAAAATTACACTGCGTCAAGTAAGACAGTTGAGTCCTTATTTGAAAACCAATTAAAATTCAAAGATAATAAAAACAAGGGTCTAGGATATGATAGTGTTCCTCCCCCTTTCAATCATAACTATATATCCATACCTTTGACTCAGGAAGAGATTGACCGAGAACCATTTATGGTATACGGTAAACCAGCTGTTGAACAGGCAACTGAGGGTGTTGATTTGAACGATACTAATGCTTCTACTTTATGTGCAGGTAAAGTAGCAGATGATGAGAACAAGGAGAACACCATTGAACAAACCAACATCTCCTTGAATTCTGAATATGTTGCTTTGAACTCAGTTGCTTCTGATCAATCTGTTGTTGAAAAGTACAGGTCACCAAATCAAGTGAAACGGCCGACTTGTTGCAACTGTGCGTGTGGGAAAAGCAAGAGACAAGGCAAAGATACGCCACCAGGGGCAGGAAGAAACAACTCCACAGTGAAGAAAAAGACATGTTTTCACTGTGGAACACCTGGACACATTGCCAGAAATTATCCAAATCGCGCATACATTCCCTACTACGCACAAGGCTGGCAGAAAACACCAAAAGGGAGATACTCCAAAAGAAACCCCTCAATGCCACATTCAGAAAATAGCGACTGGAATGCCACGAAGGCCAAAAATCAACCCCTTAAGGCCACATTCAGAAAATAGCGACTGGAATGCCACGAAGGCTAAAAATCAACCCCACAAGGCCAAGAAATCAACTCCCAAGGTCAAGAAGGGAATGTCGGCCAAGAAGTCAAATCCAAGAGATGCTCCCGTGAAGCCAAAATCAAAGTCATCTCGACGATCGGCTTCAAGTTCAAAATCAAGTGCCGAGGCAGCCATCCGCTCAAAAAGGAAATGGGTTAAACCCAACTACAGATGGGTACCGAAAGTGCAATCTCCCAAATTATCTAATGCTTCTAATATTTCTACATTTTCTGTTTGTGATAAACAGGATATGTCATGGGAGAGAGTATCGTGCAAAGATGACAAAGGTCGAACCAGTTTCAAAATGGACTGGGTTCCAAAGACCAACTGATCCCGCTATGTGTCGGAGCAGCTATGGAGGCATATCATCAGACTTCGGTTTGTTGATAGTGGTTGTCCCAGACACTTGATAGGAGGCATCTCTCAACTGTACAACACTCGGAATTTTGTTTGAGAGTATGTGTCCTTTGCGGGAAGGGAGGAAAGGAAGGGATCACATGGGGTTTGTGCTTAATGACATGAAGAATTTTCGGATCTGCTCTGAGATTACGCATGTTGTTCTCAGACCTTCTGGATGCAAATTCAATTGGTGACTTACGGTTTGAGTTTTCTTCTCTATACTCCTGAGTTTTTCTTAAGCTGATTCGCTTTAAAGATAAATTTTTGTTTTATGATAGTTTAAATTTGCGCATTTACTTTCATTTCTCTCCTATGCACAAATTTAGGGGGAGAAATAAAAACAAAACAAAAATTAGAAAATTAAAAAAAAATTAGAAAATCAAAATAAAAATATGTTGGTTATGGAATGTGCTTGAGGGAGATGTTTTGGGAAGTGATATGGTCATGTGATAACAGGCAATCTGAGTCTGCGTAACGTACCCGAAGTTGAAGGGTCTATGCTCTGGTTTGATGCATCGGTAGGCACGAAAGATTATAAATGGACTTGACTAGGCAGAGTTGAACTTAGGAAATTTATAGAATTGACAAATCTTGACCTAATTAGATCCATTTAGCCTGACAATACGACGCTCGGATAGATTGAGCAGGGAGATATATATATATATATATATATATATATATATATATATATATATATATGGGAATCTACTCGTCACATTAATTGAACCCGTACTTGGAACCGTGGTTTAACTTTTCCTCGATGTGCGAATTCTGTCCTTAATTTCGGTTGGATGGGGCGACCGGTAAATTCCGATAAATTAGGTCTGTAGAATATCATTTTCTTTCTTTCTGTCTGTTAGTCATATGTTGTCTCCTTTGCGTGACTTCTAATCCGACCTGGTACACAACGTATGCAACTCTATTTCTCTGCATGTTATATATGTGAAATACTTCTTATATGTTAGCCATATGTTGTCTCCTTTGCATGACTTCTAATCCGACCTGGTACACAGCATATGCAACCTTCTACTTCTCAACCCCTCTGAAATAATAAGTAATAGAATTCTGAATATATCCTCTCTCTGAATGGTTGTCTGCTCACCCGGTGTAAGGAGTACTCTGGAAGTTCTTGATGGCCGGGGCATATCAGGAAGCGGGAAACACATTCTAGTACACTTAAAATTGAACACGTACATATTGTCTATAGATCTCACTGCTCAATTTAGGTGGACAACAATATCCCTGGTCGTCGTCAGCTGAATGGTGCTTAAGATATAGTATCTAGAAACTTAGGATCAGATATAATATCTAGGAACTTAGGATCAAATTGTCTTGTCACTTATAGTATGTCCTAATTTTGTCACAATTTTTTGTGTTTAAGTGGACAACAATACAGACGATCGACCAGGCAAAGATGTGAATATGAAAGGTACTGACAAGCGGATAAAGGCTGTCTAAAAACTTTGATCCCAAATCATTCTTAAAGTTAGATATCATTTTATTTTTGTTAAATTTGTTCATAGTTTTCCTTTATGCACAAATTTTAGGAGGAGAATTAAAAATAATTAAAAAAATCAAACAAAAAAATTAAAAATTAAAAAAAAATGTGTTATTTCTGTTTTATTTTTCCAGAAAATATCAAAAATCCAAAAAAATATTTTTTTTGTGTGCTAATTTTTCTTTTAGTTTTGTTTTGTCTTGAAAAGTGATTTCAGGCGTAGATGAGACTCGTGGAGACTGTATTGAAGATCTTCTAAGCCAAGGCTTCATCCGTGAGCATCGAAGAATTCGCATTCGAAGGAGCAATAAATGAATATTATTCTTTCGACATTCAATCTGTCAACCCCAGAAGCATGGTGAAGCTGTATTTGAAGATTATGTGACAGATTGCATTGAAGCCTCCTCAATCAATTTGCTGCTAACTATGAACCTGCTGAAGTGAACCAAAAGATTATTTCTCTCCGTTGTTCTCTCTGAAGATTCTCAAGCTGAAAGAACTATCTTTCAAGAATCTTTTCAAGAAGCCTCCTCACCCAATGTGCGTTCAATTTCAAATTTTGAAGAAAAACTCAATCGCTCAAGATGAATTCATTTATTGAAGATTCATATGTTCATCTTGATGTTGTGAAGAAATTTGAAGATTAATGTTGAAGCCAAGCTCCCAATGAAGATTAACAAGAAAAAGCCAGCTACTTTTTAGGGGGAGTTTGTTGGGCCAATTAGAAAAGAAAGCTATAAACCAAGGGGGAGATTGTTGGGTCAAAAATATGGTTTATTCTTTGCTTTTCTAGGAAATATATTTTTATGTAATGTTGTATGTGTTTGCGGTTTGTGTGTACGGCCGTACACGTGTGTAAGGTCGTACACGTGTGTATGGCCGTACACAGGGTGTGCGGCTGTACACATGTGTATGGCTGAAGGTCCATATAAACAGAGGAGTACATGTGGGAGTGTACGGTTAGAAGGCAGAATAAGAGAAGGCTAGAGAAGAGAGAGAAAGTTAGAGAGAAAAAGTGTGTGTGAGAGAGAATCTATTGTAAGGAGCATCATTCATATTGAATACATCATTAGATTCATCTTAATTCTTCTTCTCCTTTTCTTCTAATTGATCTGACATCATCCAATTGATTGGGATTCCGCACCATCAATTGGATCTGTTTGATACACAAGCAATTTTGGGGACTTACACTGCGCGTACTTGGCCTCGGACGCGGGGCGTAGCAAAGGGCGATGTGTCCTCCTCCGATGCGATCCTCCGATCAGTGATGGAGGTCCCTGATGCTGCCACGTCATCATCTTTGCACCAGTTTCGTAATTTCACACATCGACTTCTAAAAATCATAACTTTTGCATACGAGCTTCATTTTCGACGTTCTTTATATCCACGCGTAGGCGGGAACGTACTCTACAATTTTCGTTTAGACTCCGTCATCTAATTTTGACTTATTTTTGAAAGTTATATTTTTAACAGGCCAGGACAGGGTTGGTCCGTTAAAAATTCATAACTTATTCATCCGACGTCCGTTTTCGTCTATCTTTTTATCGTTACGCTACTATTAACGAGATCTTCGATTCTTGTTTAGGTTGTGTCGGCTAAAACGAAACGACCCAAAAATATGACCCAAAAATTTTTTTTTTTTTAATATAATAAAAACTGTGATCAGAGCATCATATAATAAAACCATGCGTGATGTATTCCAAAACATAATAAAATACTGTGCGGAAAACTGTATCATACTACATCAAATCCAAACAACTAAATCAATCCCAGGCTAAAGCTGAGGCGGTGGTGTGTGCGATGCCATCATCCCGAGCTCTTCCCTTTGCTTGCGGAAGTACCTGAAACCAAAACTGAAACTGTAAGCACGAAGCTTAGTGAGCTCCCCCCAAATTACCACATACCATACTATAATATATCAAGCACATACGGGGCCTTGCCCCCTCCATCGGACCGAAGTCCGAAGCTGACTGACTGGGACCTTATCCCCTACATCGGACCAAAGTCCGAAGCTGACATCGGACCGAAGTCCGAAGCTAACTGGGACCTTGTCCCCTACATCGAACCGAAGTCCGAAGCTGACATCGGACCGAAGTCCGAAGCTAACTGGGACCTTGTCCCCTACATCGAACCGAAGTCCGAAGCTGACATCGGACCGAAGTCCGAAGCTAACTGGGACCTTGTCCCCTACATCGAACCGAAGTCCGAAGCTGACATCGGACCGGAGCCCGAAGCTGACTGCTCATAGCATAACATATCACTAACATGAGCACACATAATCTTGTCTGAGCCACGAAGGCATCAAACGTGCTAACTACTGCATCGGATAACATCCAGATACTACTGCTAGCTAAACGGGCCGGCATTGTGGCCTTAGACCCGTCCTACTGAAAGGAAACTCACCTCGTGAACTGGCAGCTGAGTGAATAGCTCTGAGGGCTAACTGCTGCTGCTCCGGTATCTCCCCGGCTACAAGTCCATAAACACACTCAATCAAATACTAAACACTGCATTGGGTAAAAATGACTCTTTTACCCTTGGTCAAAGTCAACCCTCGGACCAAGTCAACTCTCGGACAAAGTCAACCCACAGTTGACCTGACTCGCCGAGTTGGGCCGCCAACTCGCCGAGTCCATATTCTCACTCCTCGACCCTACCCGCTGCTACTCGTCGAGCATGGCATTGACTCGACGAGCACTCATTCGATCCACAAACTCAGACAATCTTCATCCGACTCGCCGAGTCATATGAACAACTCGACGAGTTGTTCTTGATCCTAAGAAGATTGCCTTGGACTCGCCGAGTTGTATGAACAACTCGCCGAGTCCCTCCATCACTGAGTCTACCCTCAACTCGCTGAGTCCACTCTCTAACTCACTGGATTCACTCGACGATGGTCAAAATGAAGGACTCGGGAACTCGCGACCCAACTCGCCGAGTCGTTCTTCCCGACTCGCCGAGTTGCCGCCATGCAACTGATTTTTACTCGATTTTGTTTGAATCCAACACATACAATTGATAGATCTGAGTCCAATAAGCTGATTTACCACGTAAAGTTTCCAACTTTACGTGCACAACCTCATGAATAAGGGAAATAAGGCTAAAAGATGCATAAAATGGGTAGATCTATGGTTAATATGCAAAGTAACTCCAAAAAGACAGTAGATATGGGCTCTACAACACCCCAACATTCAGATCCAAAGGTATTTCGGCTTATTAAGACATTCATACAAACATAAGGCTTGGAACAAACATCAAATAGCTCTTAGAAGAGCTCTAATGGAAGTTTAAAGCATATAACAAGAAGGGAACTCCGAAAATACCTCAATAAACTCATATTTGCCCTTGGATCTTTGCAATACAACTCGTTTCCTTACTTCTTTCTTCTTCTCCTTCTTCACACCTTCACAAAATGGCACCAAATCACTTATAAGCTCTCAAGGGAGAATTAGGGTTTTCTCACTGAGTTCTCAGGGTGAGGGAGGCAAGAATGGGGCTATAACGTGGTTTAAATAGTGGGCAACTCGGGGATTTAGGGTTTCACCCAGACGGATGGACTCGCCGAGTCCAGAATATGGACTCGCCGAGTCCCCGGCTCACGCGTGCTCGCAGCCGCGACCCTACTCGGCGAGTCAGGCTATGAACTCGCCGAGTTCCTCTTGCAAAACTCACAACAAATACCAATAAATTAACATACCGGGAACGGGTCGTTACAATTCTCCCCCACTTGACTCAGACTTCGTCCTCGAAGTCTGCTACGGCTGGATCTGCAAATAACTCTGGGTAGTGCTCTCTCATCTCCTCCTCAGCCTCCCACGTCCACTCAGACCCCTTCCGGTGCTGCCACTGCACATTTACTAACTGAATTTCCTTGTTCCTCAAGGTCTTGGTCTTCCGGTCCAGAATCGCGACCGGTCTCTCAATATAATTCAGGCTACTATCAACCTGAATATCCTCTAGGGGAACGACTGCTGATTCATCCACCAAACACTTCCTCAACTGAGACACATGGAAAGTGTTGTGGATCTGACTAAGCTCTTCAGGAAGATCTAACCGATAAGCAACCCGACCCACCCGGGCCAAAACCCTGAAAGGACCAATAAATCTGGGGCCCAACTTGCCCCTCTTCCGGAACCTGATGACACCCTTCCAAGGTGAGACCTTCAGAAGGACCATATCTCCCACCTGGAACTCCAAGTACGAACGCCTCCTATCGGCGTAGCTCTTCTGCCGACTCTGAGCAGTTTGCAGTCTACTACGGACCTGCTGGATCAACTCAGTCGTCTTGAGCACCACCTCTGTGCTCCCAATGACTCGCTGACCGACCTCGCCCCAACAAATCGGGGTCCTACACTTCCTCCCATACAGCATCTCAAAGGGAGGTCGGTCAATGCTCGCATGGTAAATGTTGTTATACGAGAATTCCGCTAACGGAAGGTACGTATCCCAACTGCCACCGAAATCTAGAACACATGCCCTGAGCATATCCTCTAGAGTCTGAATCGTCCTCTCGCTCTGCCCGTCTGTCTGAGGGTGGAAAGCGGTGCTGAAATGGAGACGAGTACCCATCTCGTCGTGGAACCGCTTCCAAAATCTGGATGTGAAACGGACATCTCGGTCAGACACCACTGATACCGGCACTCCATGACGTGCCACGATCTCACGCACATAGATATCGGCTAACTTCTCCGCCGATATACTCTCCTGGATCGGAATAAAATGGGCACTATTCGTCAACCGATCCACTACTACCCATATCGAGTCCACTCCACGTGCGGTCCGGGGAAGCTTGGTGACAAAATCCATGGTAATGTCCTCCCATTTCCACACGGGAATGTCTAACGGCTGCATCCTGTCGTGAGGTCTCTGGTGCTCCGCCTTGACCTTCCGGCAGGTCAGGCATCTCTCGACGTACCAGGCGACGTCCCGCTTCATGCAGGGCCACCAATAATCGGGTCGAAGATCTCGGTACATCTTTGTCGCTCCTGGGTGGATAGAAAATCGAGACTTATGAGCCTCGTCCATCAATACCTGCCGTACCCCACCCCAGTACGGTACCCATACCCTACCATGAAGCGTCAACAAACCCCGACTGTCGTAGTCAAATGAAGCTACTCGGCCCACTATCCTCTCACACTTCTGCCTCTCCTCCTTGAGGCCCTCCATCTGAGCCTCCTTGATCCGCTCCAAAAGTGGAGTGATCACTGTCATCCTCATACACAGATCCCTGATCGGGGCCGCCGACACCTTACGGCTTAGGGCGTCGGCCACCACGTTGGCCTTCCCTGGATGATAAAGGATCTCACAGTCATAGTCCTTCAGCACGTCCAACCACCTCCTCTGCCTCATATTCAGACTCGGCTGATCCATAAGATACCTCAAACTCTTATGATCCGTGTATATAGTACAACGGACCCCATAGAGGTAATGCCTCCAAATCTTGAGGGCAAACACAACTGCCCCCAGCTCCAAATCATGGGTAGGATAATTAGCCTCGTGAGGCTTCAACTGTCTCGAGGCATAAGCTATCACATGGCCTCGCTGCATCAGAACTGCTCCCAAACCTGTGATCGAGGCATCACAATAGACTACAAAGTCCTCTACTCCCTCTGGCAAGGTAAGGATCGGAGCCTCGCACAATCTCTGCCTGAGGGTCTCGAATGCTGTCTGCTGCTCTGGACCCCAACGAAATACCACTGATTTCTTGGTCAGTCGGGTGAGCGGCACTGCTATCTTGGAGAAATCCTGAATAAATCTCCGATAATACCCTGCCAACCCTAGGAAGCTCCGAATCTCAGATGGAGACTTCGGGACCTCCCACTGCATCACGGCCTCTATCTTGGCCGGATCTACCAACCCTTCTGGTTGACGAGGTGACCAAGGAACTGCACCTCGCGCAACCAGAACTCACATTTGGAGAACTTTGCGAAAAGTCTCTCCCTCCTCAAAACCTCTAGCACCTCCCGCAGGTGCTCCTCGTGCTGCTCCTGCGTCTTGGAATACACCAAGATGTCATCTATGAACACTATCACTGACCGATCCAGCATCGGCCTACACACGCGGTTCATGAGATCCATGAACGCGGTTGGGGCATTGGTGAGCCCAAATGGCATCACCACAAACTCGTAATGACCATACCTGGTCCTGAAAGCAGTCTTCTGCACATCTTCATTTCTAACCCGCATCTGATGATATCCGGAGCGTAGATCGATCTTGGAGAACCAAGACGCTCCCTGAAGCTGATCAAACAAATCATCTATCCTCGGGAGTGGGTAACGGTTCTTCACCGTTACCTTATTCAGCTCCCGATAATCAATACACATACGATGCGACCCATCCTTCTTTCTCACAAACAGGATTGGCGCTCCCCAAGGCGAACTGCTCGGCCGAATGAAACCCTTGTCTAACAGCTCCTGCAGCTGTGTAGACAACTCCTGCATCTCAGGGGGAGCTAGTCGATACGGTGCATTGGCTATCGGAGCCGCACCAGGGACGAGGTCGATCCGGAACTCGACCTGTCTCTCAGGAGGTATCCCCGGCAAATCCTCAGGAAACACATCCGGGTAGTCTCGAACAATAGGAACATCATCCACTGTCGACTTGCCCTTCTCCCGGGCATCCAAAACGTAGGCTACAAAACCGGCGCAACCCTGCTGAACATAGCGCCTCGCCCTTGCGGCGGAACAAAAGGTCGGTCCTCGCTGTGGCCTCTCGCCCTGAATCACCAACTCTCCCCCACTGGGAGTGCGAACCCTCACTAACTGAAGCTCGCAATCAATCACCGCCCCATTGGGGCTTAGCCAATCCATACCCACAATAACCTTATTCCCTCGCAGGGGAATAGGTACCAGATCCACTGAAAACTGCTCATCAAATAACTGAAGAGAACACCCTCTGTGCACTCTGCCGACCCTCACGGTCCTATCATCCGCTATCTCAACCTCTAATGGACAATCCAGCTCCCCTGGAGCTCTACTGAACCTCTTGCTAAGCGCAAGAGATACGAATGATCGGGTAGCCCCCGAATCGAATAATACCAAAGCAGAAATGTCGTTCACAGAGAACGACCCTGAATAAAACATACAGCCATAAGCAACATTTAATCAATAATAATGAAGAGATAAAAGGGAAGATACATACCCGTCACCACATCAGGAGTCGCTCGCGCCTCCTCTGCTGTCATCTGAAACGCCCTACTCTTCGCCACTGGCGCATCAGCTCAGCCCTGCCGGCCATCTGTAATCCTCAAGGTAGCAGGGGCAGGTGCAGCCACCTTCCCTGCTGCAGCTAAACTCGGACACTGGGACTTTTTATGTCCCCTCTGATTGCACTGAAAGCAAATCAGATCTGACGCTGCAACGGCAGTAGCAGGAGCCGTACAATCCCTACTCAAATGTCCAACCCGACCGCACTTGAAGCAGCCGGAACTCCCTGCCTTGCACGCTCCTTCGTGCATCTTCCCACACCTGCCACATCGACCGTGGCTCGGCTGTCCCCTGGACCTATGATCTGAAACCCTGGGCTTTTTGCCCGAACCGCCCAAACCCGAAACCGCCTCCGGTTTCCTCTTCTTCTCCATCTCGAGATCAATCTCCCTCTCCCGAGCTCTAGCAATCATATCTTCCAGCGTTTTACAGCTGGACCGGCTCACAAACTGGCGGATATCGCTCCGCAACATCTCATGATAACGGGCCTTCTTCATTTCCTCATCAGCTACATACTGAGAAACGAGAAGAGCCCTCTCCCTGAACTTGGCGGTGATCTCCGCCACTGTCTCTGTAGTCTGGGTGAGGTCCTGAAACTCCCTAGCCAACTGTTGCACCTCTATGACCGGTGCAAACTCCACCCTGAACCTGGTAGAGAAATCAGCCCAGGTCATGGCGTCCAATGCTGCATCATCCCCAATAGCCTGCCCGACCTCCTCCCACCAATCTCGTGCCCTGTCCTTCAGAAGACAGGACGCCAATCTGACCTTGTCCCCCTCGGGACATCTGCTAGTACGGAAAGCGTTGGCCACATCTGCCAACCATCTGGTGCTCGCTATGGGGTCCCGCGCCCCATGATAGTCCGGAGCTCCACATGCCCTGAACTCCCTGAAGGTAAGGGTGCGCGACCCCATCATGGCCGCCACCTCGGCACGGAAGGTGCCTAGTCTCTCATCCATCAGCTCTAGAATCCCCTCCTTGATCGAACCGAAGATCACAGGAGTCTGCTCTATAATGATGCGCGTAATCTCCGAAGAAAGAAACTCTCGGGTCTGCTCATCCATGCGCTCATCCCCCGAGCCTGAACCTGATCCCTCCCCGGCACCTCCGCTGCCGGCTGCTGGTCTCGAACGCAAAACCACCATTCTGAAACACATCACAACTACATCAGAAAACAGTAATATCTTGAGGGATCATTGCTACTACAACTAGCTTCCTGGTCTTGTCTCAGCCTTTCTTGATTCGAGTACGGATCCTCTGCTTCCAGTAGTACGGGCCCATACTACCTTCCACATCTATCCGTACTTTCTTCAAGAACTGCCCTGACTCCACCAAGTCACTTCTACTACTACTGATCTCTGCTACTCTCGTCCTAGGCTTGCCCCAGGGAAACCTCAGACTTAACTCAACTAGTCCTCAGCTGCTGCAGGTCTCCTTATAATGCTAATTAACCATCACCTGAACACCATCACATGTGACGAAGATCAGATAATCCTTCAAGTAAAAGACCCGTCCCTATAACGGTTGGACTCAAACAAGAGCTGCGCAATAGGGTCAGTTCCAGCACTCTGGGATTATTCAACCCTGATCACATGTGGTGTAACGTGTTCACCTAATGGCTAACTTCCATCACTCAGAATTCCCACAAAGCACGAAGCAGGCAGCATTTGGATAAAGGAAACATACTCAGGCAAAACTATTCTCAAAATGAGAAACTGATCTAGCATACAGTGCTAAGCTCATACTGTCAGGCATAACCTAAACAGGCTATCCTACTACTGTCTACTCAATACTAGCATGCAATACTCATAAAGCTGTAACACATAAAGCAGGCACATAAGGCATCCTCCTAGATCCTTAGTCCTATACTAGCATGCTATTCAACTGAAACTGAAACTGAACAATAACTTGTATGGATAATTTGGGAGTACTTACTTGAGCTCGGCTGACCGCATGCACACACCTCTATCTTGTTAAAAAAAATTCTCCCTTTCTAAGTATTTTAAAAATTCTTTTTATAAAACGTTTTTATTTAATAAAATCTTTCATTTCCCTTAGTTTGAGTTTAGATACACCCGGAAGTGTATCCAAATCCCTCAAACCAGGGCTCTGATACCAACTTGAAACGACCCAAAAATATGACCCAAAATTTTTTTTTTTTAATATAATAAAAACTGTGATCAGAGCATCATATAATAAAACCATGCGTGATGTATTCCAAAACATAATAAAATACTGTGCGGAAAACTGTATCATACTACATCAAATCCAAACAACTAAATCAATCCCAGGCTAAAGCTGAGGCGGTGGTGTGTGCGATGCCATCATCCCGAGCTCTTCCCTTTGCTTGCGGAAGTACCTGAAACCAAAACTGAAACTGTAAGCACGAAGCTTAGTGAGCTCCCCCCAAATTACCACATACCATACTATAATATATCAAGCACATACGGGGCCTTGCCCCCTCCATCGGACCGAAGTCCGAAGCTGACTGACTGGGACCTTATCCCCTACATCGGACCAAAGTCCGAAGCTGACATCGGACCGAAGTCCGAAGCTAACTGGGACCTTGTCCCCTACATCGAACCGAAGTCCGAAGCTGACATCGGACCGAAGTCCGAAGCTAACTGGGACCTTGTCCCCTACATCGAACCGAAGTCCGAAGCTGACATCGGACCGAAGTCCGAAGCTAACTGGGACCTTGTCCCCTACATCGAACCGAAGTCCGAAGCTGACATCGGACCGGAGCCCGAAGCTGACTGCTCATAGCATAACATATCACTAACATGAGCACACATAATCTTGTCTGAGCCACGAAGGCATCAAACGTGCTAACTACTGCATCGGATAACATCCAGATACTACTGCTAGCTAAACGGGCCGGCATTGTGGCCTTAGACCCGTCCTACTGAAAGGAAACTCACCTCGTGAACTGGCAGCTGAGTGAATAGCTCTGAGGGCTAACTGCTGCTGCTCCGGTATCTCCCCGGCTACAAGTCCATAAACACACTCAATCAAATACTAAACACTGCATTGGGTAAAAATGACTCTTTTACCCTTGGTCAAAGTCAACCCTCGGACCAAGTCAACTCTCGGACAAAGTCAACCCACAGTTGACCTGACTCGCCGAGTTGGGCCGCCAACTCGCCGAGTCCATATTCTCACTCCTCGACCCTACCCGCTGCTACTCGTCGAGCATGGCATTGACTCGACGAGCACTCATTCGATCCACAAACTCAGACAATCTTCATCCGACTCGCCGAGTCATATGAACAACTCGACGAGTTGTTCTTGATCCTAAGAAGATTGCCTTGGACTTGCCGAGTTGTATGAACAACTCGCCGAGTCCCTCCATCACTGAGTCTACCCTCAACTCGCTGAGTCCACTCTCTAACTCACTGGATTCACTCGACGATGGTCAAAATGAAGGACTCGGGAACTCGCGACCCAACTCGCCGAGTCGTTCTTCCCGACTCGCCGAGTTGCCGCCATGCAACTGATTTTTACTCGATTTTGTTTGAATCCAACACATACAATTGATAGATCTGAGTCCAATAAGCTGATTTACCACGTAAAGTTTCCAACTTTACGTGCACAACCTCATGAATAAGGGAAATAAGGCTAAAAGATGCATAAAATGGGTAGATCTATGGTTAATATGCAAAGTAACTCCAAAAAGACAGTAGATATGGGCTCTACAACACCCCAACATTCAGATCCAAAGGTATTTCGGCTTATTAAGACATTCATACAAACATAAGGCTTGGAACAAACATCAAATAGCTCTTAGAAGAGCTCTAATGGAAGTTTAAAGCATATAACAATAAGGGAACTCCGAAAATACCTCAATAAACTCATATTTGCCCTTGGATCTTTGCAATACAACTCGTTTCCTTACTTCTTTCTTCTTCTCCTTCTTCACACCTTCACAAAATGGCACCAAATCACTTATAAGCTCTCAAGGGAGAATTAGGGTTTTCTCACTGAGTTCTCAGGGTGAGGGAGGCAAGAATGGGGCTATAACGTGGTTTAAATAGTGGGCAACCCGGGGATTTAGGGTTTCACCCAGACGGATGGACTCGCCGAGTCCAGAATATGGACTCGCCGAGTCCCCGGCTCACGCGTGCTCGCAGCCGCGACCCTACTCGGCGAGTCAGGCTATGAACTCGCCGAGTTCCTCTTGCAAAACTCACAACAAATACCAATAAATTAACATACCGGGAACGGGTCGTTACATAAAAAGCGTTCGATCTAATATTCGAATTTCGGGTTGTACACCGCTAAGTCGAAACTTCGAAAAATCATAACTTCGTCATACGAAGTCGGATTTGGGCGTTCTTTTTATGGACGCTCTCGGTTTAACATATTCTATGACTTTCGTTTAGGTTGATAAGGCTAAAAGTCACTCTATCGTAAATTCACTATTTACGCTTCCCGGTGCCGTGTCGGTTCCGTCGCGAAACTTTGACGGGTTATAACTTCTTTGTTATAACTCGGATTTCGGCGTTCTTTATATGTACGGAAGCCTTGAGACATATTCTACAACTTGGTTAAGATTATTTATTCTAAAAGATCTTTTGTCAAAAAGTCATTTCGACCCCTATTATCTCTAAATTGACTAGCCCGGATGTGCGGGCGTTACACCTATGCCCCGCGTAATGACTTTTTCTGCGGTCCGAGATAAGCGAAGCACCACCACTAAGAGTCGGACACGTGTGTACGGAGCGAGGAGTACACCCCGCGTAGAAGCCTCGGTACGCCCAACATACATCTGAGGTTTCGCCTATAAAAGGGGACCAAGGGCAACCGAGATTTTTGCTCACTTTCTCGCTACTTTCTCTCTCTATTTTCTCTCACTACCTCCCTAACCCCCTCCTAAGTCTAGGTAAACCTCCTATCACTAGAAGAAAGCCTCGGAGAGTCCGGAGTCTCCGAGAAAAAGAGTTTTTCGGTTTGAAACTCTGCCCGCGAGTAGCCTGGTTCTCAAGCAAACTTCCCGGTTTCGTCAAAGAAGGTTGTTTTTAAAAGCGAGGTGTTGTCCAAATTACTATGTATCAAGTGAGTGTATAGTCACTTTCATCTTACACATAGATATGAAGTATTTTATATAAATTATATGTTATGTGTGTGTGTGTATATATATATATATACACATATGTGTATGTTATCTATTTACCTGAGATCTATGTTGGATGAAAGATCTAAATTTCTTTCCTTTAGATGTGAAATTTTTCTTCAAATCTAGACCGTATATGTGTTTTATGCTTTGAAAGTTATGTTGGATAAAAGATGTAAGCTTTGGTTTACAGATCTGGACCATGTATGTATTGTATATCTACAAATATGTTGGATAGAACATGGGTAGATAAAATAGTTGGTGTGTGGTGAAATAAAACGATGAGAGGCCTCAATGTTGACATTGTTACAGTCATCTAGCGGAGTATGGATGACGACCACAGACTTTTCTAGGAAGTCGAGTGGAACGCTAGCAGGCTCGCATCCTGTATGTGTTTGTGAACGAAGTGTTCACCGGTGTACTTCATCCCCCCATGGTTGCCTTACGAACATATATGGATGAGGAATCCCCCTAGCAGTAGTGTCAATCCTAATGAAATTCCTTTGGATAGGTCCCTTATAAGAGATGCTATAGGGGCATAAGGTGAGGATAATGGGAATGGGTAATCGGGTTTAATGATTGCTGAAAATAATAAACTTATTTATTGTGGGTTGAAAACCATATATACTCATCAAGCTCCCCAGCCTGATCCACTCAATTTCTTATATTACAAGTAGTGGCAAAAGCATAGTTGGATGACTTGACGAGAATTATGGAATTGAGGCCAGATTATGTTTTGTGACCTAAAATGTTTATTTCTTTTTGGTTTATGCTTACGGTATGTATCGATGATTGACATCCCGAGTTTTTGTAATTTAATGAAAATGCATTTCTTTAAGAAATGTTTTAATAAATTTATATCATATTTTGTTTTGGGAACAAATTCCGCAATACTTTTCTTAAGAAGTTACTCTGATCTTTATTAAAAAGCATAAACGAAATCGGTCTTTTCTGGCCATACAAATGGGGATGTCACAACTACCACCATCCATCACCAGCGCCTGCCTCCACTACCCGCCATTACCATCCCCACCACAACCCATCATCACCACTACCCCTTACCACCACCACCCACTATCACAACCACCCATCCACCACTACCAACCCCACCAACATCATCACCACCACCCACCACCACCAACATTACCGCATGCAACCACTACCCATCACCACCACCATACATCACCAATCCATCAATACCACCACCACCTACCCACCTACCCCATGTCACCCCCACCACCCTTCACCACTACCATCATTGATAACTCCTATTTCATATATATATATATATATATATATATATATATATATATATATATATATATATATATGGTGTTTCTTATTATTTTATACCATGTTTTTATATTATTTGGAACTAAAAGGTACTTATAATGATTTGAATTATATTTTACATATATAACATATTGCTAGCGCGAAAAGGAAGCAAAAAGACTGTAAAATAGAGCTGAAAAATACACAAAAAGGATTTTATTGGACTGCTTGACGCCTCGTTAGTGTTGTGAACATATCTCGTGACTCGTAATTTCCGATTTACGATATTAAAAATGTTCCTGAAACTAGAAAAAATTTAGGAAAACTTTCGTTTTTGAGCAAAATGTTGATTCCTAGTTCCCACGGTGTGGCAAAGCATTTACACAATGTGGAAAATCAAAAAATTTCATGCACGGGAAGATTCTATCTCCCACAGTGTGGCATTCCTTTCTCTACACCATGGTGATCCTAAAACCCATAAATAGAGTAAAAAATTAACCCTAATGACATACCTTTAACCCTATGTTGTTCCCTACAATTATAAACCTTAGAAGAGGCGTTTTTAGGGTCTAAAAGGTGGACGGAGGGCCGTTAAACTGATATGGAGCAATTTGAAGGATTCGAGAGCATATTCATGTCGGGAATCATTCGGTTTGCTTTCCTAGTCACAAGTAGTATTCCAGTTATGTTCCCTTTGTTTTTACTTTCTAAATTTATGTGTTAAAACCTTTTGTTTTGCGTTCAATATTACATGAATCATGAGATCTTGGATTAAATTGCATATTTGGTCTGTTTATTCTTATTTAATTTATTGTGCCAAGCTTTATTGAAGATCCATATATGTTAAGGATCGTTGCTTTATTAACTATTGTTGAGTTTATGTGATTAGAAGAACAATCTAGTTATATATTCTTGAATCATAGTTGTTTTATTACCATAAAATAATTGTGACTAGTGTCGGATCAAAACCTAGGGTTAGGTTAACAAAGCTATGAACTTTAATGTGTGTGTATGTTTTAGATGAACAATATTATCATGATTTAATTCTAATAACCTTTAGGATTAATAAAAATTAAATCTTGAATGATAGGAACTGAACAATGAATTTAGGGAAAATTAATTGCATGAGGATGAAATTAAGAGTCCTTACAATCATTAGTATTTGTGTATGGACCAAATACATAAATTAATTTAGGAAGGCGAATAATGAATAAAAGACCATTTCACTAATGTAATTATCCTTGATTTTAAGATGTAATCTAGTTTGAACCAAAGTACCTAAAGTGATCCCTTTCCAGTCAGTTTATCTAGTTAGTTTAATTGTTGATTTAATTGAGTTTTAATAATCAAACCCCCCCCCCCCATTTTATTGTTTTCTTCAATTTAATATAACATGTAATCAAATATTCTAATGTTAATTCACTAGTGTTTCCCAGAAGTTTGACACTCTTTGCTTACCAAAGTTATATTATACTCGATCATGTTTATTGTTTGTAAGGTGTGGTTTAGATGTGGTAGATTAGGAATTATAAATAAAAAACCACTACATAAGTAACACATCAAGTTTTTGGCGTCGTTGCCCGGGAACGGTTTTCAATTAATTTAATTTATTTGATTATTTGTTATTTGTTTTTGCATTTTTATTTTTCTTTGATAACATGTCACTTGTCAGGAATGTTTTTATTGTTTTGTGCAGGAACTCGTGATCATACACATTGCTTGGTTTTACTTTCTGCCTGGGTTTTTGAGACTGCAAGCGATTAGGTAATTCTTGACTTGTTTAGTCTTCAACTTTGGTGATTTGTTCAACTCAATCCACAAGACGTAGTATAGCAAGATGTGTCGTAGTGGTTTTGTGGAAGACCGAACTCTTGCTACTCTTGACTAGTTTGGCCAATTTTTGTTCTACTTATTAGTTGATGGTGCAAATAAAACAAAGGAAATAGCCTAATAGGGCCCGAAAGTTTTTGTTTTCAAAAATTACTTCTTGCATGCAAGAGATTAAATCAACAATTGGAGCATGATTGCGAAGAAGACGTGTGATCGTGATATCTTATTTATTTATTTTAGTGTGATTTTATTTTTAATTTGTTTAAATTTTGTTTTCCATGTTGATGCTCTTGATGTTTCAGCTCTTTGCAAAATTATTGCACTTCGGATGCCTTATATTTCAACAATTTGGATCGTGTGTGGTTTTGGCACGAGAGAAATTTCAGGAAAGGTGTTGCATCACATAAGTGTGGGGTCACTTACCCACACGAGAGAGGGATCGAGGCTTTTATTAAAGTCCACTACTAGATGGAAGATCATATACGAGATACGAGACGAGTGATTGGCCGACACAACTCGAGTTCATTTTTTTGTTGTGAAAAATCCATTGTTCAACTTCCATGTTGTGGTATGTGCACAACCACGACATGGCTACATCTCTTGTGTAAAGAAACTTCCTGAGAAACGATTCCCATGTTTTACACATTGATCCATTATACGATGTCTCCAACCGTTCCGCACACCAAGTTTTTCGCAATGCCAAGTCCCGGTCTGAGAAGAAAGAAAGCAACAATTCCAGTTTTTAGTTTTCCAGTAAATTTTGAAGCAACATTATTCTCAAGCAGCCCACTATAGTTTTGATCTCACCACTACCACCCCAAGGAAGTTTGTTCCTTTTTATGCTCTTTGTTTTAATGTACTTTAATTGTTTTAAGCATGCAATGGGGACATTGCATGAATTAAGTGTGGGGGTAAGGGTTGAATATAGGAATACAAGCATACCAAGAAATAAAAAAAACATGACTAGGATTAAAGAAATTTAACATATAAAGACTTGAAATATTGGTCTGGTTTTGAAATCTATTAAAAAGTTATTATATTGTTATGTTGAGACCTAGGTTGCTAGTGTTGTGTGGGACGATCCGATGCGAGTTTTGATGCTTAATTGAGCCAATATATGTTCTAGTGTATTTATGGCTTCCCTATCCTAGTGAAACCTTCAGACAAAAATATAACCTTTTTTAGTTTGAGGGACATAATACATTCAACATTGTGTATCATAAATGTATCTAGGAAAACTTATGTAGTCATTGCACGTTAGATTAATTCCTTTAACCAATAAGGGTTGAAGTTACGCTCCCTTGCTTAAGCATATATTTTTCTTTTTAGGTTTTTAGTTTTGAGTGGGTGATAAAAAAAGAGAAACATTGAGTGAATAAAAAGCCTACAAAGTCTGAAGATTTAAAGATTGAAGATATTGAAGAATGAAGTGAAATTGTAAATAGTCCAATGAGTATTTTATTTTATTATAGTTTTTCTTTTCTAGGTTACTTTTCCATATGTATGCTTGGGAGCTTAATCAAAAACTACCTCGATGTTCAGAAAGATTTATGAAGATATAATCGGAGGGATGCGTAAAATGAATGTCTTTCAAAATAACTAGGAAATGTTTTTGAGGATTGTGAGAATTTAGGATTATGGAAGTACTTAGGAATATCAGACACAAATACAGGCATTGCGAATTTGATGCAATGGATGAGCTAAAAATGGATTGTCTTGTGCGATGCTAGTAGCTAAGGTCTTGATGTGATAGTATGATGATTGTAAATTTAATTTTGCTTGGGGGTAAGCAAAAGACTAGTCTGGGGTAGTTTGATAACGCCTATTTTATACATATATTTAAGGCGTTTTCTTATAATTTTATACCATGTTTTTGTATTATTTGGAAGTAAAAGGTACTTATAATGCTTTGAATTATATTTTACAGATATAACATGTTAGAGTGAAAAGGAAGCAAAAAGAGTGGAAAACGGAGCTGAAAAACACAAAAAGGATGATGCTGGACTAGTTGACCCTTCGTCAGTGTTTTGACCATATCTCATGATTTGTAACTCCAATTGATGAGATACAAAATGTTTCGGTAACTAGACAAAATTTCAGACAACTTTTATTTTTGAGCAAGATGTTGATTTGTGACATCCCCAAAATCACGGGCAGAAAAGACCGACTTCATTTATGTTTTTTAAAATAATTTTAGAGTAAATCCTTTTGATTTAAAAGTGTTGCGGAATTTGTTCCCAAAACAAAACATGATAAAATAATATTTATCAAAGCATTTCATCAAGAGATGCATTTTCATTATATAATCAAAACTCGGGATGGCATGTTCCGATACAGACCATAAAGCATAAACGATAACATTACAAGTCATTCAACAAATATATACATATACATACTTGTAAACAAAACAACTCGATGATTCATCCATCTTACGCCCTTGCGCCACTTCCTGTAATACAAATAAAACTGAGTGGGTCAGGCTTGGGAGCCTGGTGAGCATATAGGGTTTTCAACCCACAATAAATAAATTATATTTAATTTCACCAACCAATCACTATCCCGATTATCCATTCCCGTTATCCTCACTTTACGTCCCTAAATCAACATCTATCTCAAGGGACCTAATCTAGGATTTTCATCGGGACGGACATCACTGCTAAAGGGTTTCCTCAACAATAGATATCCTAAAGGCAACCATGAGGGGGATAGAGTACACCGGTGAACACATCGTTCACAACACCTACAGGTTATGAACCTGCTAGCGTTCCACTGGACTGTCTAGAAAGAGTCCGTGGTCGTTATCCATACTCCGCTGAATAACTAGATCAACAACAACAACAACATCGAGGCCTCTCATCTATTTATTTCACACCAACTATCTACCCATGTTCTACCCAACATATTAGTAGATAAAAATATATATTTTTATACATAGTTTAAAACCTGTATATCATTTTCATTCAATACATATTCCACATAACAGATGAGGCACACCCACATAACACGTATTTCATAGAAAGCAATTCAGATCTATGAGATGGAATAGAGTGAATATACATTCACACACATAACAGCAAAATTATACACATAACACGTATTTCGTATAAAATACCTCATAATCATGCGTTAGAAGAAAGTAACTACGCACTCACACATATAAACAACAATATACTTAATACACTCGAACCATACTTGTATTATTATCGTGTTTATGAAAGGTAGTATACACTAACTTGATCAGAAGATGATCGGACAACACTACGACTTGCAGAAGTAGTAATCCTCAGCAGATCTGGAAGATCTCTACAAAAATCGAACTTCTCGCGGGCAAAGCTTCGGCTCGGGAACCGCACTTCTCGGGATCTTCGGGATCTCGGGACTTGCTTCGGGGCTCGAGAATAATACCGGGGCTTCAGGGTATTTCTGGCACGCAAAACGATGCAAAACGGGAGAGAGAAGAGAGAAAAATAGCAAAGGAGTCGGCTGCCCTCGCATCCTATTTATAGGAGGCTGGAGCCTCGGAGTACGCGGGGCGTACTGCCTCAGAAACGTCACTGCTTACGCATCCGAAGTCCTCGAGTGCGAGTGTCGACATCCTCGATGTACGCGGGGCGTACTTCGGATCAGATCGGTGACTCCTTCGGATAATCATCCGAATTAAAGATTAAATTTAAATACAAATTATTTAATAAACTTCGGAAATTCATATCTTCTTCATACGAACTCCGTTTTCGACGTTCTTTATATCCACGCGAAGGTGAGACTACGCTCTACAACTTTCGTTTAGACTCCGTCGGCTAATTTTAACTTTATTTTTATTATTTGTTTTTAATAGGCCGGGACAGAAAAACTTCGTTATAAATTCATAACTTCTTCGTTTGACGTCCGTTCTCGCCTAACTTTTTATCGCTTCGATACCAACAACGAGACCTTCGATCCTCGTTTAGATTGCTTCAGCTAAAAACCGCTCGATCTCAAATCGAGTATTTCAGGCTGCATACCGCTAAGCCGAAACTTCAGAAAATCATAACTTCCTCTCACGAAGTCAGATTTGGGCGTTCTATATATATTCGGAAACCTCGTTTCAACTACTACAACATTATCCAAAGATATTAAGTTTATTTTACACTTAAATTTTGACGCTTATTTTTATTCTTAATTAATCAAACCACATAATTAAGCAATTAAGCACAAAACACATAATACTCAAATAATACACCCTTATTATTTCAAAACGGGTTACAAAGGTTAACCTAGACTATTACATTGCTAAAAATGGCAAGCCCGGAAACACAGGCGTTACAATTCTCTCCACCTTAGAATGATTCTGTCCCCGGAATCACACATCAACAAACAAATGCGGATAGCGACCCATCATGTCTGTGACATCCCCAAAATCTCGGCCAGAAAAGACCGATTTTCATTTATGCTTTTAAATATTTTCAGAGTAAATCCTTTTGATTTGAAAGAGTTGCGGAATTTGTTCCCAAAAACAAAACATGATAAAACATTGTTTACCGAAGCATTTCATAAAAGAAATGTATTTTCATTATAATCAAAACTCGGGGTGTCATGTTCCGATACAGACCAATAAGCATAAACGAATACATTACAAGTCATGTAACAAATATAAACATATGCAGACTTGTAAACAAAACAACTTGATGGTTCATCCATCTCATGCCCTTCCGCCACTACCTGTAATACAATTTAAAACTGAGTGGGTCAGGCTTGGGAGCCTGGTGAGCATATAGGGTTTTCAACCCACAATAAATATCATATTTAATTTTCACCAACCAACAATAACCCAATTACCCATTCCCGTTATTCTCACTTTAATGTCCCTAAAACAACTAACATAGGGGACCTAGTCTAAGAATATTTCATCGGGGCGACAACACATGCTTCGGGGGTACCTCAGCAATATAAGTCAAATAAGGCAACCATGAGGGGGATGGAGTACAGCGAATGAACACCCAAGTTCATTAACACCTACAGGTGGCGAACCTGCTAATGTTTCCACAAGACTGTCTAGAATAGCCAGTGGTCGTCATCTAAACTCCGCTAGATGACTCAATCAAACAACAACGAGGCCTCTCATCTGTTTATTACACACCAACTGTCTACCCATGTTCTACCCAACATATTAGTAGATAAAAATATACATTTGTATACATAGTTTAAAGAAAACCTGTATAGCATGCTTTATCAACACATATATCACATAACAGATGAGGCACACACACACATAACACATATCTCATAAAGAAATAAGCGGATCTATAAGATATAAGAGAGTGAATACTCATTCACACATAACACAACCAAATATATACACATAGCACGTATTTTTATATAAAATACTTCGTATTATTGTATTAGAAGAAATAACTACACACTCACTTGATCAGAAGATGATCGGACAGCACTACGGCTTATAGAAGTAGTAATCCACAGCAGATCTGGAAGATCTTCACAAAAATCGAACTTCTCGCGGGCAGAGCTTCGACTCGGGAACCGCACTTCTCGGGATCTTCGGGATCTCGGGACTTGCCTCGGGGCTAGAGTATAATACCGGGGCTTCGGGATAGCTTCGGCACGAAAAACGATGCAAAAGACTAGAGAGAAGAGTAGAAAATGAACAACAAAGAAGGCTGTCTTCGGATCCTTTATATAGAGGCTGGAGCCTCGGAGTACGCGGGGCGTACAGGCGTACGCAGCGCGTACGCGTCCGAAATCGTCATTGCATGCGTCATCCGAAGTGTCGACACTTTGCTGAGTACGCGATAGCGTACTCACGTACGCGGGGCGTACCTTGGATCAGACGGGTGATGTGACAACCCGATATTTCGGGTCAATGTAATGTAAAACCGATCAAATTTAGGTCAAAATGTAACCTTCCTAAAATCTTATTCGGATTAAATAAAGTAATAGGAATCATATCAAGGTTTGCGTACATAAAAAGAACGTCCAAATCTGACTCCGGATGAGGAAGTTATGAAATTTTGAAGAAATTCCTTAATCACGTCATTTTAATAAATAAATAATAAAAATAATTTCGGAATTAGCCAACGGAATCTAAATGAAAGTCGTAGATCATGGTCTCACCTTCGCGTGGATATAAAGAACGTCAAAAACGGAGTTCGTATGAGAGAGATATGAATTTTTGAAGTTTATTTAAAATAAATAAGAATTTAATTATAAATTCCCGGTAATATCCGAAGAAGAGTCATCGGATTGGACCGAAGTACGCCCTGCGTACCTTCGTACGCCCCGCGTACTGAGATCGAGGGTCTCAGATCGTCCACGTCGCACTATCCGAAGAGTTCTAACCCGTCCGACCCGTCCGAAGCTCCGACCCGTCCGACCCGTTGTCCCATCCGACCAGCCGTCCCATCCGACCCGCGTACCCAGCAACCCGTCCCATCCGAACCGAGGCAGTCGAGGCTTCGGTCATGCATGACGTACGCGTACGCGCTGCGTACGAGCGTACGCCCCGCGTTCGGAGGCGGTTCAGCCTTCCTATAAATAGGATGCGAGGCTTTCCGAAAATGTTGCTCATTTCTCTCCTCTCTCTCACAACTTTGTCTCGTTTTCCGGGCCCGTTATAACCCGAAGCTCTGGTCTTTTTGCTCATGTCCCGAGGGTCGATTTTACTCCCGAGATTCCCGAGAATCCCGAGAAAAATCCGTTTTCCGAGACGAAACTCTGCCCGGTTTTCCATCTCGCTTTCTTCAATCAATCAAGTGAGTTTCATACCCCTTAATCAACCTGTTAAATATTCTAAATGCTTTTATATGCTTTCAAAAGGGGGGGGGATGCAAGTTAAATACTTATAGTTATTGTTTCAATCACCTGTGATTGTTCTAATCACATGTGATTAATAACTAGGGGAAATCAGTGGTTTTATCACTATTCAAACTATCTATCAAACTGTTTTACTTCTAAATGTTTTCCAAACCCATTTACTTTTCGAATTTACACTGCAACTGTGATTTAAGCAAATGTTCCTTATACTTAAACTGTTTTAATCAAATCTACACCTTCAAATGGTTTTATAGATTGACATCAAGTCAATCTTTCTTTAAAAATAATACTTATGTTTCAAATGCCTTATAAATACTTTTTTATGCTTTTATATTACAAATTGCATGCCCATATATGTATAGACGTATAAATAATGTTTAAAGGACTTAGGAAGGCTATCCACCTTGTTTCCTTTTCCTCGATTTGGATGTGGTCTGATAGGATTTTGGGTGACCATCCGAAGGTCGTTTCCATATTAATTATATATCAAATATACATATATAGACATGAAAGTACTTCCATAATCATATGTACTAAACGCACTGTTAACAAGTTACCATCGGGGTGACACAGAATCATACTATTACAACTGCTAGATCAATGAGTCAGTTCATTCATGAGTCTATACTAGGAAGAGAATATATACAACTATACTACGAGAACATATACAACTATACTAGAACAAGAAACATTTCATCACACATGCAAGAATACGATAACAAATGTGATCCACTGTATCGGAGCATGCCTTAAATGTCATGGCCCGAGTTGTAGCCAGAATTCTCTTGGAGGGAGAGCGTTGAGTTTGCGTATAGATCTATACTGGATTGACTATCCTACACCTTGCTGCTAGCTACAGCCGGACCTGCAGGTCTGCGGGTGCCAAACGTCATTCCGTTATTACGACCGTTCTTTATGTCGTTGTTATCAGTCGATAGTATGGTGCAATTATCACATTATACCTTAATATAAATCCGGTTTAAGGTAGTAGTAATCAGTACAACAGTAGTTCTTATTATACAAAACTACAGTACTACAATGATTTACCCATTACATATTTTGGTGATAATCTCACTTAAGCATTAATGTACAAACTATATTTTATCAAATGATAGTTATACTTGGGTAATCACACACTTTTACAAACAGACGACTTTACAAAACAGTTAAGCCTTGGTAGAAGGTTACTATTATAGAAAATATAGGATTTTCAGAGAGATTCAAACTTTTGCAAATACTTTTAAACATTTATTTACATTTTTACAAACTTATACATTGGGACAAGTTCAAACGTTTGTGACAATGAACATTGACACTAAAATACTTATGAACTCACCAGCTTAATGCTGATAAACTCTTTCAAAATAACTTGTATTCTCAGGTCATCAGTAGACAGGTACCGATGCCAGCTTTTGAGATAATGGAGCGTACTCAAGACTCATCATTTTGTTATTTTGATTTACGTTATATTTTTGGTGTCTAAAATTTTACAGAACACACATGTATTAAATTGATATGTTTAATGCAATGGATGATGTTGGTTGCCTATTTACATTTACTGTGTTGTGATTACCTTACATGACGTCCTCCGCCCCAGAACGTTTCCGCCGTTCTTGGTTTTGGGGTGTGACAGATTGGTATCAGAGCATTGTTTATAGTGAATTGAGTATATCAACCCATAAAAGATATACTAAACTATAAACCCATTGGGGATTAAACTCTGACCAAGAGTCTATACTTAAAATAATAAAATATTTAACTAAGTATACTAGTCTGCATTCATACTAAAATAAGTGTCACAATGACAAGAACAAAAGTATTACGATTGTTAAATATCACAAGTGAGCTCGGGGATGTATGGTCAGTCCTGGAAATGGCATAGCCTGATCAACTATGCTGATCCTAGGAGTGATTAGCACATGCCTTAGAATGGTTGTGATAGGTTAACAAGTCAAAAAAAAAAAAAAAAAAAAAAAAAAAAAAAAAAAAAAACTTACCAACAATACCACAAGAAGATCAATAAACTTAAAATACTATAGGAGTATTTTGCGCTACTAGTTACACGTATACTATATTCTTATACCTCTATTCTCGCATAGATCTTGATGGCTAGATATCCATCATGGCGACCCGTACTTTCCCAATGAAGGCAATGCCGGGTGGATCGATGAAGAGCCCGAAGTTGATCACCCAATCCCTTTGGATGATCACCTCGCAGAAGGCTTTTCAGATGGGTCCGACTCCGAGCCTGAAGTCAACAACCTACCGATTGTAGGTCAAGCCCCGAACAACAACCCTCGACCAGCGTTTCCAGGTCCTACACCCATGTGGGCAAACAACCGAACCGCTGGAGTGATGATCAGGGTCAACCCTTACCATACTTTGGGGACCGAACCTTTTACAACGTCAGCGATGGTGGCTCTACTGACCGAGCTCTGCCTATCATTATCCGCAGAATAGCTCGTATTGTCGAGCAAGGTGGAGCAGCCGTCGACCGGGTCATAGAGATTGATGCCGACTCAGGTGTCAACACAGTCAGCATCCGCCGTCTTGAAGAAGACATGGAAGGGACCCGGAGGACAAATAAAACCCTGCTGTAGCAGTTGGCTGCCTCACGAGCTGAAATATTGGAACTTCGAGCTTGTCAGAGGACTCAGGATCGACCCATTCAAGAGGTGTTTCGTCAAGTGTCCGACCGCAGTACTCGCCCGGGATTTTTCCCATCGCCGTTGGTTGATGTCTAGTACAGCTCCGTCTTTTAATTAAAGAATAGCCTTTAACATCTGTGCTCCAAGTAGCGCTTGTGTGTAAAATGTTTCTAACTTCCGTACTCAAATTTGAAATCTAAGAACTGTCAAACTTTTCTATATGGTATGATGTATGACCTACTGTTAGGTCGATTTTCACTGAACTTATTACATCGGTAATACCAGTATTTTTGAGATCTATCTATCTGGGAAAAGTCTATACACTTATGCTTTCCTTCAAATATTTCTTATTAAGGTTTCAAACACTCTTTCAACTGTTGGACTATGGTTAGTTAGTCCGTGTGTCACTCTCACGTTGCTTACAAATTGATTCTTACCATCTTTCTTATCTTTATAAACTTTTAGCTGAAGGATGCCTCCTCGCAAGTCTCCCAGGAATAGGAAAAATCCTGCACCTCCACCACCTCCTCCGCCTCCGGTCATCGATACTGTAGCCCTGAATGCTGTTGTAGCTGCAGCAGTGGCAACTGCCATGGCTCAGTATCACTCTTCTGATGCCAGCAGAGGTGGAACCCCTGTGGAATCTATTCCGGTCGAAATCCCTGTGCGCTCAAGGGAGTGCTCTTACAAGGATTTTACAAACTGCAAGCCGAAGCCTTTCTATGGCACCGGCGGAGTCATTGCTCTCTCACAATGGTTCGAGAAGACTGAATCAGTCTTCGAAATTTGTTCATGCCCTGCTGCGTGCAAGGTGAAATACGCCGCATGCACCTTTGAGGGTAAAGCCCTAACGTGGTGGAACGGCCACGTCAAAGCGCTAACTCTCGTCGTAGCCAACGACATGGGCTGGGAAACAATGAAAGACCTCATGACTGAGGAATACTGCCCGAGGGGCGAGATCCAGAAACTGGAGCAGGAACTCTGGAACCTGTCAATGAAGGGCACCAATGTGGTCGCTTATACTGCCCGATTCAGCGAGCTGGTGGCCCTCTGCCCCAATATGGTTCCCACCGAGGGGAAGAAGATCGAGAGGTACATATGGGGACTAGTGCCTCCGTATCAGGGGAATGTGCTAGCGTCAAACCCCGCTACCTTCGACAGTGCCAAACGATTGGCACAACGACTCATTGACCATGGAGTCAAAACCCCTGCAACCACAACCACCCTAGCCATCCCGGAACCCTCCAAACCCGCCGATACTAAGCGGAAATTCTGGGATGAAAGGAAGAAGCAGCAGGCTGCCAAAAAGCAGCAACTGGTGGCAATTCATGCCGCAGTAACCCCTACTACTACTACTGCCCCGGTGAGTCGGTATGCTGGAAGTTCGCCCAAGTGCAACAAATGCAGCTACCACCACAACGGCCCCTGCCGTGAATTGCAGTGCTCTAACTGCAACAAGAAAGGACACACCGTCCGATTCTGTAAGTTCCCGGCACAACCTATCAACCAAGTCCCTGGCTCTGGCGCTAGCCCGACCTGCTATGGATGTGGCGAAGCAGGCCACTTTAAGAGGGACTGCCCCAAAGCGAGGAATGCTGGAGGAGCAGGGAGGGTACTAGCTATTGGCCACGGGGAAGCAGTTGCTGACCCGACAGTAGTAACCGGTACGTTCCTCCTCGATAACTCCTATGCATGCATTCTATTCGATAGTGGAGCGGAGCGAAGCTTCGTAAACCATAAATTCGCTCGCATGCTTAATCAACCACCGCACGCACTCAAAGAACTATTTACAGTAGAAATGGCTAATGGAAAAACTGAAAATACGAGTAGCATATACTTAGGTTGTACCCTAACCCTAGACAACCATTCATTTCCAATCGACCTCATGCAAGTCTCAATAAAAAGTTTCGACGTCATCATTGGCATGGACTGGTTAAGCCTTCATCGTGCCGACATCATGTGCTTCGAGAAAGCAGTCCGTCTAAACCTTCCGTCTAACGAAACTCTTATAGTCTATGGCGACAAACCCGGTGCAAGTCTTCGCATCATATCAAGTATTCAAGCACAGAAATACCTGCGTAAGGAATACCACGCATTCCTTGCTCACGTCGTCGACACGAACCTAGAAACGAAAGAACTAAAGAACCTCCCAGTAGTGAGCGACTTCCCCGACATTTTCCCAGAAGAACTACCCGGATTACCTCCGCAACGACAAGTCGAGTTCAGAATCGACTTAGTCCCAGGAGCTACCCCAGTAGCCAAGTCGCCCTACCGTTTAGCACCAGCCGAGATGCAAGAACTCTCTGGTCAACTTAACGAACTGCTCAGCAAGGGCTTGATAAGGCCAAGTTTCTCACCTTGGGGAGCACCGGTCTTGTTTGTTAAGAAGAAGGATGGATCCTTCCGTATGTGTATTGACTACAGAGAACTCAACAAACTGACGGTCAAGAATCGTTATCCTCTACCACGCATAGATGATCTATTCGACCAACTGCAAGGGGCGAACTATTTTTCTAAGATTGATCTGAGATCCGGATATCACCAGTTACGAGTGCTAGAGGAGGATGTGCCGAAGACCGCCTTCCGAACTCGTTACGGACATTACGAGTTCGTGGTGATGCCATTCGGATTGACCAATGCGCCCGCAGTCTTCATGGATCTGATGAATAGAGTATGCCGACCCTACTTGGATCAGTTCGTCATCGTTTTCATTGACGACATCCTAATCTACTCCCGAAGTAAGAAAGAACATGGCGATCATCTGCGACAAGTTCTAGGGACATTACGAAAAGAGAAACTTTATGCGAAGTTCTCGAAATGTGAATTTTGGATCCGAAGAGTCGAATTCTTAGGACACGTGGTAAGCGAAGAGGGAATCCACGTGGACCCATCCAAAATTAAGGCCATTGAGAACTGGTCAGCACCGAAGACTCCTACAGAAATTCGTCAATTTCTAGGTCTCGCTGGCTACTACCGCAGGTTCATTCAGAACTTCTCACGAATAGCGAAGCCTCTTACAACCCTAACCCAGAAAGGTGTGGCCTTTGACTGGGAAGAGACACAAGAAAGAGCGTTCCAAACGCTCAAACGAGCCTTGTGCACCGCACCAATACTATCCCTTCCCGAAGGAATAGAAGACTTCGTAGTTTATTGCGATGCATCAAACCAAGGACTCGGATGTGTTCTGATGCAGCGAGGTAAGGTCATCGCCTACGCCTCAAGACAATTGAAGACACACGAGGTTAACTACACGACCCACGATCTTGAGCTAGGAGCAGTAGTGTTTGCTCTGAAGATCTGGAGACATTACTTGTATGGAACGAAGAGCACTATCTTTACCGACCACAAGAGTTTACAACACATTTTCGATCAGAAGGAGCTCAACATGAGACAACGACGATGGGTCGAGCTACTCAGTGATTACGAATGCGATATTCGTTATCATCCGGGTAAGGCCAACGTAGTAGCAGACGCCCTAAGTCGGAAGGAATATTCTGGTCGCAAAGTCAAGTCATTATCGATAACCATCCATTCACACCTGACTAAGCAAATTCAGGCGGCTCAACTTGAGGCCATGAAATCTGAAAATGTGTCAAGTGAATCCCTTAGAGGAATGGACAAGAACTTAGAAGCCAAGGGTGACGGAGCTTTATATTTCATGAACCGGATCTGGACACCGAAGCATGGTGGCTTCCGAGACTTGGTCATGACCGAGGCGCACAACACTCGGTATTCCGTCCACCCAGGTTCAGATAAGATGTATCTGGATCTTAAGAAGCTATACTGGTGGCCTAATATGAAAGCAGAGATTGCTACCTTCGTAAGTAAATGCCTTACTTGCGCAAAGGTTAAGGTCGAGTACCAGAAGCCCTCTGGTTTATTGCAGCAACCAGAGATCCCGGAATGGAAGTGGGAGCGGATCACTATGGATTTCATAACCAAGTTGCCCAAGACAACGGGTGGACTTGACACCATATGGGTCATCGTTGATAGATTGACCAAGTCTGCACACTTCCTGCCTATCAAAGAAACCGACAAGATGGAGAAGCTTACGAGAACATACATTAGGGAAATCATGCGGCTACATGGTGTACCTATGTCCATTATCTCCGATAGAGATAGTAGGTTCACCTCAAGATTTTGGCAATCACTACAACATTCCCTAGGAACGAGGCTGGACATGAGCACAGCCTACCATCCTCAGACCGAAGGACAGAGTGAGAGGACCATCCAAACTCTAGAAGATATGTTGCGAGCCTGCGTGATTGACTTTGGGAAGGCATGGGATACTCATTTACCCCTTGTCGAGTTTTCCTATAATAACAGTTATCACGTGAGCATCAAGGCTGCTCCATTTGAAGCTCTCTACGGCCGTAAGTGCAGATCCCCTCTGTGCTGGGCTGAGGTGGGTGATACCCAATTAGCCAGGGGGCAAACTTCCGACAGTACTCTCACCGGTCCGGAGATCATTCGGGAAACAACAGAGAAAATCGTTCAGATCCGTGAACGATTGAAAGCCTCTAGAGACCGACAGAAGAGCTACGCTGATAAGCGAAGGAAACCTTTGGAATTTCAGGTGGGAGACCGAGTCCTCCTCAAAGTCTCACCCTGGAAGGGCTTGATACGCTTCGGCAAGCGTGGGAAGCTTAATCCAAGGTACATAGGGCCTTTCGAGATTCTTGCAAGAGTCGGCCCCGTAGCTTACAAACTCGAACTACCAGACGCACTTCGTAACGTACATTCTACATTCCACGTATCTAACTTGAAAAAGTGTCTATCCGACGAGACTCTTGTAATCCCACTCGACGAGATCGAAATCAACGAGAGCCTCAACTTCGTGGAAGAACCTATAGAGATCATGGACCGTGAGGTCAAGCAGACAAAGCAAAGCCGTATCCCTATCGTGAAGGTTCGCTGGAATGCCAAGCGAGGACCGGAATTCACTTGGGAACGTGAGGATCAGATGAAACTAAAATACCCTCACCTTTTTGCTTAGTTATTCGTAATTTCTAACTTGCTTAAAATTCTAATTTCGGGACGAAATTCCTTCTAACGGGGGGATGATGTGACAACCCGATATTTCGGGTCAATGTAATGTAAAACCGATCAAATTTAGGTCAAAATGTAACCTTCCTAAAATCTTATTCGGATTAAATAAAGTAATAGGAATCATATCAAGGTTTGCGTACATAAAAAGAACGTCCAAATCTGACTCCGGATGAGGAAGTTATGAAATTTTGAAGAAATTCCTTAATCACGTCATTTTAATAAATAAATAATAAAAATAATTTCGGAATTAGCCAACGGAATCTAAACGAAAGTCGTAGATCATGGTCTCACCTTAGCGTGGATATAAAGAACGTCAAAAACGGAGTTCGTATGAGAGAGATATGAATTTTTGAAGTTTATTTAAAATAAATAAGAATTTAATTATAAATTCCTGGTAATATCCGAAGAGGAGTCATCGGATTGGACCGAAGTACGCCCTGCGTACCTTCGTACGCCCCGCGTACTGAGATCGAGGGTCTCGGATCGTCCACGTCGCACTATCCGAAGAGTTCTAACCCGTCCGACCCGTCCGAAGCTCCGACCCGTCCGACCCGCTGTCCCATCCGACCCGTCGTCCCATCCGACCCGCGTACCCAGCAACCCGTCCCATCCGAACCGAGGCAGTCGAGGCTTCGGTCATGCATGACGTACGCGTACGCGCTGCGTACGAGCGTACGCCCCGCGTTCGGAGGCGGTTCAGCCTTCCTATAAATAGGATGCGAGGCTTTCCAAAAATGTTGCTCATTTCTCTCCTCTCTCTCACAACTTTGTCTCGTTTTCCGGGCCCGTTATAACCCGAAGCTCTGGTCTTTTTGCTCAAGTCCCGAGGGTCGATTTTACTCCCGAGATTCCCGAGAATCCCGAGAAAAATCCGTTTTCCGAGACGAAACTCTGCCCGGTTTTCCATCTCGCTTTCTTCAATCAATCAAGTGAGTTTCATACCCCTTAATCAACCTGTTAAATATTCTAAATGCTTTTATATGCTTTCAAAAGGGGGGGGGGGATGCAAGTTAAATACTTATAGTTATTGTTTCAATCACCTGTGATTGTTCTAATCACATGTGATTAATAACTAGGGGAAATCAGTGGTTTTATCACTATTCAAACTATCTATCAAACTGTTTTACTTCTAAATGTTTTCCAAACCCATTTACTTTTCGAATTTATACTGCAACTGTGATTTAAGCAAATGTTCCTTATACTTAAACTGTTTTAATCAAATCTACACCTTCAAATGGTTTTATAGATTGACATCAAGTCAATCTTTCTTTAAAAATAATACTTATGTTTCAAATGCCTTATAAATACTTTTTTATGCTTTTATATTACAAATTGCATGCCCATATATGTATAGACGTATAAATAATGTTTAAAGGACTTAGGAAGGCTATCCACCTTGTTTCCTTTTCCTCGATTTGGATGTGGTCTGATAGGATTTTGGGTGACCATCCGAAGGTCGTTTCCATATTAATTATATATCAAATATACATATATAGACATGAAAGTACTTCCATAATCATATGTACTAAACGCACTGTTAACAAGTTACCATCGGGGTGACACATAATCATACTATTACAACTGCTAGATCAATGAGTCAGTTCATTCATGAGTCTATACTAGGAAGAGAATATATACAACTATACTACGAGAACATATACAACTATACTAGAACAAGAAACATTTCATCACACATGCAAGAATACGATAACAAATGTGATCCACTGTATCGGAGCATGCCTTAAATGTCATGGCCCGAGTTGTAGCCAGAATTCTCTTGGAGGGAGAGCGTTGAGTTTGCGTATAGATCTATACTGGATTGACTATCCTACACCTTGCTGCTAGCTACAGCCGGACCTGCAGGTCTGCGGGTGCCAAACGTCATTCCGTTATTACGACCGTTCTTTATGTCGTTGTTATCAGTCGATAGTATGGTGCAATTATCACATTATACCTTAATATAAATCCGGTTTAAGGTAGTAGTAATCAGTACAACAGTAGTTCTTATTATACAAAACTACAGTACTACAATGATTTACCCATTACATATTTTGGTGATAATCTCACTTAAGCATTAATGTACAAACTATATTTTATCAAATGATAGTTATACTTGGGTAATCACACACTTTTACAAACAGACGACTTTACAAAACAGTTAAGCCTTGGTAGAAGGTTACTATTATAGAAAATATAGGATTTTCAGAGAGATTCAAACTTTTGCAAATACTTTTAAACATTTATTTACATTTTTACAAACTTATACATTGGGACAAGTTCAAACGTTTGTGACAATGAACATTGACACTAAAATACTTATGAACTCACCAGCTTAATGCTGATAAACTCTTTCAAAATAACTTGTATTCTCAGGTCATCAGTAGACAGGTACCGATGCCAGCTTTTGAGATAATGGAGCGTACTCAAGACTCATCATTTTGTTATTTTGATTTACGTTATATTTTTGGTGTCTAAAATTTTACAGAACACACATGTATTAAATTGATATGTTTAATGCAATGGATGATGTTGGTTGCCTATTTACATTTACTGTGTTGTGATTACCTTACATGACGTCCTCCGCCCCAGAACGTTTCCGCCGTTCTTGGTTTTGGGGTGTGACAGGTGACTCGGCTTCGGATAATGCTTCCGATTTTTGAATTAAAAATAAATACAAAATGATTAAAAAATCTTCGGAAATTCATAACTTCTTCATACGAACTCCGTTTTCGACGTTCTTTATATCCACGCGAAGGTGAGACCACGCTCTACGACTTTCGTTTAGACTCCGTCGGCTAATTTTGACTTTATTTTTATTAATTATTTTTAATAGGCCGGGACAGAAACTTTCGTTATAAATTCATAACTTCTTCGTTTGACGTCCGTTCTCGCCTAACTTTTTATCATTTCAATACCAACAATGAGATCTTCGATTCTCATTTAGATTGCTTTGGCTAACAACCGCTCGATCTCAAATCGAGTAAAACAGGTTGTATATCGCTAAGCCGGAACTTCGATAAATCATAACTTCCTCATACGAAGTCAGATTTGGGCGTTCTATATATATTCGGAAACCTCGTTTCAACTACTACGACATTAACCAAATATATTAAGTTTATTTTACACTTAAATTTTGACGCTTATTTTTATTCTTAATTAATCAAACCACATAATTAAGCAATTAAGCACAAAACACATAATACTCAAATAATACATTATTATTATTTCAAAACGGGTTACAAAGGTTAACCTAGACTATTACATTGCTACAAATGGCAAGCCCGGAAACACAGGCGTTACAATTCTCTCCACCTTAGAATGATTCCGTCCCCGGAATCACACATCAACAAACAAATGCGGATAGCGACTCAACATGTCACTCTCCGTCTCCCAGGTGAGATTCGGCCCATTCGTGTGTTTCCATCGGACAAGCACTAACCCAACCATTTTGCGTCACAACTTCTTAGTCTTTCGGTCAACAATTGCCTCTGGTTCTTCAATCAACCTTTTGTTCTCATCAATTCTCAATTCCGAAATTGGAATTATATCGGGAACTTCTCCCGTGAACTTCCTCAAATAACACACATGAAAAGTGTTGTGAATTCCATTCAGCTCTTCGGGTAATTCGAGCTTGTAAGCTTGATTCCCAATCCTCTGAAGGACTTTAAAAGGTCCAATAAACCTTGGACTCAACTTTCCCCTTTTACCAAATCTTATAAGTCCCTTCCACGGCGAGACTTTAAGCAAAACCGAATCTCCAACCTCAAAAGTCATCAGTCTTCGCTTCTTGTCAGCATAGCTCTTTTGACGATCTTGAGCTGCTAACATTCTTTCCCTAATTATTTTCAACTTTTCAGCAGTTTGATGAACCATCTCCGGTCCCATAAACTGCTTTTCCCCAGCCTCAAGCCAACAAGACGGCGTACGACACTTCTGTCCATACAAAGCTTGGTAAGGTGCCATCTTAATGCTCGAGTGAAAACTATTATTATAGGAAAATTCTACCAACGGTAAATGTTCATCCCAATTACCTAGGAATTCCAAGGTACATGCTCTCAGCATATCTTCAAGTGTTTGTATTGTTCTTTCACTCTGACCATCAGTCTGCGGATGGTAAGCTGTGCTTAAACATAACTTGGTACCCATTTCCTCTTGTAGACTTTTCCAAAACCTTGAGGTGAAACGGCTATCACGATCAGATACAATCGTTAACAGAACACCGTGAAGCCTCACAATTTCCTTCACGTAAGAATTCGCAAGCTTTTCCATAGACCATTTCTCCCTGGCCGCTATGAAATGCGCACTCTTAGTGAATCGATCAACGACCACCCAAATCATGTCGTGACCATTCTTTGTTCTGGGCAGTTTAGTGACAAAATCCATAGCAATGTCTTCCCACTTACCCATAGGCACAGGCAAAGGTTCTAAACTCCCGTACGGTTTCTGATGTTGTGTCTTGACTCTCGCACAAGTCACACACTCGGCCACATACTTTGCAACATCAAGCTTCATCGTCGGCCACCAGTAGTAGGGTTTTAGGTCCCTATACATTTTAGTGCTACCCGGATGAATCGAGTACATGGTCTTGTGAGCTTCTTCCATCAGAAGATCCCTACTTCCTCCTGACTTAGGTACCCAAATACGATCTTGGAATACCTTCAGTCCATGACCATTAGTACCAAACACCAACGTTTTACCCAAACGTTCCTCCTTTCGGTCATTTTTCTCAGAAGCTTCCTCTTGAGCTTTCTTTATACTTTCCACAATAGTCGAGACAACTTCAATTCTCAACGCTCTTGGCCTCTTCCTTTCAAGATTGACCTTCCGACTGAGAGCATCAGCAACAACATTAGCTTTACCGGGGTGGTAAAGTATCTCGCAGTCGTAGTCTTTAAGTAATTCTAGCCAGCGTCGTTGCCTCATATTCAATTCTTTCTGATTAAAGAGGTATTGGAGACTCTGATGATCAGTGAAAAGTTTGCACTTCGTGCCATAGAGGTAATGCCTCCATATTTTCAGAGCGAAAACTACCGCTGCCAACTCCAAATCATGAGTCGGGTAATTCTTTTCATGCTCTTTCAACTGTCGAGACGCATATGCTATCACCTTTTCTCTTTGGGTCAAAACACAACCCAATCCAACACCAGACGCATCGCTATAAACAGCGAAGTCTTCAACTCCATCGGGTAGAGAAAGTATCGGTGCCTCGCATAGCTTCTTCTTTAACTTCTCGAATGCTTCTTTATGCTTCTCACTCCAAGCATAAGTAGCTCCTTTGTGGGTCAAAGCTGTCAATGGAGTAGCAATCGAAGAAAAGCCTTGCATAAACCTGCGGTAATATCCGGCTAATCCTAAAAAGCTTCGAATCTCCGTGGGACTTTTCGGTTGTTCCCACTTCGTCACAGCTTCGATCTTCGCTGGATCAACCATTATCCCTTCTTGGTTGACCACGTGACCCAAGAATTGGACCTCACGAATCCAAAAATCACATTTGGAGAACTTCGCATAAAGCTTCTCCTTCTTCAAAACTTCTAACACTTCTCGCAAGTGTCTGCCATGCTCCTCCTGGCTTTTCGAGTAGATCAGAATGTCGTCTATGAACACTATCACGGATTTATCAAGGAAAGGATTACAAACCCTATTCATCAAATCCATGAACGCTGCTAGAGCATTGGTTAGTCCAAACGACATAACCAAGAACTCGTAGTGTCCATATCTAGTTTTGAATGCAGTCTTCTCGATATCTTGCTCTCTTACTTTCAGCTGATGATATCCTGACCTAAGATCGATCTTCGAGAAATAGCTCGAACCTTGCAATTGATCAAACAGGTCATCAATCCTCGGCAACGGATATCTATTCTTTATTGTTGCCTTGTTCAGCTCTCTGTAATCGATGCACATTCTCATACTTCCATCTTTCTTCTTTACAAATAACACCGGAGCTCCCCAGGGCGATGAACTAGGTCTAATGAAACCTTTGTCCAACAACTCCTGAAGTTGCATCATTAACTCCTTCATCTCCGTCGGTGCTAATCGATAAGGTGCTTTTGCAATTGGCGTGGTTCCTGGTAACAAGTCTATTCTGAACTCCACTTGTCTATCAGGTGGTAATCCAGGAAGATCCTCGGGGAACACTTCCGGAAAATCACACACCACTGGAATGCTCTGCATCACCTTCTTTTCCTTCTTAGCATCAATCACAAATGCTAAATATGATGTACATCCCTTGGTCAAACACTTTCTGGCTTTCATTAGAGAAATGATTCCAGAATTCACTCTGCGTTTGTCCCCATACACCATAAACGAATCTTTTCCAGGCGGGTTTACTTTAACTATCTTCTTCTTGCACAAAATTTCGGCATCATTGGCGCTAAGCCAATCCATTCCCAAGACGATGTCGAAACCATTAAGTTCGATAGGCAATAACGCCTCGAGAAACTTATTCCCATTCAGATCAATTAAGATGCTTTTCATACGATGTCTAACAGGTACAAACTTGCCACTAGCTACTTCGACTAATAAAGCATTATTTAGTCTATCAACAGGCAAAGCTAGCTTTCTACCAAACTCATGCGAAATAAAGGAGTAGTTGGCTCCAGAATCAAACAATATATGAGCAGGTAATTCGTTTACGAGAAAGGTACCTGAAGCGACATCAGCTTCATCTTTAGCAGCCTCAAGTGTCATCTGGAAGGCTCTCGCCTTCGGCTTTGGTGGAATGTTGGGCCTAGCTGCCTCCTTCTTCTTCGGACAGTCTTTCAAAATATGCCCCTCTTCATTACAACCAAAACACATCCTTTTGTTGTTTGGACATTCATTGGCAAAATGTCCAACCTTTCCACACTTGTAGCAGGTCACATCCTCGCTACATTTCCCAAAGTGCTTTTTCCTACACTTATCACACCACTTTGCTTCGCCTCCTTTTCCTCCAAACTTTTTCGAATCAAATTTCGAAAATTTACTCTTCTCACTGGAACCAGATGTTCCTTCAAACTTCCTTTTCTCACCAACCTCAACCTTGAAGGTGGTTCTCCCTTTGATCATGTTCTCCACAGACTTGGCAGCCCAGATAGCTGCCTCTAGAGTAAGTGCCTGACGTACCGGCACCTCGTACTCCCATGGAAGTCCCTTCGCATACCGATCCACCTTTGTCAGCTCGTCTGGAACGATACGCAAGGCAAACTCCATCTTATCGGTGAAGTTATTGGTGTACTCATCCACTGACATGCTACCCTTCGTCAATGTCAAAAACTTGTTCTCCAACTCCAACAGATTTTGAGCCGAGCAGAACTTGCGCTTGAACTGCACCAAGAACTCTGCCCATGACAATTGCAGTGGCTCATTAGGGCTCAAAGTCTTCCCTAGAGTGTTCCACCAACGAACGGCTCCACCTCGGAATTGTCGCACGGCATAGATAGTCTGCAACTTGCCTCTACAGCCACATGTCATAAAGGCTAACTCCATTTCGGAGATCCAATCCATAACCCCAATCGGATCCTCCTTTCCATTGAAGGTCGATAGTTTGCAAGTCAAAAAGTCCTTGTACTTGCATCCCATTCCATCATTCCTTCCTTCATGGTTGTCTTGCCTAACTATCGGTGGGTTGGCTTGACCAATAGACCCACTGAAGTTTCCTCCTTCTGAGTGCCCTTCATTCAGTTCAGGCTCTTCCACACGAATCGACAGTTCTTCACGATTTTGTTGAAGCAACCGTCTAGTTTCATCCATCTGACGATCCAACATCGTCTGAATCATCAATTGCACACCAGCCATGGTTATTGGCTCAGGTGCTGCTGCTACGACAGGTATTGGCTCAATCACTGGTGGTTGATTCCTGTTTTCGTCAGCATTTCCAACTCCACTTCTTGTTCTCACCATTTTGATCTACACCGAATAAGGTGAAATTAGATCCTCAATCATGATAGATATTCAAATCATCCTTATCACTCCGAAACATTTACATGCTAGTTCTAATATCGTAGACGTACGCTTAGAATCCTACACACATAATGTTTCTAGATCCGGTCGGCAACAGACCATAGATCCGAACAAATAATATCATATATGGCAACATATAACATTTAGCACATAAAGCATTTTAGGCAACTTTCCTAAAATAAACTAGTGCTCGTGTCTAAAACATAACAAACACGCATCTCAAAACTTCACTTAGCATTCTAAGTTTAAGTCTAGAAATCCAACAAATTCCTAGTTCGCTCAAACTAATGCTCTGATACCAACTGTGACATCCCCAAAATCTCGGCCAGAAAAGACCGATTTTCATTTATGCTTTTAAATATTTTCAGAGTAAATCCTTTTGATTTGAAAGGGTTGCGGAATTTGTTCCCAAAAACAAAACATGATAAAACATTGTTTACCGAAGCATTTCATAAAAGAAATGTATTTTCATTATAATCAAAACTCGGGGTGTCATGTTCCGATACAGACCAATAAGCATAAACGAATACATTACAAGTCATGTAACAAATATAAACATATGCAGACTTGTAAACAAAACAACTTGATGGTTCATCCATCTCATGCCCTTCCGCCACTACCTGTAATACAATTTAAAACTGAGTGGGTCAGGCTTGGGAGCCTGGTGAGCATATAGGGTTTTCAACCCACAATAAATATCATATTTAATTTTCACCAACCAACAATAACCCAATTACCCATTCCCGTTATTCTCACTTTAATGTCCCTAAAACAACTAACATAGGGGACCTAGTCTAAGAATATTTCATCGGGGCGACAACACATGCTTCGGGGGTACCTCAGCAATATAAGTCAAATAAGGCAACCATGAGGGGGATGGAGTACAGCGAATGAACACCCAAGTTCATTAACACCTACAGGTGGCGAACCTGCTAATGTTTCCACAAGACTGTCTAGAATAGCCAGTGGTCGTCATCTAAACTCCGCTAGATGACTCAATCAAACAACAACGAGGCCTCTCATCTGTTTATTACACACCAACTGTCTACCCATGTTCTACCCAACATATTAGTAGATAAAAATATACATTTGTATACATAGTTTAAAGAAAACCTGTATAGCATGCTTTAATCAACACATATATCACATAACAGATGAGGCACACACACACATAACACATATCTCATAAAGAAATAAGCAGATCTATAAGATAGAAGAGAGTGAATACTCATTCACACATAACACAACCAAATATATACACATAGCACGTATTTTTATATAAAATACTTCGTATTATTGTATTAGAAGAAATAACTACACACTCACTTGATCAGAAGATGATCGGACAGCACTACGGCTTATAGAAGTAGTAATCCACAGCAGATCTGGAAGATCTTCACAAAAATCGAACTTCTCGCGGGCAGAGCTTCGACTCGGGAACCGCACTTCTCGGGATCTTCGGGATCTCGGGACTTGCCTCGGGGCTAGAGTATAATACCAGGGCTTCGGGATAGCTTCGGCACGAAAAACGATGCAAAAGACTAGAGAGAAGAGAAGAAAATGAACAACAAAGAAGGCTGTCTTCGGATCCTTTATATAGAGGCTGGAGCCTCGGAGTACGCGGGGCGTACAGGCGTACGCAGCGCGTACGCGTCCGAAATCGTCATTGCATGCGTCATCCGAAGTGTCGACACTTTGCTGAGTACGCGATAGCGTACTCACGTACGCGGGGCGTACCTTGGATCAGACGGGTGACTCGGCTTCGGATAATGCTTCCGATTTTTGAATTAAAAATAAATACAAAATGATTAAAAAATCTTCGGAAATTCATAACTTCTTCATACGAACTTCGTTTTCGACATTCTTTATATCCACGCGAAGGTGAGACCACGCTCTACGACTTTCGTTTAGACTCCGTCGGCTAATTTTGAATTTATTTTTATTAATTATTTTTAATAGGCCGGGACAGAAACTTTCTTTATAAATTCATAACTTCTTCGTTTGACGTCCGTTCTCGCCTAACTTTTTATCGTTTCAATACCAACAATGAGATCTTCGATTCTCATTTAGATTGCTTCGGCTAACAACCGCTCGATCTCAAATCGAGTAAAACAGGTTGTATATCGCTAAGCCGGAACTTCGATAAATCATAACTTCCTCATACGAAGTCAGATTTGGGCGTTCTATATATATATTCGGAAACCTCGTTTCAACTACTACGACATTAACCAAATATATTAAGTTTATTTTACACTTAAATTTTGACGCTTATTTTTATTCTTAATTAATCAAACCACATAATTAAGCAATCAAGCACAAAACACATAATACTCAAATAATACATTATTATTATTTCAAAACGGGTTACAAAGGTTAACCTAGACTATTACATTGCTACAAATGGCAAGCCCGGAAACACAGGCGTTACAATGTCACTCTCCGTTTCCCAGGTGAGATTCGGCCCATTCGTGTGTTTCCATCGGACAAGCACTAACCCAACCATTTTGCGTCGCAACTTCTTAGTCTTTCGGTCAACAATTGCCTCTGGTTCTTCAATCAACCTTTTGTTCTCATCGATTCTCAACTCCGAAAGTGGAATCATGTCGGGAACTTCCCCCGTGAACTTCCTCAAATAACACACATGAAAAGTGTTGTGAATTCCATTCAGTTCTTCGGGTAATTCGAGCTTGTAAGCTTGGTTCCCAACCCTCTGAAGAACTTTAAACGGTCCAATAAACCTTGGACTCAACTTTCCCCTTTTACCAAATCTTATAAGTCCCTTCCACGGCGAGACTTTAAGCAAAACCGAATCTCCAATTTCAAAAGTCATCGGTCTTCGCTTCTTGTCAGCATAGCTCTTTTGACGATCCGGAGCTGCTAACATTCTTTCCTTAATTATTTTCAACTTTTCAGTAGTTTGATGAACCATCTCCGGTCCCATAAACTGCTTTTCCCCAGCCTCAAGCCAACAAGACGGCGTACGACACTTCTGTCCATACAAAGCTTGATAAGGTGCCATCTTAATGCTCGAGTGAAAACTATTATTATAGGAAAATTCTACCAATGGTAAATGTTCATCCCAATTACCTAGGAATTCCAAGGTACATGCTCTCAGCATATCTTCAAGTGTTTGTATCGTTCGTTCGCTCTGACCATCAGTCTGCGGATAGTAAGTTGTACTTAAACACAACTTGGTACCCAATTCCTCTTGTAGACTTTTCCAAAATCGTGAGGTGAAACGGCTATCACGATCCGACACAATCGTTAACGGAACACCGTGAAACCTCACAATTTCCTCCACGTAAGAATTTGCAAGCTTTTCCATAGACCATTTCTCCTTGGCCGCTATGAAATGCGCACTCTTAGTGAATCGATCAACGACCACCCAAATCATGTCGTGACCATTCTTTGTTCTGGGGAGTTTAGTGACAAAATCCATAGCAATGTCTTCCCACTTACCCATAGGCACAGGCAATGGTTCTAAACTCCCGTACGATTTCTGATGTTGTGTCTTTACTCTTGCACAAGTCACACACTCAGCCACATACTTTGCAACATCAAGCTTCATCGTCGACCACCAGTAGTAGGGTTTAGGTCCCTATACATTTTAGTGCTACCAGGATGAATCGAGTACATGGTTTTGTGAGCTTCTTCCATCAGAAGATCTCTGACTCCTCCTGTCTTAGGTATCCAAATCCGATCTTGGAACACCTTCAGTCCATGACTGTTTGCACCGAACACCAACGTTTTGCCCGAACATTCCTCCTTTCGGTCATTCTTTTCAGAAGCTTCCTCTTGATCTTTATTTATACTTTCCACAATGGTCGAGACAACTTCAACTCTCAACGCTCTTGGCCTTTTCCTTTCAAGATTGACTTTCCGACTGAGAGCATCAGCAACAACATTAGCTTTACCGGGGTGGTAAAGTATCTCGCAGTCGTAGTCCTTAAGTAATTCTAGCCAGCATCGTTGCCTCATATTCAATTCTTTCTGATTAAAGAGATATTGGAGACTCTTATGATCAGTTAAAAGTTTGCACTTCGTGCCATAGAGGTAATGCCTCCATATTTTCAGAGTGAAAACTACCACTGCCAACTCCAAATCATGAGCCGGGTAATTCTTTTCATGCTCCTTCAGCTGTCGAGACGCATATGCTATCACCTTTTCTCTTTGGGTCAAAACACAACCCAATCCAACCCCAGACGCATCGCTATAAACAGCGAAGTCTTCAAATTCATCGGGTAGAGAAAGTATCGGTGCCTTGCATAGTTTCTTCTTTAGCTTCTCGAATGCTTCTTTATGCTTATCATCCCAAGCATAAGTAGCTCCTTTGTGGGTCAAAGCTGTTAATGGAGTAGCAATCGAAGAAAAGCCTTGGATAAACCTGCGGTAATATCCGGCTAATCCTAAAAAGCTTCGAATCTCCGTGGGACTTTTCGGTTGTTCCCACTTCATCACAGCTTTGATCTTCGCTGGATCAACCATTATCCCTTCTTGGTTAACCACGTGACCCAAGAATTGGACTTCACGAATCCAAAAATCACATTTGGAGAACTTTGCATACATCTTCTCCTTCTTCAAAACTTCCAACACTTCTCGCAAGTGTCTGCCATGCTCCTCTTGGCTTTTCGAGTAAATCAGAATGTCGTCTATGAACACTATCACGGATTTATCAAGGAAAGGATTACAAACCCTATTCATTAAATCCATGAATGTTGCCGGAGCATTGGTTAGTCCAAACGACATAACCAAGAACTCGTAGTGTCCATATCTAGTTTTGAATGCAGTCTTCTCGATATCTTGCTCTCTTACTTTTAGCTGATGATATCCTGACCTTAGATCGGTCTTCGAGAAATAGCTCGAACCTTGCAATTGATCAAACAGGTCATCAATCCTTGGCAACGGATATCTATTCTTTATTGTTGCCTTGTTCAGCTCTCTATAATCAATGCACATTCTCATACTTCCATCTTTCTTCTTTACAAATAACACCGGAGCTCCCCAAGGTGATGAACTAGGTCTAATGAAACCTTTGTCCAATAACTCCTAAAGTTGCATCATTAGCTCCTTCATCTCCGTCGGTGCTGATCGATAAGGTGCTTTTGCAATTGGAGTTGTTCCTGGTAACAAGTCAATACGGAATTCCACTTGTCGATCAGGCGGTAATCCAGGAAGATCTTCGGGAAATACTTCCGGATAATTACACACAACTGGAATACTCTGCATCACCTTCTTTTCCTTCTTAGCATCAATCACGAATGCTAAATATGATGTACATCCCTTGGTCAAACACTTTCTGGCTTTCATTAGGGAAATGATTCCAGAATTCACTCTGCGTTTGTCCCCATACACCATAAACGATTCTTTCCCATGCGGGTTTACTTTAACTAACTTCTTCCTGCACAAAATCTCGGCACCGTTGGCGCTAATCCAATCCATTCCCAACATGACGTCGAAACCATTAAGTTCGATAGGCAATAATTCCTCGTGGAACTTATTCCCATTCAGATCAATTAAGATGTTTTTCATACGATGGCTAACAGGTACAAACTTGACACTAGCAACTTCGACTAATAAGGAATTATCTAGTCAAACAACAGGCAAAACTAGTTTTCTACCAAATTCATGCGATATAAAGGAGTAGTTGGCTCCAGAATCAAATAAAATTTGGGCAGGCAATGTGTTTACGAGAAAGGTACCTGAAGCGACATCAGCTTCATCTTTAGCAGCTTCCAGTGTCATCTGGAATGCTTTCTCCTTTGGCTTTGGCGGAATGTTGGGTCTAGCTGCCTCCTTCTTCTTCGGGCAGTCCCTTGACATGTGTCCCTCCTCACCATAACCATAGCAAACTTTCTTACAGAGGGTACACTCATTGGCATAGTGTCCTGGCTTTCCACATTTGTAGCATGCGTTCTCTACCTCACATTTGTAGCATGCGTTCGCTACCTCACGTTCGGCAGGCAGTCCATTGGTAAACCTCTCAATCTTTGAGAGTTCCGTTGGCACTAGGTACGGAAATAACTTCATTTTCTCGGTGAATGCAGTAGCATAGTCATCTATGTTCATCCTCCCCTTCTTCAAGTTTCGGAACTCATTGTTCAGATCAATTAGATCTATCTCTGAACAATACTGCACCCTTAGTTGTTCCAAGAACTCCTCCCATGACATTTTTAGGGCTTCTCCTCGTGGCATAGTATCTGCCAACAACTTCCACCAACTCAAGACTCCAGTCTTCAGTTGTCTAACTGCAAAGACTGTCTTCTGTTTGTTGCTACAGTCGCAACTTTCAAATACCATCTCCATTTCGCATATCCAATCCATTATCTCAACAGGCTTTGGGCTTCCAGAAAGACTTGGCGGCTTGGCGCCCAAGAAGTTCTTGTACATTCGCCCATCCTTGTTGTTTCTCCTTTCCGGATCGTTCCTTCGTTCTCCTTGAGTCCCAACTTGACTCAAAATGCGACTATTGTTCCCTTCCTCTGATTGCTCGGGAATCAATTCGGGTTCCTCAATAGGTATGATAGGTTCGTCCCTATTATCATGCAACATATGTCGCATCTCATCCCTTTGTTCGGCTAACATAGCCCGAATCATGGCTTGCACCCCAGCCATTGTTATTGGTTCTGGTGCTGCTGCTACAACAGGTATTTGCTCAATCACTGGCGGTTGATTCCTGTTTTCATTCGCGTTTCCAACGCCACTCCTTGTTCTCACCATTTTTGATCTACACACCGAATAAGGTGAAATTAGATCCTCATTCACGATAGATATTCAAATCATCCTTATTACTCCGAAACGTTTACATGCTAGTTCTAATAACGTAGGCATACGCTTAGAATCCTACACACATAAGGTTTCCAGATCCAGTCGGCAACAGACCATAGATCCGAACAATTAATATCATATATGGCAACATATAACATTTAGCACATCAAAGCATTTTAGGCAACTTCCCTAAAATAAACTAGTGCTCGTGTCTAAAACCCAACAGACACACACCTCACAATCTCCACTTAGCATTCTAAGTTTAAGTCTAGAAATCCTACAAATTCCTAGTTCGCTTAAACTAATGCTCTGAAACTAACTGTGACATCCCCAAAATCACGGCCAGAAAAGACCGACTTCATTTATGCTTTTTAAAATAATTTTAGAGTAAATCCTTTTGATTTAAAAGTGTTGCGGAATTTGTTCCCAAAACAAAACATGATAAAATAATATTTATCAAAGCATTTCATCAAGAGATGCATTTTCATTATATAATCAAAACTCGGGATGGCATGTTCCGATACAGACCATAAAGCATAAACGATAACATTACAAGTCATTCAACAAATATATACATATACATACTTGTAAACAAAACAACTCGATGATTCATCCATCTTACGCCCTTGCGCCACTTCCTGTAATACAAATAAAACTGAGTGGGTCAGGCTTGGGAGCCTGGTGAGCATATAGGGTTTTCAACCCACAATAAATAAATTATATTTAATTTCACCAACCAATCACTATCCCGATTATCCATTCCCGTTATCCTCACTTTACGTCCCTAAATCAACATCTATCTCAAGGGACCTAATCTAGGATTTTCATCGGGACGGACATCACTGCTAAGGGGTTTCCTCAACAATAGATATCCTAAAGGCAACCATGAGGGGGATAGAGTACACCGGTGAACACATCGTTCACAACACCTACAGGTTATGAACCTGCTAGCGTTCCACTGGACTGTCTAGAAAGAGTCCGTGGTCGTTATCCATACTCCGCTGAATAACTAGATCAACAACAACAACAACATCGAGGCCTCTCATCTATTTATTTCACACCAACTATCTACCCATGTTCTACCCAACATATTAGTAGATAAAAATATATATTTTTATACATAGTTTAAAACCTGTATATCATTTTCATTCAATACATATTCCACATAACAGATGAGGCACACCCACATAACACGTATTTCATAGAAAGCAATTCAGATCTATGAGATGGAATAGAGTGAATATACATTCACACACATAACAGCAAAATTATACACATAACACGTATTTCGTATAAAATACCTCATAATCATGCGTTAGAAGAAAGTAACTGTAACGCCTGTGTTTCCGGGCTTGCCATTTGTAGCAATGTAATAGTCTAGGTTGACCTTTGTAACCCATTTTGAAGTAATAAGATTGTATTATTTGAGTATTATGTGTTTTGTGCTTAATTGCTTAATTATATGGTTTGATTAATTAAGAATAAAAATAAGCGTCGAAATTTAAGTGTAAAATAAACTTAATATATTTGATTAATGTTGTAGTAATTGAAACGAGTTTTCCGAATATATATAGAACGCCCAAATCTGACTTCGTATGAGGAAGTTATGATTTATCGAAGTTCCGGCTTAGCGATATACAGCCTGTTTTACTCGATTTGAGATCGAGCGGTTGTTAGCCGAAGCAATCTAAATGAGAATCGAAGATCTCATTGTTGGTATTGAAACGATAAAAAGTTAGGCGAGAACGGACGTCAAACGAAGAAGTTATGAATTTATAACGAAAATTTCTGTCCCGGCCTATTAAAAATAAATAATAAAAATAAAGTCAAAATTTGCCAACGAAGTCTAAACGAAAGTCGTAGAGCGTGGTCTCACCTTCGCGTGGATATAAAGAACGTCGAAAACGGAATTCGTATGAAGAAGTTATGAATTTCCGAAGTTTATTAATCATTTTGTATTTATATTTAAATCAAAATTCGGAAGCATTATCCGAAGGAGTCACCGATCTGATCCGAGGTACGCCCCGCGTACTCGAGTACGCCCCGCGTACTCCGAGGGATGTCGACACTAGCACTCGAGCACTTCGGATACGTAAGCAATGACGTTTTGGGCAGTACGCCCCGCGTAACGCAGTACGCCCCGCGTACTCCGAGGCTCCAGCCTCCTATAAATAGGAACCGAAGGCAGCCGACCCAATTGCCAATTTCTTCTCTTCTCTCTCCCGTTTTGCATCGTTTTGCGTGCCATAAATACCCCGAAGCCCCGGTATCATACTCTAGCCCCGAGGCAAGTCCCGAGATCCCAAAGATCCCGAAAAGTGCGATTCCCGAGTCGAAGCTCTGCCCGCGAGAAGTTCGATTTTTGAGAAGATCTTCCAGATCTGCTGTGGATTACTACTTCTATAAGCCGTAGTGCTGTCCGATCATCTTCTGATCAAGTGAGTGTGTAGTTATTTCTTCTAATACAATAATACGAAGTATTTTATATAAAAATACGTGCTATGTGTATATATTTGGTTGTGTTATGTGTGAATGTGTATTCACTCTCTTCTATCTTATAGATCTGCTTATTTCTTTATGAGATATGTGTTATGTGTGTGTGTGCCTCATCTGTTATGTGATATATGTGTTGATTAAAGCATGCTATACAGGTTTTCTTTAAACTATGTATACAAATGTATATTTTTATCTACTAATATGTTGGGTAGAACATGGGTAGACAGTTGGTGTGTAATAAACAGATGAGAGGCCTCGTTGTTGTTTGATTGAGTCATCTAGCGGAGTTTAGATGACGACCACTGGCTATTCTAGACAGTCTTGTGGAAACATTAGCAGGTTCGCCACCTGTAGGTGTTAATGGACTTGGGTGTTCATTCGCTGTACTCCATCCCCCTCATGGTTGCCTTATTTGACTTATATTGCTGAGGTACCCCCGAAGCATGTGTTGTCGCCCCGATGAAATATTCTTAGACTAGGTCCCTTATGTTAGTTGTTTTAGGGACATTAAAGTGAGAATAACGGGAATGGGTAATTGGGTTATTGTTGGTTGGTGAAAATTAAATATGATATTTATTGTGGGTTGAAAACCCTATATGCTCACCAGGCTCCCAAGCCTGACCCACTCAGTTTTAAATTGTATTACAGGTAGTGGCGGAAGGGCATGAGATGGATGAACCATCAAGTTGTTTTGTTTACAAGTCTGCATATGTTTATATTTGTTATATGACTTGTAATGTATTCGTTTATGCTTATTGGTCTGTATCGGAACATGACACCCCGAGTTTTGATTATAATGAAAATACATTTCTTTTATGAAATGCTTCGGTAAACAATGTTTTATCATGTTTTGTTTTTGGGAACAAATTCCGCAACCCTTTCAAATCAAAAGGATTTACTCTGAAAATATTTAAAAGCATAAATGAAAAATCGGTCTTTTCTGGCCGAGATTTTGGGGATGTCACAGTTGGTATCAGAGCATTAGTTTAAGCGAACTAGGAATTTGTTGGATTTCTAGACTTAAACTTAGAATGCTAAGTGAAGTTTTGAGATGCGTGTCTGTTATGTTTTAGACACGAGCACTAGTTTATTTTAGGAAAGTTGCCTAAAATGCTTTATGTGCTAAATGTTATATGTTGCCATATATGATATTATTTGTTCGGATCTATGGTCTGTTGCCGACCGGATCTAGAAACCTTATGTGTGTAGGATTCTAAGCGTACGTCTACGATATTAGAACTAGCATGTAAACGTTTCGGAGTGATAAGGATGATTTGAATATCTACCATGATTGAGGATCTAATTTCACCTTATTCGGTGTGTAGATCAAAATGGTGAGAACAAGAAGTGGAGTTGGAAATGCTGACGAAAACAGGAATCAACCACCAGTGATTGAGCCAATACCTGTCGTAGCAGCAGCACCTGAGCCAATAACCATGGCTGGTGTGCAATTGATGATTCAGACGATGTTGGATCGTCAGATGGATGAAACTAGACGGTTGCTTCAACAAAATCGTGAAGAACTGTCGATTCGTGTGGAAGAGCCTGAACTGAATGAAGGGCACTCAGAAGGTGGAAACTTCAGTGGGTCTGTTGGTCCAGCCAACCCACCGATAGTTAGGCAAGATAACCATGAAGGAAGGAATGATGGAATGGGATGCAAGTACAAGGACTTTTTGACTTGCAAACCATCGACCTTCAATGGAAAGGAGGATCCGATTGGGGTTATGGATTGGATCTCCGAAATGGAGTTAGCCTTTATGACATGTGGCTGTAGAGGCAAGTTGCAGACTATCTATGCCGTGCGACAATTCCGAGGTGGAGCCGTTCATTGGTGGAACACTCTAGGGAAGACCTTAAGCCCTAACGAGCCACTGCAATTGTCATGGGCAGAGTTCTTGGTGCAGTTCAAGCGCAAGTTCTGCTCGGCTCAAAATCTGTTGGAGTTGGAGAACAAGTTTTTGACATTGACGAAGGGTAGCATGTCAGTGGATGAGTACACCAATAACTTCACCGATAAGATGGAGTTTGCCTTGCGTATCGTTCCAGACGAGCTGACAAAGGTGGATCGGTATGCGAAGGGACTTCCATGGGAATACGAGGTGCCGGTACGTCAGGCACTTACTCTAGAGGCAGCTATCTGGGCTGCCAAGTCTGTGGAGAACATGATAAAGGGAAGAACCACCGACAAGGTTGAGGTTGGTGAGAAAAGAAAGTTTGAGGGAACATCTGGTTCCGGTAAAAGAAGCAAATTTTCGAAATCTGGTTCGAAAAAGTTTGGAGGAAAAGGAGGCGAAGCGAAGTGGTGTGATAAGTGTAAGAAAAAGCACTTTGGGAAATGTAGCGAGGATGTGACCTGCTACAAGTGTGGAAAGGTTGGACATTTTGCCAATGAATGTCCGAACAACAAAAGGATGTGTTTTGGTTGTAATGAAGAGGGGCATATTTTGAAAGACTGTCCGAAGAAGAAGGAGGCAGCTAGGCCCAACATTCCACCAAAGCCGAAGGCGAGAGCCTTCCAGATGACACTTGAGGCTGCTAAAGATGAAGCTGATGTCGCTTCAGGTACCTTTCTCGTAAACGAATTACCTGCTCATATATTGTTTGATTCTGGAGCCAACTACTCCTTTATTTCGCATGAGTTTGGTAGAAAGCTAGCTTTGCCTATTGATAGACTAGATGATGCTTTATTAGTCGAAGTAGCTAGTGGCAAGTTTGTACCTGTTAGCCATCGTATGAAAAAAAGTCTTGATCGACCTTAATGGGAATAAGTTTCTCGAGGAATTATTGCCTATCGAACTAAATGGTTTCGACATCGTCTTGGGAATGGATTGGCTTAGCGCCAATGATGCCGAAATTTTGTGCAAGAAGAAGATAGTTAAAGTAAACCCGCCTGGAAAAGATTCGTTTATGGTGTATGGGGACAAACGCAGAGTGAATTCTGGAATCATTTCTCTAATGAAAGCCAGAAAGTGTTTGACCAAGGGATGTACATCATATTTAGCATTTGTGATTGATGCTAAGAAGGAAAAGAAGGTGATGCAGAGCATTCCAGTGGTGTGTGATTTTCCGGAAGTGTTCCCCGAGGATCTTCCTGGATTACCACCTGATAGACAAGTGGAGTTCAGAATAGACTTGTTACCAGGAACCACGCCAATTGCAAAAGCACCTTATCGATTAGCACCGACGGAGATGAAGGAGCTGATGATGCAACTTCAGGAGTTGTTGGACAAAGGTTTCATTAGACCTAGTTCATCGCCCTGGGGAGCTCCGGTGTTATTTGTAAAGAAGAAAGATGGAAGTATGAGAATGTGCATCGATTACAGAGAGCTGAACAAGGCAACAATAAAGAATAGATATCCGTTGCCGAGGATTGATGACCTGTTTGATCAATTGCAAGGTTCGAGCTATTTCTCGAAGATCGATCTTAGGTCAGGATATCATCAGCTAAAAGTAAGAGAGCAAGATATCGAGAAGACTGCATTCAGAACTAGATATGGACACTACGAGTTCTTGGTTATGTCGTTTGGACTAACCAATGCTCCAGCAGCGTTCATGGATTTGATGAATAGGGTTTGTAATCCTTTCCTTGATAAATCCGTGATAGTGTTCATAGACGACATTCTGATCTACTCGAAAAGCCAGGAGGAGCATGGAAGGCACTTGCGAGAAGTGTTAGAAGTTTTGAAGAAGGAGAAGCTTTATGCGAAGTTCTCCAAATGTGATTTTTGGATTCGTGAGGTCCAATTCTTGGGTCACGTGGTCAACCAAGAAGGGATAATGGTTGATCCAGCGAAGATCGAAGCTGTGACGAAGTGGGAACAACCGAAAAGTCCCACAGAGATTCGAAGCTTTTTAGGATTAGCCGGATATTACCGAAGGTTTATCCAAGGTTTTTCTTCGATTGCTACTCCATTAACAGCATTGACCCACAAAGGAGCAACTTATGCTTGGAGTGAGAAGCATAAAGAAGCATTCGAGAAGTTAAAGAAGAAGCTATGCGAGGCACCGATACTTTCTCTACCCGATGGAGTTGAAGACTTCGCTGTTTATAGCGACGCGTCTGGTGTTGGATTGGGTTGTGTTTTGACCCAAAGAGAAAAGGTGATAGCATATGCGTCTCGACAGTTGAAAGAGCATGAAAAGAATTACCCGACTCATGATTTGGAGTTGGCAGCGGTAGTTTTCGCTCTGAAAATATGGAGGCATTACCTCTATGGCACGAAGTGCAAACTTTTCACTGATCATAAGAGTCTCCAATACCTCTTTAATCAGAAAGAATTGAATATGAGGCAGCGACGCTGGCTAGAATTACTTAAAGACTACGACTGCGAGATACTTTACCACCCCGGTAAAGCTAATGTTGTTGCTGATGCTCTCAGTCGGAAGGTCAATCTTGAAAGGAAGAGGCCAAGAGCGTTGAAAATTGAAGTTGTCTCGACTATTGTGGAAAGTATAAAGAAAGCTCAAGAGGAAGCTTCTGAGAAAAATGACCGAAAGGAGGAACGTTTGGGTAAAACGTTGGTGTTTGGTACTAACGGTCATGGACTGAAGGTATTCCAAGATCGTATTTGGGTACCTAAGTCAGGAGGAATTAGGGATCTTCTGATGGAAGAAGCTCACAAGACCATGTACTCGATTCATCCGGGTAGCACTAAAATGTATAGGGACCTAAAACCCTACTACTGGTGGCCGACGATGAAGCTTGATGTTGCAAAGTATGTGGCCGAGTGTGTGACTTGTGCGAGAGTCAAGACACAACATCAGAAACCGTACGGGAGTTTAGAACCTTTGCCTGTGCCTATGGGTAAGTGGGAAGACATTGCTATGGATTTTGTCACTAAACTGCCCAGAACAAAGAATGGTCACGACATGATTTGGGTGGTCGTTGATCGATTCACTAAGAGTGCGCATTTCATAGCGGCCAGGGAGAAATGGTCTATGGAGAAGCTTGCGAATTCTTACGTGAAGGAAATTGTGAGGCTTCACGGTGTTCCGTTAACGATTGTATCGGATCGTGATAGCCGTTTCACCTCAAGGTTTTGGAAAAGTCTACAAGAGGAAATGGGTACCAAGTTATGTTTAAGCACAGCTTACCATCCGCAGACTGATGGTCAGAGTGAAAGAACAATACAAACACTTGAAGATATGCTGAGAGCATGTACCTTGGAATTCCTAGGTAATTGGGATGAATATTTACCATTGGTAGAATTTTCCTATAATAATAGTTTTCACTCGAGCATTAAGATGGCACCTTATCAAGCTTTGTATGGACAGAAGTGTCGTACGCCGTCTTGTTGGCTTGAGGCTGGGGAAAAGCAGTTTATGGGACCGGAGATGGTTCATCAAACTGCTGAAAAGTTGAAAATAATTAGGGAAAGAATGTTAGCAGCTCAAGATCGTCAAAAGAGCTATGCTGACAAGAAGCGAAGACCGATGACTTTTGAGGTTGGAGATTCGGTTTTGCTTAAAGTCTCGCCGTGGAAGGGACTTATAAGATTTGGTAAAAGGGGAAAGTTGAGTCCAAGGTTTATTGGACCTTTTAAAGTCCTTCAGAGGATTGGGAATCAAGCTTACAAGCTCGAATTACCCGAAGAGCTGAATGGAATTCACAACACTTTTCATGTGTGTTATTTGAGGAAGTTCACGGGAGAAGTTCCCGATATAATTCCAATTTCTGAATTGAGAATTGATGAGAACAAAAGGTTGATTGAAGAACCAGAGGCAATTGTTGACCGAAAGACTAAGAAGTTGCGACGCAAAATGGTTGGGTTAGTGCTTGTCCGATGGAAACACACGAATGGGCCGAATCTCACCTGGGAGACGGAGAGTGACATGTTGAGTCGCTATCCGCATTTGTTTGTTGATGTGTGATTCCGGGGACGGAATCATTCTAAGGTGGAGAGAATTGTAACGCCTGTGTTTCCGGGCTTGCCATTTGTAGCAATGTAATAGTCTAGGTTGACCTTTGTAACCCATTTTGAAGTAATAAGATTGTATTATTTGAGTATTATGTGTTTTGTGCTTAATTGCTTAATTATATGGTTTGATTAATTAAGAATAAAAATAAGCGTCGAAATTTAAGTGTAAAATAAACTTAATATATTTGATTAATGTTGTAGTAATTGAAACGAGTTTTCCGAATATATATAGAACGCCCAAATCTGACTTCGTATGAGGAAGTTATGATTTATCGAAGTTCCGGCTTAGCGATATACAGCCTGTTTTACTCGATTTGAGATCGAGCGGTTGTTAGCCGAAGCAATCTAAATGAGAATCGAAGATCTCATTGTTGGTATTGAAACGATAAAAAGTTAGGCGAGAACGGACGTCAAACGAAGAAGTTATGAATTTATAACGAAAATTTCTGTCCCGGCCTATTAAAAATAAATAATAAAAATAAAGTCAAAATTTGCCAACGAAGTCTAAACGAAAGTCGTAGAGCGTGGTCTCACCTTCGCGTGGATATAAAGAACGTCGAAAACGGAATTCGTATGAAGAAGTTATGAATTTCCGAAGTTTATTAATCATTTTGTATTTATATTTAAATCAAAATTCGGAAGCATTATCCGAAGGAGTCACCGATCTGATCCGAGGTACGCCCCGCGTACTCGAGTACGCCCCGCGTACTCCGAGGGATGTCGACACTAGCACTCGAGCACTTCGGATACGTAAGCAATGACGTTTTGGGCAGTACGCCCCGCGTAACGCAGTACGCCCCGCGTACTCCGAGGCTCCAGCCTCCTATAAATAGGAACCGAAGGCAGCCGACCCAATTGCCAATTTCTTCTCTTCTCTCTCCCGTTTTGCATCGTTTTGCGTGCCATAAATACCCCGAAGCCCCGGTATCATACTCTAGCCCCGAGGCAAGTCCCGAGATCCCGAAGATCCCGAAAAGTGCGGTTCCCGAGTCGAAGCTCTGCCCGCGAGAAGTTCGATTTTTGAGAAGATCTTCCAGATCTGCTGTGGATTACTACTTCTATAAGCCGTAGTGTTGTCCGATCATCTTCTGATCAAGTGAGTGTGTAGTTATTTCTTCTAATACAATAATACGAAGTATTTTATATAAAAATACGTGCTATGTGTATATATTTGGTTGTGTTATGTGTGAATGTGTATTCACTCTCTTCTATCTTATAGATCTGCTTATTTCTTTATGAGATATGTGTTATGTGTGTGTGTGCCTCATCTGTTATGTGATATATGTGTTGATTAAAGCATGCTATACAGGTTTTCTTTAAACTATGTATACAAATGTATATTTTTATCTACTAATATGTTGGGTAGAACATGGGTAGACAGTTGGTGTGTAATAAACAGATGAGAGGCCTCGTTGTTGTTTGATTGAGTCATCTAGCGGAGTTTAGATGACGACCACTGGCTATTCTAGACAGTCTTGTGGAAACATTAGCAGGTTCGCCACCTGTAGGTGTTAATGGACTTGGGTGTTCATTCGCTGTACTCCATCCCCCTCATGGTTGCCTTATTTGACTTATATTGCTGAGGTACCCCCGAAGCATGTGTTGTCGCCCCGATGAAATATTCTTAGACTAGGTCCCTTATGTTAGTTGTTTTAGGGACATTAAAGTGAGAATAACGGGAATGGGTAATTGGGTTATTGTTGGTTGGTGAAAATTAAATATGATATTTATTGTGGGTTGAAAACCCTATATGCTCACCAGGCTCCCAAGCCTGACCCACTCAGTTTTAAATTGTATTACAGGTAGTGGCGGAAGGGCATGAGATGGATGAACCATCAAGTTGTTTTGTTTACAAGTCTGCATATGTTTATATTTGTTATATGACTTGTAATGTATTCGTTTATGCTTATTGGTCTGTATCGGAACATGACACCCCGAGTTTTGATTATAATGAAAATACATTTCTTTTATGAAATGCTTCGGTAAACAATGTTTTATCATGTTTTGTTTTTGGGAACAAATTCCGCAACTCTTTCAAATCAAAAGGATTTACTCTGAAAATATTTAAAAGCATAAATGAAAAATCGGTCTTTTCTGGCCGAGATTTTGGGGATGTCACAGTAACTACGCACTCACACATATAAACAACAATATACTTAATACACTCGAACCATACTTGTATTATTATCGTGTTTATGAAAGGTAGTATACACTAACTTGATCAGAAGATGATCGGACAACACTACGACTTGCAGAAGTAGTAATCCTCAGCAGATCTGGAAGATCTCTACAAAAATCGAACTTCTCGCGGGCAAAGCTTCGGCTCGGGAACCGCACTTCTCGGGATCTTCGGGATCTCGGGACTTGCTTCGGGGCTCGAGAATAATACCGGGGCTTCAGGGTATTTCTGGCACGCAAAACGATGCAAAACGGGAGAGAGAAGAGAGAAAAATAGCAAAGGAGTCGGCTGCCCTCGCATCCTATTTATAGGAGGCTGGAGCCTCGGAGTACGCGGGGCGTACTGCCTCAGAAACGTCACTGCTTACGCATCCGAAGTCCTCGAGTGCGAGTGTCGACATCCTCGATGTACGCGGGGCGTACTTCGGATCAGATCGGTGACTCCTTCGGATAATCATCCGAATTAAAGATTAAATTTAAATACAAATTATTTAATAAACTTCGGAAATTCATATCTTCTTCATACGAACTCCGTTTTCGACGTTCTTTATATCTACGCGAAGGTGAGACTACGCTCTACAACTTTCGTTTAGACTCCGTCGGCTAATTTTAACTTTATTTTTATTATTTGTTTTTAATAGGCCGGGACAGAAAAACTTCGTTATAAATTCATAACTTCTTCGTTTGACGTCCGTTCTCGCCTAACTTTTAATCGCTTCGATACCAACAACGAGACCTTCGATCCTCGTTTAGATTACTTCGGCTAAAAACTGCTCGATCTCAAATCGAGTATTTCAGGCTGCATACTACTAAGCCGAAACTTCAGAAAATCATAACTTCCTCATACGAAGTCAGATTTGGGCGTTCTATGTATATTCGGAAACCTCGTTTCAACTACTACAACATTGTCCAAAGATATTAAGTTTATTTTATACTTAAATTTTGACGCTTATTTTTATTCTTAATTAATCAAACCACATAATTAAGCAATTAAGCACAAAACACATAATACTCAAATAATACACCCTTATTATTTCAAAACGGGTTACAAAGGTTAACCTAGACTATTGCATTGCTAAAAATGGCAAGCCCGGAAACACAGGCGTTACATGATTTCCAGATCCCATGGCGTGGCAATCCTTTCTCCACGCCGTGGCGATCCTAAAACACATAAATCGAGCCGAAAATTAACCCTAATGACATATCTTTAACCCTAATTCGTTCCCTACTATTATATACCTTAGAAGAGCCGTTTTGAGAGTCTAAAAGGCGGGTGGAGGAGCGAAGATTTGAAGGATTCAAGAGCAAATTCACATTGGGAGTCATTCGATTTTCTTTTTTGGTCACAATTAGTATTCCAATTATGTTCCCTTTGTTTTTACTTTATGAATTTAGGTGTTAAAACCTTTTGCTTTCATTCATGGTTAGATGAATCATAATATTTTGGATTAATTGCATATTTGGTTTGTTTATTCTTATTTATTTATTTATTTTTGCAAGTTTAATTGAAGATCCATATGTGTTAAAGAGCGTTGCTTGATTACCTATTGATGAGTTTATTTGATTCGAAGAACAATCCAGTTATATATTCTTGAATCATAGTTGATTTATAACCATAAGATAATTGTGAGTAGTGTCGGATCAAAACCTAGGGTTAGGTTAATAAAGTTATGAACTTTAATGTGTGTGTAACATCCTTATGTCAAAGTAATTTCAGTTTCAACCCTATGGTGAATAATATTGCATTTTGACCATTGGGTTTAAGGAAGGTTGCTATATTGGCCCATTATAGCAATATGGTAATTTGGTCTAAGTGTAGTATGTTGAGTGTACATTGTGTACACTAGGCATACTAGATCACGCCCTAGTACGTTGGGCATACACCTCGTACTCGTACACGGGGCGTACGTGAAGAATGTGCAAACCCTAAATTTTAGGGTTTGGTCCATATTTAAACCCCATTATTGCCTCATGTCTTATTTCTTCATCAGCCTCACTCTGTGAAAAACTACCCCAAGAAAACCCTAAGTGAGAAGAGTGCATTTTGAGCCCATTGGAGTGTTTTGGAGGTGTTCTTGAAAAAGAAGAAGAAGGTGGTGATAAGAGCTTGGAGCTTGGAAGCATCTTGGATCTAGATTTCCTTCTTGTCAGTAACCTCTAGGAGGTATAAAGTTTGCAACTTAGTCACTCCATCTTGTAGATCAAGACATTTCTTCCTCTAAGACACTTTTTGTCCCAAATATGGTGATTCTTGTGACATCCCGAATTTCACGGCCAGAAAAGACCGATTTGTTTATGCTTTGTTTTTTAAAATCAGAGTAATCTTTTACATAAAGCAGTTGCAGAATTTGTTCCCAAAACAAAATATGATAAAACTTTATCAAAACATTTCTCAAAGAGAAAGTACTTTTCATTAAATAATAAAATCTCGGGATGTCATGTTCCGATACAGACCAAAAGCGTAAACAGTATAAAATAGACCTTACAACAGTTATTTATAACTACTAATCTATAATCCAAAATCTCTCATCAAGTCCACCAACTTATACTCTTGTGCCATTACCTATAATGCAAAGAAAACTGAGTGGGTTAGGCTTGAGACCCTGGTGAGCATATAGGGTTTTCAACCCTCAATAATATAATTTTTATATTTAATCATCAAACAATCAACCCAATTACCCATCCCCATTATCTTCTTTATTTCTTAAGGGTTTACCCTAAGAACCAATTATCCTTCATTCATTCATTCCTAAGGATTTACCTAAGGAATTGGCACGAAGTCCATTGCTGCCAAAGTTTATCTATACGGTACTAAATTCATAGCTACCAAGGTTCATCTATACGGTACTAAATCCATAGCTACCAAGGTTCTTCTATACGGTACTAAATCCATAGCTACCAAGGTTCTTCTATACGGTACTAAATCCATAGCTACCAGGGTTATTCTATACGGTACTAAATCCATAGCTACCAGGGTTCCTCTATGCGGTACTAAATCCATAGCTACCAAGGTTCTTCTATACGGTACTAAATCCATAGCTACCAAGGTTCTTTGTTAGGCACTAAGACAATAGCTGCCAGGGTTCTTTGCTAGGCTTTAAGACAATAGCTGCCAAGGTTCTTTATTAGGCACTAAGACAATAGCTGCCAAGGTTCACTCATACCATCTTTCACCACACACCAACTATATCATCTACCCATGTTCTACCCAACATATTTGTAGATATAAATACATATATAGTTTAACTCATTTAAAAAGTATATAAAACATCCATACCACACTCGTCTCAAATAAACAACAATATATAAACACATAGCACATATTTCATAGTAAATACTTCATATTTATGTGTTAGAAGAAAGTAACTACACACTCACACAAAACATACACTTAATACATTCAAACAATACTTGTATTAAAATCGTGTTTGTGAAAGGGACTATACACTCACTTGATTAGAAGATGATCAGACAACACTACGGCTTGAAAAGTAGTATTCTTCGGTAGATCTTCACAAAAATTGGGCTCCTCGCCGGCAGAGCTTCGGCTCGGGAATTGCACTTCTCGGGATCTTCGGGCTTCGGGACTCGCTTCGGGTCTCGGGATGATACCGGGGCTCCGAGGTACTTCTTTGCATGTAAATCAAGGTAAAACGGGAGAGAGAGAAGAGAAAATAGCAACCAAACTCGGTTGGCCCTTCAAATCTATTTATAGGGCAAAATCTGCCCTTGCCACGTCGTGGCACCTTTTTCCATGTCGTGGGCTTGGTCGTTACTGCATGCGTCATTGCAAGTTGCATCCGGGGGACTCCCGGAGGTGTCAGAAGACTGGTCACGTCCTGGCACTGCTTGTCATGTCGTGTTATCTGACACTTTTGGGGTTTCGCGCCCCGAACTTCAGAAATTCATAACTTTCGCATACGAACTCCGTTTTCGACGTTCTTTATATGTACGGAATCCTTGTAACATATACTATAACTTAGTTAATATTAATCCTTCTAAATAATCTTCCATCAAAAAGTCATTTTTTATGCTTATCGTCTCTAAATTGACTAGCCCTGATCTACGGGCGTTATAATTCTTGAGCATGACATGTTCTTGACCCAATATGTCGTTCTTTTAGACCTTTTGAGGAGACTTGAGTCATAAAAATGTGCTCTTGATGGTTAGTTTTTCTCCATGCATGCTATATAAGGTTTGAATGCATTAAGATGTTGAGGTTTTGTGTTTTAAGCACTTAATGGACATGCAAAGTCATAAAGCTGGAAACTTTATGATTCTTGAGGGTATTTTGGCTTTGGATCTGAATTTAGACGTGAAGATTTAGAGTATTAAGTTTTTAATAGGGAAAGGGATGAACTGGCACGTATGCTTGGACTAGCAAGTGGTACATTGCGCGTACGCAGTCAGCGCCGCTTAAGCTGGTCAACCACAAAGTACGCCCCGTATATAGAAGAGTACGTCCAGCATACTTTGATGAGTCACTCGGTCTTGTTGGCTTGGTTAGGTTGACTCGGCTAGGTGTTGACTTTGGCTTTGACTTTGATTTTGGCTAAGGTTGACCAAGTTTGACTTAAGGGTATTTTGGGTATTTTAGGATTGTGCTTGTGAATTGGCCATTTGGATGGATAAGTGACGGTTAGAGTTGAGATTCGGAGTCGGGACCTCATCAACTATTATTCATATTGAGAGGTGAGTCTTCCTCACTATACTTACGGGTCGAACGCACCAAGCTCGGCCCATTGGATTGATATTATGTAATACATTGATTTATGATATGCTAAGTATGGGAAAGACTTGTATGATTATATGATAGTTGCTAATATGCGTAGACCGGTAGATCTTTAGGACTACTTGTGATTTCTGGCTACATGATTATCTGTCTGTTGATTTTGTTTATTATTTGTTATATTTTGACATATTGTGTTGGGTTGAGACTTTATATCTTTGTGCGTGAGTCAACAGACCGGGGGTATTCCACCCCGATGGATGAGTGGACCCGAGGGTATTTATATGGCTTAAACCCCGATGGATGAATGGACCAGGGGTATACATATAACATTTGCCAAAACTTTATGTATGTGTGTATGTGTGTGTGTGTGTGTATATATATATATATATATATATATATATATATATATATATATATATAAGGGGCGGAGCTTGAACAATTAGTTAGGGGGGAGAAAGTATTATAAAATAAAATTAACTTTCTTACACAAAAAAAAATCACAAAAAATACCTAGAAAAAGAACTACAACTCAACAAATAATCAATGGTTCTCATCTTTCCAGTGATTGTATCTATAAAAATCAAAAATGGGGGAACAATTGATTCAATAAAAATTAACAAAAAATTGTTTATTCTAGACAAACATTAACAATAACTCATTTACCAGTGTGTGAAAAGTGAACACTGAAAACTAAAATAGAATTTCATTGCCAAGTTAGTGTCATCTAAAATTTGTAACAAACTAACATTCAACAATACATTTAATATATTGTGAAAAGTGAAAACTGAAATTGAAATTAGCTAGTTCCCAAGACCTAAATCAGTGAAATCACAATTCACAACAACAAGCGAAGAACGGGACTATAGGACTAACAAGAGCATTCTTAATTCCTAACTCAACCACTCAGGCACTTAGGACCAATCCAATCAATCAATAGAATTAGAAATCAAATGTTTGAGTCTTTAAGATGAATCTGAGAGAACTGAAGAACAAGAGAAGAAAGAACACGAGCATTCCATACCTGATTTCTAATGACCAATGACTGTGGACAGTTGTTGCGGTGGTAAATGGAGGTAGCTACTGAGGTCTGATCGAGGTACGGAGGTAGCGACCAGCGACAATGGTCGATGAAACAACCTAAAAATACGGTCCAAAAATTTCATTTTAAATTTAGAAATAAAATCATAGTAAACCAAATCATCTCATAAAAACATAAGTGATAGTATCTCAAAACATCATATCAAAACACTGTATCAAAATCACATGTCCAAACATCATAGTAAATCATCCCAGGCTAAACGTTGTGGTGTGTGCAACGCAGTCATCCCGAGCTTTTCCCTTTACTAGCGGAAGTACCTGAAACCAAAATTGAAAACTGTAAGCATGCAGCTTAGTGAGTCTCCCCAAACTACCACATACCATACACATAATCACATAAATACATAACACATAACTTGGGCTTATCACACTACATCGGGCCCCACCCGGCATCAAACCGAAGTCCGGAATCGGTACCCGCCCGACATCAAGCAAAGCTCGGTATACATAAGCATATCAACAAATGCATATAAACATAAACACATAACATAAACATATAAACATTCCTCGGGACCCGCCCGACATCGGACCGAAATCGGAAACATGTAACATAAACATATAAGCATTCCTCAAGCTTACCCCGACATCGGATCGAATCCCAGAAAATATAAACAAACACATGCAAGAATCACGAAGACATCAAGCATACTAACATTCCTCGAGCTTTCCCTGACATTGGAACGAAGTCCGAACACATATAAACCTACATCGGGCTATCCCCGACATCGGACCTTAGTCCGGCATATGCTAACATACATAAATAGGCCAACATTGGTGCCTTTGACCCGTTCCTACTGGAGGAAAACTCACCTCACAAAGCTGGCTGTTGAATCACTCGGTAAGGAATCTCTATCGGTTGCTCCCTCGACTCCCCGACTATCATTATCACAATAACACTTAGTTAAAATCCAATAATCCTTCTTAGGGTAAAATGACCATTTTACTCCCTGATCTAATTTGGACCATAACCTAGGCCCAATTCCATCTAATCTTTCCAAGCCCACTAAAGGCCCATTAATGGCCCAAATTTCTAAATTGGGCCCAACTCCTCAAATGGGACTTCCCTCAAGCCCAAACATGTTCTTGGTCCATTATCTGACTTATGATGGCTCATTAAGGCCCAATAACTGCTAAGTCCAAAGATTGGCCCAAACTGAGGCCCAAACGTCGCAAAGCCCAAAACTTGAGAGTATGTTGGGCGTACTCCTCTGTACGATAAGCGTACTGTTGCATGGCTTGTACGTTGCACGTACTGGCTTGTACGCCCAACGTACTACCCTGTTAAGCCGTAAAATTCAAAAATGCTTATTCCATTAAGACCTTAAGCCCATTTTACAAATATAAGTCCCTTAGCATGTCTTAACTCATAAAGTCGATTACTTGGTGGCTTGCAACCCACCAAATGGACCCAAACATGGAATATAGAAACTAACTTCCATGGAAATGGCTAGATCTCATGCATGGTCACAAAAGGACCTTAAAGATTGAAACTTTACTGATATTGGGACACATTTAGCACTAAGGGTGGCAACCCTAAGCCTAGAAACGAAGTTGAACCATAAAAATCCATTCTTGAGACCTAAAGAGGTCCAAAACTCCACAAACAAAGATCTAAGCATTCATGAGGCAAGATGGAAGGTTTATACCTCAAATAAGTGCCAAAATGTTGGGTAATCTCAGATCCTTGAGCTCAAGATACTTAAGTTCTTATTCTCCAACTTCTCCCTTCTTCTTCCAAGCTCCAAATCACCAAAGTAAGCTTCACAAGGCCAAAAACACACAAGGATAAAGTATGAAAGAGTTCTAGGGTTTCTGAGGTTGAGAGACTAGTAAGGAGGCTAGGGTTTGAGTCATAATGTTGTATTTATATGGCTTAAACCCTAAAAATTAGGGTTTGGAGTCTGCTCACGTACGTTGTGCGTACGTGCATACGCCCCCCGAATCCAATGTTCATCTATGCCCCGCGTACGCCAAGCTTACGCCCAGCGTACGTCTTTTGGGCAGCCTATCTACACAGCCCACTTACTGATGGTCCACTCAATAATCCATCTATTAAATTCTTAGCCCAACAATTAATTAAAGACATATTAAATGATTATTACCTCAAGTGACGGATGTTACAGTCGATGGAGACTGAATTGGGTAACGATCGATTTGACTTTTTATCATTATTCAGAAATCAGACTATTGGAATCAGGAGGGGCCACAACCCAATTTGGACACTTTCGGGCCTATAATTAAAAAAATTAGAAGTTATATAGGTTATTTCTAACCCAAAAATTAGGGGGGTCATAGCCCCTCATGACCCTATACAAGATCCGCCCTTTTATATATATATATATATATATATATATATATATATATATATATATATATATATATATATATATATATATATATATTATGTTTGAATAATTCTTATTCATTTATTTGCGATTATCCTAATCGGGGATTTTAATTATTCAATAAAAGGAATATTAATTATTATTATCTCTTAAACGTCTAGTCCGAACTAACAAATGTTAAAACTTTGATACTTTTTCTTCTTTCTTAAACGTTGTTTTCTTTTAAAGTGACACTTGCCATGATTTTAGACATTTTCTAACAAAAACGTGTCCATGTTCTTTGTTTATGAATTACAAGAATTATGTGACACTTGCTAATGATGTAGCAAACAGTCTGGATGAATTTTTTTTTTTTTTCATGTAATGCTAGTATAGGAGTATACGGACATGTATCAAAATCTAGAGTCGACACCTTTGATGTCTATATGCCAAGCGTATATTATTTGTTAGTAGATAGATGGAAAAGAAGAATAACAATTAACAAAGCTTGGTCATACTGATATATATGATTGGTGTCGACACTATCACATGTTGAGTTTATAATTTTATATATTACTTTCTTTAAGTTAGAATATGATATTTATACACACCCACAATGTCAGTTTTAAAAGAGAAATGTCCATTAACATCAATTAACATCAATTGTTGTTTGTTTTTTAGTGATTTAAGCTTATAAAGCAAGTGATCCCCAATACTAGATTAAGACAACATGAGTAACGTGACCTAAAAAAAGGAAAAAAAAAATGATAGGTTGGTTACAACTTATGACCTGCAATTATGTGGAGCATCCTCAACGCCGTAAGAAGCATCAACACCACCCCCCCCCCCCCCCCCCACCCCCACCCCCCTTCTTGTTGTATCTAGTTGTGTTGCTTCTTGTTGTGGTCATGACTAGATGCAACGTGATTTTCTATAGGTTGCCCAAATTCTCTCTCTCTATCTCTCTCCTCTTAACATGGTGTTATAACACCATGAACACCACCCCCTCTTCTTATTGCTTCTTGTCATAACATCACTTCAAGTTGCCCACATCGTATGCTCAAGTCTTGATACAATATCGGCATGATCAGCGTGATCTAATAAATGTGTTTATAGAAGTACATTTTAAACAAAAATTAAATGAAAATTCAATCTACGTTGTTTCTTAAAGGATATTAATTGCGATGAGAATATGCTTTTTTCGAAGGGATAAAAAGAGAAAGTAATTTTTTGAAGAAAACATAAAGAGAGCACTAATAATATATGGTGCTCCATTGCTCCCAAAAGTTCGTAATGGCTGGTGTTTTTCTGATTAGGAGTTCACTTTGTATATCTCTCCCTTTAATAATGTTCCATGTAATGTATGCATCCTTCCTCGTCGTTCATGCACCTATCATATTTTTCATTATTTTATATGTTTTCTTATATTTATAAATTGACCTATAAATCTGACACGTAAGATGACATAAGATTTGCACAACGATAATTGTTTCGCGAGAACATTGGATCAAGTACTAACACGTCAAATATAATCATATAGATGCACAAAATTACTACGTGAAGGATTCTATGTTGTGTGAGCAAGTAGTGTTAACGTATGGGGCAGCTTTAGGTGATATGTTAGCAAATTTTTAGGTCCTTGTATTTATAAATCGTATATGTATATAGTGGTTGAGCAGAAAAAAAATTGAAGCCAAAATAAAATGTTAAAAGAAGACTAAGGGCGTGTTTGACAAAAATAGCTATTAGCTGGAAGCGGGTAGCGGTTAGCTGGTAGCGTGTAGCTGATAGCCGGTAGCGAGAAACTGTAGCTTTTATTTGTTATATGAATGTTTGGCAAAAGTAGCTGGAAGTTTTTGAAATATATAAAATTACATAAAAGGGCAATTGATTATAAATAAAAAAAATATATAAATATATTTTTAAGGGTAATTATGGAAATTGATTTCAAAAGCTCCGAAGCGTTTTGTTAAAAGCTACATGAAGTAGCTTTTAAAACGGAGCGTTTTGTTAAAACTAAAAGTTAAACGCTCGTACTGCCAAACGAAACTTTTTGTTTAAACTAAAGCATTTTGTCAAAAGCTAAAGCTAGAAGCTCCCAAAAGCTCCGCGCCAAACACGCCATAAAGGTTTTGCATTTCTCTTTAAATAATCGTCGCATTGTGTCTCTCATCATCATTGATCGAAGAATTTTATGAATCAATTCTAATATTTTCAACAGCAACAAAATAATTGATTCAAAGTAAACAGATTATGGTTATTTCGCTCAACCTTCTAACTTTTGATCTTAATTTCTATTTTATGACTTCATTTTTTTAATACATCAATTATGATAATTTGATTTCATGTATGTGTGTTAATATGATTTCTGACAGCTTCACTAATTCTATTTCTTATTCGTATTAATCTATAAAATGATTCAAAAATTATTCTTCTTGTTGCTCAAAAACAATTCAATATCACAAATTCACGACTAAACATTTTCGTTTCTTTATTTGTTTTTGGGAGATCTCTAATAAAGTCTCAATATTTTAGGTTAGTTTACAGTTTAATCTCAACTTTATTTTTTAAACAGAAAAGTTCTGATTATTTTATGTTTTATCCAAATTAACGAAACAGTTCTTATTTTTTTTTTCAATAGAAAATGACATATTATTGTATAAAATTATATAATCGGGACTTTTCTATTCACAAAAAATAAATGTTGAGATTAAACCATAAAATGATCCAAAATATTATGACTTTTTCCGAAGATTTTCCCCTTTTTCTCATTGTTTTATAAGTTTAAAATAATAATATATTGTCTAGAAAACATGTATTTGTTAACGAAAAAAAAAACATCTAAAAATAAGTTGGTAACAACGGCCTATTAAGAAAACAAAAACAAAAATGTTACCTTTATTATTATTATTTTACTATAAGAGTCTTATTTATTTTATATTTTTTTTTTTACTGTAAGAGCCTTATTTATTTTATACTAGGTGTAAGATCAATGTATTATATGGGTTCATTTAAAAAAAACTATGACATTGTAAACATTTGAGAAGTTTGAATTTATAAGAAAAAATTAGAAAAATATTGAATTATTAAAATTAAAGTGTTTTTTTTTAAGTTTAAACAAATAATTTAGATAAATAAACAAAGGAAAGGGTTTTAATTTAGAAGTTTTAAAATTAAAAGGAAAGTCAATTAATGAAATTAATATGTATTTATTATTATATTTAATGCAATTAATACATTTAATTAAATATTATATGAAATTTAATAAAAATGAAAACAACCACAAAATGTTATGTGCAAAAGATTTAATTGAAAATAATCACAAAATGACATGTGGCGAAATCAATTGGAGTGTGACATATGGCAAAAAGATTTTCATTTATTAGAGTAGATTAATAGAAATGAAAACAACCACAAAATGTCATATAGAAAAAATTTAATTAAATATAACCACAAAATAACATGTGACGAAATCAATAAAAATGTGTCATATGAAAAGAAAAAAAAAAAATCATTTATTAAAGTATACAAGACCTAAATCGGTGGACCTTCTATATAACACTTTATATAATTCTTGAAATGTTCACTTCCAGTTCAAAATTTCCTCTTTTTGCTTTTTCCCCCTTTTTACCCCCTAGTTTTTTGCTAATTGTAAATTTCCTCTTTTTGCTTTTTCCCCTTTTTACCCTTAGTTTTTTGTTAATTCATTGCAATAAAATTTTATTTGTTCGTTCAAAAACAATCAAAATAACTACATCACTAAATTACATATAAAAGATAGATAAAATCACATAAATTATGTGTGCTTTCAATTTATTGGAAGATTGATTAATATCTCATATCAAATGAAGACGGTCCTTCTGAATTTAATTTTTCATGTAATTCTCTCTCTCTCTCTCTCTCTCCAACAATAACGAACACATAATATTTTTCATCAAGTATAATCTTTCACCATCCTTCTGAATGCAGTCTTTTCTTCCTTGAAGATTGATATTTTGAATTTCAATTATTATTATTATTATTGTTGTTGTCGTCGTCGTCGTCGCCATCGTTGTTGTTGTTATTATTTGTTGGTGTTGTTTGATGTTTGTTTTTTTTATGGTTAGCTAAGATTTTGCCCACCGCACATTACAACGATGTCAATCCATTTTGTAAATTGAGTTTTGATGACTGTATTGATAACAGTTAGGTACCGTTGCATTTGTTAGTAGATATAGAAAGTCGGTACCACATTTCATATAATGAAATATATTATATGTGACCAAACTCACACATATAAAATGTATATAAAAATAAGCACAAAAATATAAAGAACTACGATTTATACCGACATGTACATAAAAATAAAGTAAAATTTTTTTAAGTTAATGAATAGAAACTTAAAATATTAAAAAAAAAAAAAACGTATTACGTCGAAAGGTAGCCATGAAGCTTTATTATTGAGTTGTTGGGTATCACATCATCGCGACATTAGATTTTTCTCTGATTACGTCGAAACGTAGCCATGAAGTTTTATTATTGAGTTGTTGGGTATCATATCATCCCGACATTAGATTTTTCTCTTTTTCTCATTATTTTTATCATATCTCTAAACATATGGAAATGGTTAATTTTTCTTCCTCTCCATCCTTAGTAGATAAGTAAACTACATAAAACTTTACCCAACACCAAATTCTTCTCTCTCTTCTTTACTAGAACCCACAAGCTCGTGGTCCAGGTAGGACTGCCCTTCTCAAATCCGTTTTCCGATCATCATGAAGCGAGATTGTCCACCCTTTTTATTATTAGAGAACTGCTATTTGCTTCCCTCGCCAATATGTTTCACGTTTTCTTTCTTAAGCTCATGCCTAGCCCATGAAAGCAAAGCATGCATGCAAATTTGCATTGCCTTAAAGGTTGGAGCTTTTACTCTTCAAAAAGTCTAGGCTAATCGGATTCAAAAGTCCCTTACAAAATGACAAGTCCGCCGGACACGCACATACCCACGGATGATGGTCAACCCAATAGAATATCTTTATTTTGTGATGAAATCTAACTAGCTAAGTGATAGTCCTTTCTCATCCACATACATCAACAATACTTTAACTTTGTAATATTACGTACTATAATTTATATGTTAGTGACAACACTAACTGAATTCATGAAAAGTGCGTTCACGACACGCTAATCAATCACTTAAACCTCCACATTTACTCTTCAATAATGAATGCATGATTGCATTATCGATATTAGTATCATTTTTATAGCTTAAAATAAGTTTCTTTTCCCTAAATATAAGCATATATTTCGTTAGAATTTGGTCTATTCTATTGTGTATGATAGATAATTGATGTTGACATTATTTTGTTTTTTTTTTTCTTTCTTGTCCTTATGGTTTTTCTTTTAAAAAGTCACTTTATTCATCATTCAATAATTGTGTACGGTAATTCTAACAATGTCAATGGATGTACAGAGGTTACTAATCACGTAATTCTAGTTATTGTCGGTATATAAAGTTTAAAAAATAAATAAATAAATGAATAAAATAAACTAATCATATTTGTGATTTTCTAATATTTAGTCAAAAATTAGACATACACGACATGGACTCGACTCTTTGTGCAAATGTCATCTACGAAAATGGTGGGTGTCAAACCCATATTTGAAAAAAAAAAATTATCTACGAAAACCTTTGGAAGTTGATTCTTACACTACCTCCACGTGTGAATGGGCCATAGGTAAGGTGGTTTATGCTCGCATGACTAAAGATCTTTGAGCTATAGATATAAAAATCAAAGCTTTTGAGGCTAAAGGTGTAATCTCTACTACCCTTATAGTGGAGTATTCTTCAAATCTCAAAATATATGAACATTGGAAAAAAAATTGCTCATGACCTTTCCACTTGTACCACTCATGCTAGTTATATCGCCGCCCCAAAGTCGACCATGCCCACTTCAAAGGATATGAACAACGAAGGTTTCCAAATAGTTAAGAGGAAGACTAAGTTATTTCCTATCTCTAAGAAGAATAATCACGTCACAACCATAAAGGTAAAGGGTTCTCTAATAAAGTTACAAAGTCTACATGTCTGTTATACGGGACGAACCGAAGAAGAAGGCGTCATTAAACATGTTTGGCACTCTTTCACATCGAACACTAGAAAACATTAATGATGATATTTAGATCCCGCTTAATATCCATCTCATTGTGTCGAGATCTTCCCATGGTGTGTGTATCTCAGTTCTTATATATCACAGATGATGATGTTAAGTCATCGATCTTGTTTTAGTAATATTTTTTGTTTTAATATTTAGCTTTGGGGCATGTTCCTTAGCTTTTGCTTGTTTCTCAAGTGCCTTGATTCGTTGTAGGCCTTAATTCATTGGAGGATCTTCGATCTGTTCGGGTTCGTAGTATTGAGGAATGGTTTTTAGGGACCCACGGTGCAAGTATGTGAAATCTCGGTTCAAGGTTCGATCAAGGAATAAGTTTCAGAATTTGGTGCGTTCGGCCCCGCGGGTGTTTTGGTTCATTCGATTTAATGTCATGTGTTCGCGATTATTGGTCGCATCGTTTGTCTTTCAGCAAAGGGTCTTTAAAGGTTTTGAGTGTGGCAGTTGAAGTTCTCTGGATGCGTCATCTTATCATCAGATTTAGTATGTTTTAGGTTCCTTTAGTCTCTGGATATGCTTACCCTCACTGACGGTGTGGGATTTTGGTTCATAGCAGTCTTGGGTTAGGTGGCGATCAGAGTCGTTTTAGGATCCTTCTCGAGTCTGTTACGTGTTGGTGGAACCTGTTCAATCTCAATCAAGTATGGAATCTTGTTTTGATCAATCATAAAGATGTCTTCTGTTAAGATTTAGGTTCATTGTTCGATAGAACTTTGGTACTTCTGCCTTTTTTGGATGAGGTTATTGGTTCCTTGAGGATATGCATTGTGGTAACTCATTGTGTGTTTGGGGGCTGGACAAGATAGCATTGGGGCTTGGATCGAATTATTCGCTTGGTGGTGATAGCCTTGAAATTGGATCAAGGGTGCAACCGGTTATCCTATTCTTGGGTCGGGTGTGACCATGATTTTGTTGAGTTTTGCATGGGTAGCAGCTTGTTATGTGAAGGAATTAGGTGTGGTATATTTATGGCATTATTATGCTCGGTTAGCATTGAGATGGATGTTGTTTAGTTCCCTGCAAGGCAGTGGAAAGAGGTTGAGAGTCTTTTGGCCCGTAATGTGGGTCGCGAGTGCCAAGCAGAATATGTAATGTCGACAGGATCGGCGTGATAGCAAGAACATTCCAGTCGTAGGTTGCGGGCCTAGTGATCATGATTGTTTATTCCATTTGAGTGTGCTACATTCGGTATTGATGCATTAATGGAAGTCGGGAGACACACGATAATTTGGTTTAGATAAAGGGAACAATTAAAGGTTGTTGGGAGTATCGTCCGTGTATCAGAAAGTCTCTCGAAATGTTTGCATTATAATCCTGTTTGCTCGCAAGCTGTTATGGGGGGCTGATTATCAAGGTTAGGAACCGGTTTTGAAGTCTCAAATCAAAGTTCCTCGTTAATGTATCGGGTGCTTTGCTTAATAGGGGTACACATGAATTGTTAAGGATTGGAGGTAAATGTAGGATTCCTGAAATTTTCATCTTTACTTGTAGGAGTAGTGGTTGGAGTGGCGTATCTGGGAATCCCGGGTTAATTAAAGGATTTTGGTGCATCTTATGGGTTTTGGATTAGTGGAAAATTCTTGATTTATGTTCTCGGATATCTGTAATTCTTTCAGGTTGGATAGGTTTTTTGGATCAGGTTGTGAAGTTGAGTCCTTGTGGGGGCATTTTTGTTTGGTGCTATATGTGATGGAGTCCGACATTATTCAGGGTTGTCAAATTCCAGGTAAAGTGGTTGGGTATCTTCTATTTTGGATTTAGCATCAATAAGGGTGGGAGTTCTTCGGAGCAGGGTGACTTCCCTTGTCATTTTTGGGATTCAAGGAGTTCAGTCAGGATCGTCAGTTCGTAAGAGGAGATAGTAAGGATGATTTCGAGGACGAAATATAATTTAAGTGGGGGAGAGTTGTAACACCAGAAATCTTGAGGAATAATTATGGAAATAAATCCCTTTTTTAGGGTTAGACACTGTGTGTTGGAGGAACCAACACGACGTGTTTAGATTGAAGAAACATAACTTTCTTTAAGGTCAACACAGCATGTTTATGGAGCAACACGACGTGTTGGCGGCTGGTGGAGAAAACCCTAATTTTAGGGTGTTGTACCCTATATAAAGGCCTTAAGTCCTTATGGATGGCCTCTTTACCAACCTCTAATGTCACTAAACCCCTAAAATCGATCTTTAAGTCTCTTGTTGGTGTTCTTGAGCTAGCAATATGTAACGCCCCGATTCTCAGGTATTGATTTTATAAGAATTTTCTTGTTTTCAAGGTCTACTCAATGAGTTGGTTGCCCTACTTGTCGAGTAGCAGTGGGTTGGTCTGCGTGATTTAGTGACCTACTCGCCGAGTCCAAGAGGGGCTCGACGAGTAGGATCTGGCAGATGAAACTCTAAATTTTGTGGTATTGCACCCTATTTAAAGGATCATTGGCCTCCCCTTTACAGCTTCTTGGCACCCTTAAACCCTAAATTGTGTGTGTGTGTGTGTTTCTTTGGTGTGTTAAAGCTTAGAAGAGGAATCTTGGTGAAGGAACACTTGGGAAACAAGTAAATTGAAGCAAGGAAACTCGTGGGAAGCAGAGATCTACTCCAGTTGACACTCTTTTGAAGGTATTAGGCTATTACCTTGGCTCATTTCATTCTAGATATCTTTTGGGTGGATTTTAGGGCTTTCCTAGCATGTTTGGAAGCTTTGCTTGTGTGTAAGCTAAGATCTGAAGTTGTAACTTCATATTTGAACTCTCTTAGGTCTTTAAGTCCATAAAGCTTCCAACTTTTGCAAGGATGAGAATTTCCTTAAGTGCAAAACCTCCATTACAAGCTTAGTTTGTTATTTTAAGACTTTAGGGCCTTGCATGCACGTAAAGTTTGCAACTTTACATGATAAACATGCCTTGGGGGACTGAATCTACAATATAGAGCCTTAGCATGGCTTAAAAAGCCTCTATATGGATAAAAGACTAAATGGACTCGGCGAGTTCAATGGAGATTGCATTGGGCTCCACGAGTTAGTCGATGACTCGGTGAGTCAGCTAGGGTTTTCCCAACCTTTGGACACGTAAGAACGTGACGAGTTGTAAGGGGAAAACTCGTCGAGTTGGCCGAGGAGTTACGACCACTGACAGTATGAACTCAACGAGTCGCTCAAGTGACTCGGCGAGTTAGTGAGCATGTAAGGAATTTAGTGAATGGCTGGTTGTACTCGACGAGTTGAGGTCAACATGGACTGTTGACTTTGAAAATTGACTTGGAGCTTGACCAAGGGTTGACTTTTGGACTTCTGGGACATTTTGGGAAATTAGAAATTTACAAGCATGGTTCTACGATGCATTTAGGTGGTAGAGTTGTATAGGCAATCCAAGAGCTTGAGTTTTATCTTCGAGTCGACAGTACGAGGTGAGTTATCTTCACTATACCAATGGGGCTAATGCACCGAGGTCGGCCCTTTATATATTTGTATCTGGATTATGGCATGATATGTTTATTGATTACATCCTGGTAGTTAGGATGGTGGTATGCTTACGCTTGGTGACCTAGTTAGGTCAATGTCTTGGTTATAGGATGATGCTATGTTAGTGACTGGTTAGGTCTGTATCCCGATTATTGGGATATTGCTATGATTAGTGATATGTTAGATTGGTTTGACTGTTATATGATATGAGTTAGCGTATGATATTTATGTGCACATGTTTGTTTGATTGGGGGTTGGGTTGAGGCGCTCCTGCTTTGTGTTGTAGGCCAACATACCCGGTAAGCGGTCCGGATAGGCTGTACTCTACGAGGCGGTCCAATCATGTCGAAGGCTCGAGAGCGGTCCAGATAGGCTGTAGGCCTTGCGAGGCGGTCCAGTCAGGCTGAAGGCTCATTATGCATATTGTTCTGTAATTGTTATATGATGTGTTTATATTTGTATGGCGTTGGTATTTTAGGGGAACTCACTAAGCTTTCGGGCTTACAGTTTCAGTTTATTGTTTTAGGTACATCAGGGGGATCACGGCAAGGTGAAGGCATGATCGTACAACTCTTCATGATTTGTGTAACGCCCAAAATTTCAAAACAATTAAAACTTTTCAAAAACCACTCATTTAATAACGTTGTTACAAAAAGGTTTTCAATACATTATTTAACAGAGTATTTTCCCAGGTTCATATCATAAAACACCAACGCGAGGAACGGTACAATCACGCCTTTGCCGTGTCACAAACTCCTGAGAACCTGAAAACATAAAACCACAACTGTAAGCCCGAAAGCTTAGTGAGATACCCCCAATATACCAACCACATATACGCCCTTCCAGGCCACGACCTTCCGGTCCATACATATTGCCTTCCGGCCCATAACATATTGCCTTCCGGCCCATAACATAAAACGCATACATAACATAACAAATCATAGAACGACCCTGCATACCGGGTCACACCCCAGATCTAGCAATCATACGCATAACACATAATCATATAACAGTTCACAGTTAGCAATTGATCAACAGATCACATAACGTAGCATTACTCTAATCAAGATACCGGTCTAGTCGGTCACTAGCATAACATTACCCTACGAATCAGTCAACATACTGAATGCATACATACGCCTTTCCAGGCCATGACCTTCCGGTCCACATAGCAATGCCTTCCGACCCATAACTTGCAATGACAACTACCCGGATTTCCATCCGATAAAAGGGTCGGCCTTGGTGCCATAAACCCTAGCGATATAGTGAGGATAACTCACCTCGAAACTGCCGACTGAACAGATAGTTCAAGCTGCTCCGATCACTGATACGATCTCCACCTCTGGACAGTCACCAATGCACTGAACTCAAACAATAATAACAATTACCAAAATACCCCTGGAACCACTGGTAAATCCTTGGTCAAGGACAAGGTCAAAGTCAACCCCTGACTGACCCTGCTCGCCGAGTCAACCCTATGACTCGCCGAGTCCCCATACTCAGAACTTCACTTAACCCGCGACCTAACTCGCCGAGTCACCCCAAGACTCGCCGAGTTCAACGACTCTGAGTCCACTCGCCCTTGACTCGCCGATTCCTTAAGATTCCCTTCCTACACGTCGAGTATCCCCTTTTTACTCGACGAGTTCCTCCTGGAAAAATCGCGGGGCCACCCCGACTCAACTCGCCGAGTCTGAAGAACAACTCAACGAGTCCCAGTAAATCTTCAAGCTACTCGCCGAGTCTGTTCATCGGACTCGGCGAGTCCATGCCATGCAACCGCTCAAACTGCTTTCTAATGGCAGAAATGCTCCGACCATTCATAGGCCTGGCCTTCCTAGACTGGTCCATCACGTAAGGTCCTCATTTTGGTGCTCATGATACACCCCATGATTCATAACATACATATTGACCTAAGGCATAAGAATTCCAATCCAAAACCTTCATCAATTCCCGAAATGTACAGGCATGGGACATTCTGGACCTCCAAAGGTCCCAATACAAAGTCACAATCGTTTGGGGGACTAGGGTAGCATTCAATCTAATCACAAAAGGGTTCCACAAACCCTAATTCCATAAACACATCAACATAGCAGAGTATACTCGAATTCTTACCTGGATGATGTATTCTCTGTGTCCCCAATCCTCAGAATGTGACTCCCTTGCTGCTCCTTTAGCCAATCCCTTCTCTTCCTTGCACAACCACTCTTCTATAATCAACAATGACCTATAATCCTTGCTCCAGATGCACACAATCGATTTAGGGTTCTTCTCAGAAGGCTAAAACGAACAATGACGGCCAATAAGTGCCTCTTATACGTCCCAAACCTGAACGGTTAGGGTTTTCGCTAAACAGCGCAGACCCGCCGAGTCCATATCTGGACTCGTCGAGTCCAGTCGCGAACCCGCGACCCGGTCTGCGATCCTACTCGGCGAGTCTAGGCTCCAACTCGCCGAGTCCCCTCTTAAAATACCCCCGAAACATAATTATATCAATATATGGAATTTCGGGCTGTTACAATTTGTTTATGTTTCTGGAAAAACTCTGATATTAGATATTTTGAAAACAAACTTTTTGTAATGATGAATGGTTTTAAATGTTTTAAAAAAGTTTTAATTTGGCATGAAATTTTTGGGTGTTACATAATAAGTTATTGGTGCTCGTTTTTTGGTATTTGTGAAGGAAAAGGAGATCTTGAAGTTGCTTTGATTGGGAAAAAGGCTTTGTATTAAGAATCATCATCATGTGAGGAAGTTTTATGAGGTATCAAGTTTGCATATTGTCTTGTATATATTTAGATCTCTTCATAGTTAGTTTGTTGTGCTTTTGGTCCCTTTTTGGGTTAATGGATGACTTAGATCGTTTAAGGGCTTGTTCTTTTAGATATGAGTTTCTTTTGGTATCCTTGGGCATAAAGGTGCAATCTTTATGAGTGTTTTGGTGTCATGCATGCATTAAGTCAACTATTAAGTCCTTTTAAGCTTAAGAGCTTCATTTAGACATGCATGAACGTAAAGTTGACAAGTTTTCATGGTTTCCAACTCAATGAAGTCAAATCTATGTTTTGGGGCTAAGTCTTTACGGATTAAGTGCTTATTGGTCAAGCCCTTGTACTGTTAAGCTTATGGATGAAGTCTTGAACCTTTTTGGGTAGTCCCAGTGGACAAAGTTGGAAACTTTATCCTTCTGGACCAAATAAGAGGCTAGATCTGAGCTTTGGAGCTCTTAGTATCAGAGAAAACAACTTATTGTATTATGTTGTTTAATCTAAGGCAAACACGACGTGTTTGCAAGCCAACATGACGTGTTGGTTGGGGTTTTCCCCATAGTATGCTGTTATTTGTTGGTATATGTTATTTGTTCGTGTGTTGGTATTCTTGGGGAACTAACTAAGATTCGTTCTTGCAGTTTTGGTTAATAGTTTCAGGTACTTCAGTGGACCGTGACAAGGCAAAGGTGTGACCGTACACATCATTGGTTTACAACTGATTGGATCCTGGAAGACTCTTATTTTAATTAATGTTTTGGAAATAATAGTTTGTAAACACTTTTATTAATAAATGGTTCATTTCTGAAAGGTTTAAATTTGTTGAAATTTATGGGATGTTACATTAGCCTAATCTAGTCGTAGAAAAACTAAGTGACATACAAGATAAACTAGTCCCAAGAGTCATCCTGTGACACGTGGTATCAAAGGTGTCACAGACCAAGTTTTTGGAAGTCTCAACAACCATCTAGAAACGCTGGAACGATAGAGAATACTTCACGAGTCTCCAGAGAGATCAAGTATGCTCTACAAAATTTTGGAAGACGCAAGAATATTATAGAAGTCTCTGGAATACGATGGAACGATACATAGTCATCGGGAAGACGCTAGATGAAGCTATAATGACTTGGGTGAGTTTAGAACGATCTGGAACACAATATATCATGTTGGAACGTCCTTGAATTTTCTAGATCATTGAAGTTAGCCTAAATTAGTTGGAGAAAAGCTAAATGACACATGAGATAGACTCGTTGTAAGAGTTATATTGTAGCATTCATCTTAAAATTTGTCAAAATCCATTTTATTGTTATTTTCGCAAGTCAAAAACTACAATATTGAACTTTTTTTTTATTGTGAAAATGAATTTTGACCCAATAATTGATTCCTTATGGCCCACTAAGGCCCCAAAACTAAAGAGCCTAAAGTTTTGGCCCAAACTGAGGCCCAAAAGTCGTGAAGTCCAACTCAATGAGTACGCAGGGCGTACTCTTCGGTACGCTAAGCGTACAGGCTGTATGACTTGTACATTACACGTGCTGCTTGTACGCCCAATGTACTACCTTGTTAAGCCATATTCCTCAAAAGTGTCTAATCCTTCAAGACATTACGTCCAAATTACAAATTTGAGTCCAATAACATGTCTTAACTCATAATGTCGATTACTTGGTGACTTGCAACCCACCAAATGAGCCCAAACATGGAATATAACAACTAACTTCCATGGAAATGAACAAAACTCATGCATGGTCACAAAAGGATCATATAGATCGAAACTTTACTACTTATAGGACTCTTACATCACTAAGGCCTAAGGGTGACAACCCTAGGCCTAGAAACAAATTTGATTCATAAAGATCCATTATTGGGACTAAAATGGTCCAAAACATCACTACATTAGATATAAATATACCTGAGGAAAGTTGTGAACTTTATACCTTCAAGGAGTCCTAAATGATGATGCTATCCTGGATCTATAAGCTCAAGATACTCAAGTTCCCCTTCACTAGCTTCTCCTTTCTTCTTTCAAGCTTCTAAGCTCCAAAACAAGCTTCACAAGCCAAACACACACAGGAATGAGAAAAGAGAGGCTATCTAAGGTTTTTGAGGTTTAGGGGTTGGTAAGGAGGCTAGGGTTTGAGTCATAATGTTGTATTTATATGACTTAAACCTTAAAAATTAGGGTTTGGAGTATGCTTGCGTACGCACCTCCGCCTCCCTCCCCCCGCATCGAATGAAGCTCTACCCCCCCGCGTACACCAAGCTTACGCCCATCGTACGTCTTCGGGTAGCCCAATCCTATTAGCCCACTTGCTTAAGCCCACTCAATAATCCATTACTTATTCCATGGTCTAAACAAATAAACTGTAATTTTTTAAAAATAAATATTACCTCAAATGACGTGTGTTACAGATGGTCATTAGGAGAAACTGACCAATTTATTTATTAGTTTCCTACGATTTTTTTGTTAAAAATTATGGGACTAATTCGTTAACTTTTTTTAAAATATTGAAACATTTGTGTAGAAAACCTTAATAATAATAATATATAACTTAAAAAATCTTAAATGAATGTAATAAAAAGTTGAGAGAAGGATTCTTGAGGTTTCAAGGTAACATGATACAACAATGATAAGTTTTTTTGAATGAATTTATAAAAATAATTAAAATATTCAAATAATTACAAACATCGAAAAAAAAAGACAAAATAATATTTTCAAATTTAAAGACACAAAGTCACAAACCATTAAAGTTTCACTGTTTCAGGTTAAGGTGTAATTTGTTTGGATCGAATTTTGAAAAAAAAAAAAAAAAAAAACCATAAAAACCAAAATTCTGAATTATCAAGTTATTTTCTCAAAGTTGGACTTGGGAGTGCCTGGCGGGATTTTGGTCTCTAAAAAGATCGTGGAACAAAAACTTGAAAATAGGCGCCTCGTTTCAACCCCTCGGCGGCAGCTATCCCGCTATTTTTCACCCCCAAAAAACAGCTGATGCCACACCCTAAACCCCAATATATTTAAACTGCCCTAATTTTCTATCTCCTCTTCAAATCACATCACTATCATTACCTGCAGAAATTTACAGTAGGAGCTATAGCAAGATGGAAGAAGCTCAGAGGCTGCTCAATCCATGGGTGCTTCATCTCCAAAAACTCGGCCTCGAGCTCAAATGCCCCCTTTGGTCCGTTTCATTTCCGTATACCTTAGTTAGACCGATGTCTCTTTGAGCTACGGAATGCTGATTTTTGTTATTGCAATGTCTGTGACTGTTGTTTTTGCAGCCTTCAGTTGTTTAATCGACCGGTGTTATTACCTTGCAATCACATTTTCTGCAAGTAAGTTTACATTCTTTTTATTTTAGCACTTGTTCTCCTAACTTAAAGGACAAGACTACTAATTTCTTTGGCTCATCGTCGTTTTGAAAACAGTCTGTGTATGCCGAAAGCAGTGGAAACTGGGTCTGAGTGTCCATCTTGTAAACATCAGTATATCGATCGAGGTATGTAGGGAAAAAGGAAAACTTGGTTTGTCACGTGCCTATTTCTGTTTTCTTCTTTTTTCCGTTTTAATTCCAAAACATGGACTGCATTGTTCTTAGGAAAAACCTTGTTGTTTATACACAAATCGAAAGCTGGATGGAGATTCTAAATGGACATCTCTCAAAATGCTTCATTGAGACTGAACCGAATGCTGAATGTGCTAATTACTTTGATCTTTAAAAAGCAAATCACAAAAAGTCAGCGCATTTGTTAACATCAGGATGAAAAAATTTACTGCTTGTTTTCTGATTGGTTTAATATGTTTGTCCATCATCGTGCAGAGGTGAAGCCTGCGTCTTTCATGGAGAACATTGTAAACATCTATAGGGATATTGATCGTACCTTCAATGCAAATCTTTTTCGTCCTGTGCAATCTGGTAAGAAAAAAAACCTAGTAATTTACTTATTTTCGTTCATTCTTGGATTGGATTTACCTGATTTTTTTCTTTCCTGCAGATGTTACTCGGGTATCAGCACAGTCCCCTGCTTCTGTTAAGATCGATGTTAACAGTGATTCAAGAAATGAGAATGTTGAGATAGTACAATCTGGGAATTCTAGCAATGGGCAATCTACAACTTCACAAACTGTTAAACCCACTTTATTAAACACTCCTGCTGAAGAATTGGCCACTAGGGTTTTTAAAAAATGTGTTACCCCAGAAAGTGGACAGAAACAAAAGTTCAACATCACTGTTGATGATAAACCAAGTCTTTCTGATTCAACGGGACAGGTGGCGACTGAGAAGCAAATGGAGACTGAAAGACATTCACCAAAAAGACCAGTTGAAAATGATTCTTATGGGACAAATCTTGAGTCAAACACTAGATCCACCTCAGGAGCTAAAAGTCAAACTATTGAAGTCAAAAGACAAAAGAAAACAAGTGATGGGCTAAATGACACATCTGTTGTTTTGGATTCGAAAAGAAGTCCTTGTGCCTTTTGTAATTCTTCTGAAGAAACAGATGTGAGCTCTCAAGCAAAACTATTCACTTTTTCTAAAAGAGATAAAATCAAAATCTTGAAAGGTAAAACTTATGTTATTTTTTTTTTATATTTTGTGTAGGGGAGTGGACCATTGGTGTCTTATGCCCGAGGGAAGGAAGTAGTGGGTAATGTGGCTAACTTCTCTAAGGTTACACATGTTCATGAAAATTGTATTCAATGGTATGTCATTGACTTTTGAGTACTATAATCTCTACAATCTTCAACTAAATATTTTCAGTGGGAAGATTATGTACTTACATTTGATCTTTACAATTTCAGGGCTCCTAGGATTTACTTTAAGGATGGAATTATTCATAATTTAGAATCAGAAGTGGCAAGGGCTAGCAAACTGAAATGCTACAGCTGTGGTAAAAAAGGAGCTGTTCTTGGATGCTATATGAAGTCATGTAAAAAAACTTATCATGTGCCATGTGCATATTACAATTTTGAATGCAGATGGGATCAGGTAAGCTACCATTTATCCACATTTGGTTAAACTTGAATATCGTGTTATAAATTTTATCACAAGTTTTTTTAATTTATTCATTTTCTAGATTGCCTTTTTGATGCTTTGTCCAAATCATACACATATCAAATTTCCACATGAGAAGAAAATGAAGAAAAACACTGAAAAAGGGTATTAGTTTTATATTTTTATTGTTACTATGTTGTAACTACTCACATGGATATGTAGTATTCAGTATTCTCACTCCTTTTTATCTACTTTTTTTATTCTGATTGCAGAACATCTACACATATGAATCCTTGCACGACACAAGTGAAAGCTAAACAGAATTTGGTATTTTGTGGTTCAGCTCTATCTCCAGAAGAAAAGGTTGGTATAAAAAGCTGCTTTATTTTTGCCAAAGATGTATTTTTTTTATTATTTACTAATCTACAACTTTGAAAATGCAGTCATCTTTGATTGAATTTGCAAGAAGTAATGATTCAATAGTGTTGAGATACTGGAGACCTAATGTGACTCATGTCATTGCTGCCATAGATTCAAATGGTGCATGTACAAGAACATTGAAAGTCCTTATGGCCATTTTGAATGGGAAATGGATTGTTACAGTAGAATGTAAGGTTTCCAATCTTGACCATTTTACCCCTGGTGGTTGATGTTCTTGCTCTTGTGGTTTTATTGGTATCTTGTTATGTTTTCAGGGGTAAAAGCATGTGTGGAAGCTGGATGTCTTGTGAATGAAGAACCATATGAAGTCCATCTAGACACCCATGGATGTTCTGGTGGGCCCAAAGCTGGAAGGCTAAGAGTAAAAAATAATGTAAGACCACTTTTACGGTTTTACCCTTTTACATTCATGGTGTAAGGAGCTGAATATGATATCTTGTTGCAGGGTCCAATGCTTTTCAACAACTTGAAGTTCTACTTTGTTGGGGATTTTGTAAAAGCTTTCAAGAGTGATCTTTTAAACTTGGTGGCAACTGCTGGTGGCACAGTGGTTGAGGCAAAGGATCAGTTATTGTCAGGTAGTAATGGTGGAGATGAAGATGTGAAGTGGGAATGTGTGGTTGTTTACAATGCTGACCTTTCAGATCACTCTGAGTTTGATGATGAGGATTCTGTTAAGTTTCAAAGAATAGCTGTAGCTCAAGACATTGCTCAAGAATCTTGTTCTCAAATTGTTGGGCATACTTGGATTTTGGAGTCAATTGCTGGATGCTGTTTATTGCCTTTTACAAAGGTCTAATTTAGTTTTTTTGAGGTGTTTAAAAGTCATTTGCATACATGTTTTGTGGCCTATGTTTTTTGGCCACTATTTATTGTGTAGCATAGACTAGAGTTAAAATTATAAAAAACCCAATTTTTTTAAAATTATGTTTGAGGTTTTTAACCCTTTGGTTTGTTGGATGAAATGAAGCAATAAAGGAATAAAATGAAAAAACAAAGGATTATGCTATTATCTTTCTTGCAACTTGTTTTGCCATTTGGTTGAACGGCTGATTATGTTTAGCTAGTTTGCCATTGAATGTTTTGTGCATTATATTTGAATGGACTCCATACTTCAAACTATAAATATTTCACAGATTAATCTAAGAGCATTGGTGTTTGATTCATTGTTTTAAGTAGGGTTTTGTTTCAGCTATGTTGAAGATTATTTATGTTGAACCAAATGGCAAAACTATAAATATATATCAGGGAGGTGGTTTCTCATCATGGGGTTCTAGTTTCAGTGGTCTCTGACCGTGATGTCTGTTTCACCTCCAGTTTTTGGAGAAAGTTTCATGAGGAGTTGGGTACTCAGTTACATTTCAGGACAACATATCACCCCAAGACAGAGCGAGCGGACTATTAAGATGCTTGAGGATATGCTCAGGGCATGTGTGTTATATTTTGGCGGGATTTAGGACACTTATCTTCCATTGACCAAGTTTTCTTACAACAAAAATTATCATGCCAATACTGATCGACATCCCTTCGAGATGTTTTACGGGAGGAAGTGTCAGATCTGGGTTTGTTGGGGAGAGGTCGGACATCGACTTATGGGGAGTACTCAAGACTAATGAGTTGATACAACAAGTGCACAATCGATTGCAGACCATACAGGGTTGCCAGAAGAGTTATGCCGATCGGCGATGTTCGGACCTCGAGTTCCAGGTGATAGACCTTATACTTCTGAAGGTGTCACATAGAAGGGTGTCATCTATTGGATTTTATTTCAAAGTTAGTTTCATAAATTAGTAAAATGGCAAACGAAAGACTTGTGATTTTCGAAAATAACATAACAAGTTACACCGACTAAGGATCATCTTGCAAGTTGTAGAAAGATTAATCAAGCACCAAAGAAGAACATGAAGAAATAACAACCTTTGCAGTTCTTTGGGTCCTCTTGGGGGGCTTGGAAGTTGATGAAGAATGTAAAACCTTTGAGACACTAACAAGTTGCTAACTTGATTTAAGATGCTAGTCTTCTATAAAACTCTTAACCTCTTAAGCTTTATGTTCTTATCAAAATAAGGACTTAAAGAGAGAAAAGGAGATGCAAATAATCTTCAAATGGGATGAACAAATGGAGAGAGTATCCAACCTCTTTCCATGTTATGGTTTTAGCATGTATCATATAAGAAAGTGTAACACCATAAATTTCAAAACAATTTTTCGCATTTTATACAAAACACAATTCATTCAATATTCATAAAAAGATCATTGTTTTTAAACTCGAATTAGTAGCATATAAAAATCCCAAGATCTCATAACATAAAAATCCCATGTGTGTACTGATCAGGCCGGCGCCTTCCTGCGATCCTCACCAGTACCTGAAACAAATAACACTAAACACTGTAACACAAAGCTTAGTGAGTTCCCCAAAATACCACACATAACACATATTAGCCACTCGAGGCTATAACTCTGTGGGTCCGTGGACCCTACTCTGTGAACCCTCTGGTTCTAACTTTGTGAACCTTCCGGTTCCAACTCTATAAACATGCACAACATAAATCACATAGAAATAATGCAGTACAACACATAACATACATATAGCATACAAATACTCTGTCACATAACTCTGATTAGCTACTCAAGGTAAGGTATAGTGAGAAGACTCACCTTGCGTATCTCGGTAACTCGTAAATCCCTGAAATCACTAGTGCTCGATCTCCCGAGCTATAGTCCTCCTATAACACAATACATCTCTAATTAACACTTTCCCAACTAAGGTTGACTAACCCTATCAAGTCAACACCGGTCAACTCTGGTCAATGGTTAACGGTCAACTCAACTCGCCGAGTCTCTACGGGGACCCGATTCCTCTGAGTCCCTTCTGACTCACCGAGTCACTCACCCAACTCGGTTACTCAACCCCTGGTTCGAAATCATTGAACAACCCGCACCAACTCGTCGAGTCTGGAAATGGACTCGGCGAGTGCATTCCATGCACAACCCCAAACGACCTTCTAAGGTCAGATCTGCTCCACTAACTCATAGATCCAGTCCTTCCAAGCTTATTTATCACTTAAAGTTCATGTCTTGGCGCTCATAACACACCTAATGACTCGTAAATGGTGTTTTGACCTCAAGCACCAAGATCCCAAACCAAAACCTCCATGGATTCATAAAAAGCTTGGACAAAGGGACACTCTGGACCTCCAAGGGTCCAGATCCAGAACCTAACTCGCTTAAGGGACCAAGGAAGCACTAGATCTAACCACAAAAGGGCTCAATAAGCCCTAAATCAACATGAACGCCACCTTAAGAGAAAATGGTTCGAAAATAGTACCTCAAACGTGATGATCTGGACCTCAGATCTTCAGGAAGTTGATCCTCTTGTTTCCCCTTGGCTATAGCTTCCTTTCCATTGCTAGATAACACCTCCAAGGTCAACAATGGCTCCTTCTCTCACTCTAAACGCTCAAGCTCACTAGGGTTTCGCTCTGGGGACTGGTGAACACAAATGACGACCATAAGGCCCTTTAAATAGGCCCCAAACCCGAGAAATTAGGGTTTCATTAAACAGCGCAGACTCGCCGAGTCCACCAATGCGACTCGTCGAGTCCGGTCATTAATCCGGGTGAGAAATCGCGTCTCTACTCGGCGAGTCTACGCACCAACTCGCCGAGTTATTCCACAAAACTCAAAATAAAATGAATAAATATAATACCTGAAATTCTGGATGTTACAGAAAGTTTAAATCCTCACTTAATAAAGCTAATCCTTGGACCATAAGTCCTTAACACTTTAAGAACCCATGCACCTAAGCCTAAGTGTTCCCCATGCTTTAAGCCATACCATACTTTTTGAATAAACAAGTCAAAAGACCATCCTCCTTGTCTCTTAAAGGAGTTTCAGCCATAGGACACAAAAAGAAGACAAAACCTTCATATATATTATAAACCAAATTTATAAAATATAAAATTTAACTTCTTGGTAAAAGACAAAAGAATTTATCTAGTCCAAAATGTTGTACATGACTTATTAATTCATACCATAGGAATTATGTAACGTTACTTGCTAATGAAAATTATTATTTTCTTGATATAAATAATTTCCAATTTAATTATAAGAGTTTATTGAATACTTATTAAAACCAATTTCTAATAAATAATCAATTATATAAAGTTGTTAGTGTGACCCATTAGTATCATATGTTAATTTGAAATATCACTTTAATACGATTCTTGAGCATACTAGAACTTTCAATCTCCTACTTGCGCAAGATTCATATTAGACTGATATAGATAGTGGTTAACATCTAGCAACATTTCACTGCCCCCATCAACATACAACTTTGTGTCATTCTATTAACACCCAATTTCCAAAAATCTCAAAGATATAATTGGTGTATAAGGTAAGTATATCAGTTATCCCTTTGTCACAGACATCATGTTGAACATGAGATACATATCACAATCAATCTCATCTGGTATTCAACTTTTGGTAAGACGCCTTAGATGTTTAACTCTCAACACATAAAAGGAGCTAATCCTATCTTTACTACATAAACCTCTTGCATAGTTCACACCATATCGGAAAATGGATTTTATAACTTCTCGGTTAAGGACCAACATTTGACCATATCAAAGCACAACACTCCCTATACTTAGGTCCCACTATGTATCTCAGGTGTTAAGGATACAAAGATACTACCTTTTAATCAAGTATCACTCATGATAGCGATCCATGAAATGATCTTGATACGGGTCAGTTCAATACTGGTTCTTTGACATGTATCTATGAAATTTGGTTACAACTGCTTGCCTACTTTCATCCGGTGAGAGTTAAATAATCCAATTTATATTAGTCTTACTTCATAATTGCTCCCACAATTATAACCAACTATTAACTTTTAGAATAATAACGTTATTCATTGATTAAACATGTTAATGTAGAACAAAACAAGCATTGATTTTATGATCATATCCCGGTATATCAAAATGTTATATAATAGCTGTTGTCACAATGTTTCAATATCCAAATACTGAATCCAAATCAAAATCTCATTTCTAGAATAATAAAGTTTACAGCTAAAGTGTAACCATTCATACTTAGCTCAAAATAAGGACTTTATTAATGTGTCGACTAAACTTAATTTGTGTGAATTCTACGAATACTATCATCTCCATATCATAATTTACTCTGGGTATAGATAAATATCTTGAAGAATATGATTAATGTTATTTCATGACATAGAGTCTCTTAGCTTGATTAAGTATACTCTCGAAGCCACAAAGATTTCTATGTGATTGGTGGTTGTCGAGGCCAACAAAATTAATAACCCTAAATCTTGCACACTAAAATAGTGTATAGCGGTAAAAGGGATCGTATCCACGAAGATTGGTTCAATTTTATAACTCTATGAAAATATCTTTGTAAAAATACTTGTAAAAGTAACAATAAATTAAAAATGGGGGGTTTGGTCTTTTGAAATACTTGAAATAAACTAGGATTAAACTAAGGTTTAACTAGACAATTTCAACAAAAACAAGAGTTTGATGTAAAATCAATAAGAGAAAGATGGTTGACTTAAGATTTCCTCATTTTGACTTTTTGATGAACATATCATTAGAATCCAATGGTAGAATACTTGTTTTAAATCCTTAATTTGGCTATAGTAATCCAAGAGGCTTGAGATTACCTAGACTTTTCTTAGTTTTTGAAATGGTTAGAGAAGCTCATAACAATTTCCTTAGTCAAAGTCACAATTTCTATTAAGCATGTAATTCGTGAAAGTCAACTAGCATTAAGAACTAAAAAGTCACCAAATCCAAAAGGAGTCAAATGCTTTCACTACCATGTTGGAGGAAATGTTTTCATGATTGTGTGAAGCAAAACTAACACAAAAATCATATGTTGCTTGCTATTTTGAGGATCTTTTACTTAATCAAGAAATTAGCCAACTATCACCACAATCACATTTAAACTCATGAATAAAAACATATAAGTAGTGATAATATGTTAAAACACAAAACATTCGATAAAGATTCAAGAACAAGTTTATGGATTCTTCAACATTCAACAACTAGTCAAAAGATTTCACCAAAGTCAACCAATTTTGGCTTAGCCTAACATGGCTAAACACAAGAAAACAAAGTTAGAAAAGATTGTACCAAACATTTAACAAGAATCAAGAGGTGAAAAGATGATGTTATTGAAGTGTTCTTGGCCTTCAAAAGTCTTCCAAACTCCACAGAAAATGCTCCAAAATCGGATGTCCAATATAATGCTAAAGTGGCACACCAACCTTCCGAATATAGAGCTCCAAACAAAATCCCGAAAATGCCCCTGCAGGAATCCACGTGGGCCGCATGGAAACCTTACGCGGTCTGTGTAAGATGACGGGGTTTTGGCCTTCTACAAGTGTTGGGCCTTCACAACTTAGCCTATTTGCCCAGCTTGAGCCCGATCAGTTCCTAGCCCATTTTTCTTCAAGATTTCTTCAGTTTGAGCCCAATTTGTCTTCTCCAAATCACTCATAGCTTCTGTAAACGTCCGATTATCAATCTCCGCACACTCGAAAATTCTCCTGCATCTTGCAAATTTAAAGTTCAATTCTTCCATGCATTCAAGTAATTGACAAGCCTACTCCATGATTCACCTCCATAGCCATCAAGCCCAAAATCCTTGTTGTCCTCCAAGTCCAATCGCCTCCCAAAGATTCCGCTCCGCTAGTCTCCAAAAATCTTCAATTATGCCTAGGAAACTAGAAAGTATCCGAAATGGTCATAAAATAACAAAAAGAAAATATGCATGGAAATTAACTAAAATGCGAATGAAATGTGCTAAAATAAACTATAAAAAAGAAGTAAATAAAATTTTGCAGAACAAGGAAATACCTTTGGTGAAGGTGCAGTGGGAACATCAGAGGGGATCCAAGTGGACATGGGAGCCGGAGGCAGAGATGCGCGAGCACTACCCAACGTTGTTTATTCCAGAGGACTTCGAGGGCGAAGTCTAGTTCAAGTGGGGGAGAATTGTAATGCCCCGATTCTCAGGTATGGATCTAAATAAAGAATTTCTTTAGTTTTAAGTCATACTCTACGAGTTAAGGCTTCCCTACTCGTCGAGTAGCAGCGAAGTGGGATCGCGAATTTAGTGACCTACTCGCCGAGTCCACAAAGGGACTCAATGAGTAGGAGCTGGCAGATGAAACCTTAAATTTCAGGGCATTTCACCCTATTTAAAGGATCATTGGCCATCCCCTAGCCTCCCCTTCATTGCCTCTTGTCCTTCTAAAGCCCTAATCGTGTGTGAGCTCATCTTGTGCATTCTTAAGCTTGAAGGAGGATTTTCTTGGAGAGAAAAGAGCTTGGAGATCAAGCATTCAGAAGCAAGGAGCTTGAAGGACCTAAGATCTATTATAGTTAGCATCTTCTGGAAGGTATAAATCGTTACCCTAACCTCATTCATTATATTGGGCAACTTCTAGGGTTTTCATAATATGTTTGGAAGCTACTCTTCTTTGCAATCTTATATCTGAAGTTGTAACTTCAGAACTGAGCTCCTTTGGGCTTCTTAGTACATAAAGTTTCCAGCTTGTGCAAGGATGAGACTCTCCCAAGGTGTAAAACTCCATTGGAAGCTTAGATTGGTCATTTAAAGCCTTTAGAACCTTGCATGTGCGTAAAGTTTGCAACTTTACGTGATAAACATGCCTTAGAAGCTTGGATCTGTAATTTGGAGCCTTGCCATGGCTTAAAAAGCGTCTGCATGGATGGAGGTCTGCGAGGACTCGACGAGTTGGATGAACAACTCGACGAGCCCGATGAATTTGGCCGTGAACTCGACGAGTTGATGAACAAATCGACGAGTCCGTTGAAGTTTGCCTTGAACTCGAGGAGTCGTTAGTAAACTCGGCGAGTCGACTAAGGTTCCCCCGATTCTTGGACACATATGAGCTCGGCGAGTTAAAGGAGAACTCGACGAGCCAGTCAAGGATTTCACGACTTCTCGAGTTCAGGAAGGACTCGACGAGCCGGTGAACTGCACTCGATGAGTCGAGTCAACATGGATGTTGACTTTGACTGTGGGCGTTGACTTTGACCAAGAGTTGACCAGATGACTTCTGAGGGTATTCTGATAATTTGGAAACTTATGAAAAAGGGTCTTTATGGCATTTATAGGTAGTGAAGTTCGTGTTGGTGATTCGGGAGTTGAAGCTTTCTAGTTTCTGACGTTAGTTGCGAGGTGAGTTATCCTCACTATACTAAGGGGTCTAAGGCACCAAGGCCAGCCCATTGGATTTGATATCCTAGTAGTTATTGATATGTTGAGTTTGAGTTAGTGATGTATGCCAGTTGATATTGATGGGTTTTGGTCATAAGACATCCTAAGTGCTCATACGAACCCTAAAGCTTGGATCTAGGTTTCTCTATTGTACATACTTTGAATCCAAGACTTGAACCCTAATTCTAGCATATGGAAATCAGAATTCACATGTAAATAGGTTTAAGAACATACCTTGATTGTTATGTAGCAATAACAATCCAATTCCTCCTTGAATTGACCTTGGAAAGCAGAGAGTCACAAGTGTCACTCCTCTAATGGCTTACAAACACCATAAGCAAGTGGAGAAGGTATAAGGAGAGAGGAGGGAGGTTAGAATTCGTATTTGGGACTTCTTGGGAAGGGATACACGAATTCATGACCTTGGGGTTGTTTATATAGGTGTAGAGATAGGGTTTCAGTCATTATCCTTATCTAGTTGATTATCCATTAAGCAACCAATAAGATAATCCTTGAATCCTTATCATACTCAAATTCTAAGGCTTTCCAACCTTAAATTCGTTCACCACCCTTATAAGATAATCCTTACCTTATTTTGTAACTATCTCATAATTACAAATCAGCCCCTCAAGTTTAATTAATTACACTTGATCACAAAATTAATTCTCAATTAATTATTGACCAATATTAATTAAACAAATATGATTTCTCCTTTAATATATTATTCTTATAACATATTAATAAATCATATTATCCTCTCTTTCTTTATTCATTTCTCCAATCAAGTTGCTTTGGTGAAGGCAACCCAAAAGGACCATGCACCATCGGGTCAAGTACATACCAAAATAGTTATGGACTTAGACACTAATCCAACAGTCTCCCACTTGGATAAGTCTAATAACTATTCTGCGTATGACTTCGGATCCCAATCTGCAATCGTAGCTTTCCAAAGCCGCTGTCAACTCTGATCATATCAAATACGCGTGTCCTTAGATAAGGGATCATATATTCCTCCATTCTAGATATCATATGAGAAATGATTTCAAATCGTTCTCTTTGTACTCTATCTCGATTCCGATTTATGACGACTGACTAATTGAACAAATCAAATTAGCCCTAGCCCGGCCGAGCATTTACGTTTGTCATCACTAAACCATCGAGGGGCCCAAAGATATCGCTTTTATCCTACTTTGGATAAAAGGAACGGATAAACTTTGATACAATGCTTGCTTGTACTCACGCACCGAATCACACACAACAATATGTTTTATAACACCAAGTTACTGGTGCGTTTACATATTATCAATGTGTAACCGATTTGCAAGATACAACTCACACATCTCGGTTTCAAGAATATAAGATGTTATCGTCTCACTAATCACTCGTGATACAATTCATGGAGTGATCCAAGTGAGCGTGGGTCTAATCCAATGCTCAAATCACATTCATAAGCACTCATGAACGTTGCAGCAAACATTTGCTTATGTCTAATACTCTTTTAGACAATCCACACACCAATTCACGACAGTCTTCATTCATACCTACTTCCAACATATGAATGACTGTGGCCCGTTTGAATAATTCGATTATTCTTAATAAACTCAATTATTCTGGAAGTCAAAACATGCAAATGTGAAACACAAGAATAATACTAATCCCATATGGCCTCAACCCTTTGAGCATAAATAAAACACCTTTTATTTATCACCATATTGATTACTCATTATTTGTAGTTTCGGGTAATCAACTTCTTACTTGAATTATAACACTTGTCCCATGCTCCCAGCATGCACACAATGTTTACCTATGGTTCTTACTTTGTGAAATAGATCACATTGAATACATTTCCAATCATTCTCATTTCACAACTCCAAATCCTTTTCATAAGTGAAAGAATATCAAATTCTTGCTACTTATAGAATATGCTAGATTCTAACATTTTATGCAATGATCTCTTTTGTAATGTCACTGCACCAAAGTCACAAAGACTATTGCCAATGATATTACAAAGTCTTCTATCGGAGATTGTTACAAGACAATTCCATAGATGTGATGTTTCTAATCTAGTCATAGATTTCTCAATATTCAATTCCCAATATGGACACACTTCCATATGTTCCATATGACAACTCATTCTTAATAGAATCTTATCTATTCGTAATGATGTCGATATGGTCCATCCAATATGGAAACATTTCCATATTTTCCAATACTATACTTCCAACTACTCACAAGCGACCAATCCTCGTCGAACTTGGATTGTCCTTTGATAGTTGTTTAATTATTTTAGTCAAAACCAATTCTAGTCCCTTTTCCCTCTAAATGCGCTCGACATTTGGAAAATTTTAGAATGGTCAAACATTAAAGCACTTGCAATCGATCCTATACCCAAAGTGTATGGGACACGACGCATAATGTTTTATTTGCTATGTTCTCAAAATTCGAATTGTGAAGAGGGATGCCGTAATCATAATCGAAATTTTAAGAACACACTTTGTACCTTTGACTAAATTTTATTAACATTTCTCAACCTAAACCTTTAGATTTGAAATGAAGCATAATATTCTCTCCCTTAATTATAGCAAAACAACTCTTCAACTATTGCGACTTTGCAAAGTATGACTCTTGTTTTCTATAATTAATATTGTTAACCTTGCAATACTTTCCTTAATAATCATGCAATCATAACTTTTATGCTCCCACTATCTTGATGATTATTATAAAACATAACACTTATGCTCCCACTAGCTTCGACATGTATTCATAAACATCTTAACTTTCAGAAAAACAATGCTTATTGAATTTCTTAAGTTCATGTTTCTAATACTTAGTGCTTTGATAATCTTTTATCAACGTTTCTTGAACTTATACACATTTGCCTTCGATAGTTCATATGTGTGTCTAATTAAGACTAATTGCCAAACCTCACAATTCAAATTATGGAAAGGGATGCCATAACCATAATTGAATTCGAGAATGCAATTTTACAATCACTATCTTCTTAAAATCTGTCTTAGTGAAAGCATTTCCTCACAATCATTTTCATGAAGGAGGAAATCTTATGACACTTAGATTTAAACAGTGTATTTGTTCCTATTCATGTGAATTTGTTAAAACCAAAGTTTATGACAAATTCAAACTCATATGGATCGAACTTTCTTAATCTCGATTTCTTACCTTATGGTAGCACAGCTGCCCACCATGTCTTCCAAGTAGTTAAGTGGCTCATCTTTTCTTATCAATGTACCTTTCATTGATTAAGGTGCTTTGCCTTTTATGCGTTCAAAATGAGAACTCATAGAACTCACATGCATAATTAACTCGATTGGATTGGCACAGAATCAAAATAATGTCAACACGATAGGTTGTAAACCTCAACTCGTGTGCTAGTGATGATCGATAAGGTTTATTTGATTTGTTCTTGAAACTTTTCAAGACCATTAAGACTCCCACTGACTCCTTGACATATAAGATTCTCTTGTCAAAACATTTCTTGATAAACAAATATTCAAGAGTTAGTGTAGCTTTTATCAAAACTCTTCATAAATTGGTCCTAGTTGGTCTTTGTCTTATCCAAGACATCACAACTTTCCACATTTGATGAATGTTTCAAACCTTCTTAAGACTTTTCACTCAATGTCACAATCTTAACTTTAAGATTTATCATTGGAACGAAGTATGATTGACTTCTTGATTTAACCATTTCTTCAATTCTTGATTCCTCTTCTCAGACATACAATTGTACTAAGACTCACTTAGAGGATCAATTGAGATATGGTTCTTAATCATTAAGACCTATCATAAAGCATAAAAGGTACTCTCCCATCTTCTTAGAATGGAGAAACTTTTATCTTTCTGCCTACTTGATTCTTCTTATTCGTTCTGCTATTGATCTAAACCCTTTAATCAATTCAGAATTACACTTAATCTTGTAAGTATAATCATATTTACTAAACCTTTAGTAAATCATGACGAATGTCTTTGTTACTCTTATGGTGGTCTTGATCAACACGCAACTTTGTGTACTCGATCTTCTAGTCCTTCACTTGACACTTTGTCAACGAATTGGTCTAATTTCCAAATATGAAATTTCTCATTCATCGTGCAACCAAGTTGCACGATTCCAAATTTCTGTCCAATTGAAACTTGGGCGATGAGAAAACTCTCCCTATTTGGTAAATTCTTGACTTTTCCATAAACACCATAAATAAGAATCATATCCATTTGTTGTAGAAATATGCAAACACCAATTTTCATAACGATTTCATTGCAAGGAAATAGATAAATAAATAAGTCAAACAAAAAAATTTTATTTTATTTATAAAAGCAGCGGAAACATTTGTCCTTACAATGCAAAAATCCATTGAAAACTATGTACAAAAGGAAATTTCTAACAACTCTATCATAACTATCTAAGCTCAAAATCTAATCTTCAAGTCAATGCGATCAAGATCCATTCCTTGTGATTAGATTCATCTTGTTCTTTCACCAAGTTTCCTTTCTTTTCACCGATCCTGTAAAACATTCAAATGCAATCTTATTACATTATGTATTAAGAATTAATGAATAGGAACTTAATGGAGTTAGATAGTGGAATTTACCTGAAGCGCAGCCATACTCTTTGACTCTCCCATCTTCTGGACTCTTCAGGATCTTTGGGCAGACTTGTATCCAACGCCCTCTCTTTTGGCAGCAAACGCAGGTCGGTTCTCCTAGAACGTCCTTGGAAGCATGGTTGGTTGACTTTTCCAACAAATACGCTCCATTGCTTCGCCAAATCATTTCTGATTCAGCAGCAATGAGCATGTAAGTTAGGTCAATGAGGTTGTCGTCATGATTCATCATATAATACTTTCTTTTGAACTCATTATATGATTCAGGAAGTGACTGCAAAACCCAATTCACAGCCAACTCATCTGGGAATGACACACCCAACATTATCAACCTATCAATGTGTGATTTCATTCCTAGAACGTGGGCACACACGGATTTACCATCTTCATGTTTCATTTCCAATAGGGCTTTAGTGATATTGAACCTTTCAATTCTTCGATCTTGTGGGTTGGGGAGAACAATAGGAACCAATCATAGTGGAGGGAGAGAATAATAGGAGGAGGAGGAGGAAGTGAAGCATGATTTCTTGTTCCTCGATTGAATCGTGGAATACCATCTTCATGTGGAATGTTTGTTCCACGGGATTTGGGAAAACCATAGTTGTCGAACTTTGACATCTACAATACGGGAGAAAACGAATTCAAGTTAGTTGATTGATTGAGTCCTTGGTAAATCACCCAAATGAAATTCCAAGGCTAGGACCCAACACAATATTCTACAACTCGGGAGAGGGATGCCGTAACCCTAATTGCAGAATATTTGAAGGTAAGTGAATGACGATTCACTAATTTCCACCACGAAAAACGAAAAAGAAATTTAAGTTTTAAATCTATGAAAACTCCTAGATCCTTTGAGATACATTGAACTTTCAATGGCATGTTTATATCTCGATATGCCCCTCTAGTTTGTGACTGGGATGCCGAGGATCACAAAGCGGGTGTGAATAACCATGCAAACTTACATGGTTCCCTCACATGTTACAGTCACCTATTCGATGTGCCGGTAAACCACACACGCTCCACCAAACTATGACAAACATTGAGTCACCCTTTGCTACCTTTGCTAAGACCCATTTAGTGTGCCGGTTAACCACACACGCTCCACTAACGTCTTCGCAAGGGCACAAAGTGTAATTTCATGGAATTGCATCAATTCACTTTTGCCTAAGTAACTAAGATTGGGAATTTTATAAAACATTTAGTTACTTGATAATTCATTATACTTATAATGGAAGGTTTCGTCCTATCCTACCCGTTCGGCTAACGACCCTCCACTAGTCAAGAGTGCGGTGGGTAAGAGTGGATACCCATTCAATCGCCATTTTATAGGCAATTTCCTTAAACACCCCTTATAGACCAGCTTCGTGAATGAGGCCTACTAACGGTAAGACTGACTTTTAGTTATACATATATATAATGTTAGACTTTTAATGTTATATATAGTATAGGGTGTATTTTATAACTTTTAAAATACTATGTGGTTAACTTTAACAATTACACTTTTAATTATATTAAATGGTTAACCTAAACTTTAATGGATTTATTAAATCTCTTTTAATTATACACCTTAATTAATTAATAAAACCATAAGGGTGTGATTTGAACCTTTTTTCAAAATTACTTAGATGTTTTAGAATTTAACATTCCTAATTAAACTTTTAATCAACTTTTAAATTCCAAAACTTAAGGGCAAGTTTTGAAACATTTCAAACCATAAGGGTTTAGAATTTAAATATACATCAAAATTAAACCATTTAATCAAAATTTAAATTCCAAAACTTGAGGGCAAGTTTTGAAATCTTTTTCAAAACATTAGGGTTTCAACTATTTAAATTTCAAAACAACAAAACTTTTGGGGTTCAAATTTAAACTATAAAACCTAAAGGGCCAAATATGAAACTTTTCACAACAACAAGGATCAAATAACAAATAATTCAAATTAACATTTAATCACATAATTATCCATATTTGATGATTTCTTGCAAAATAATTTATCAATTTACTTAAAATAATTAATCAATTATCTTATAAGGAAACAATTATCCAATTAATTGATAAATATCTTCAATTAGATTAAAAATATAGTCAAATATATCATATAATCGGATTAATATTAATCTAACATGATAAGGTAATTATCCATAAGCAAAAACAGCAAGAAATCCCGAAGTACCCTCCTTCTGACGAGTTGACTCGTCGAGTCAGGCTTGGACTCGTCGAGTCACCTTGGACTCGGCGAGTTCAGCCATGGACTCGGCGAGTCCAGCCTCCAGAATGCAAAAAATCGAATTTTTTCAGTTACAACAAGCATCAATACAATAGAAACCAATCATGGCTCTGATACCACTGATGGGTTTTGGTCATAAGACATCCTATGTGCTCATACGAACCCTAAAGCTTGGATCTAGGTTTCTCTATTGTACATACTTTGAATCCAAGACTTGAACCCTAATTCTAGCATATGGAAATCAGAATTCACATGTAAATAGGTTTAAGAACATACCTTGATTGTTATGTAGCAATAACAATCCAATTCCTCCTTGAATTGACCTTGGAAAGCAGAGAGTCACAAGTGTCACTCCTCTAATGGCTTACAAACACCATAAGCAAGTGGAGAAGGTATAAGGAGAGAGGAGGGAGGTTAGAATTCGTATTTGGGACTTCTTGGGAAGGGATACACGAATTCATGACCTTGGGGTTGTTTATATAGGTGTAGAGATAGGGTTTCAGTCATTATCCTTATCTAGTTGATTATCCATTAAGCAACCAATAAGATAATCCTTGAATCCTTATCATACTCAAATTCTAAGGCTTTCCAACCTTAAATTCGTTCACCACCCTTATAAGATAATCCTTACCTTATTTTGTAACTATCTCATAATTACAAATCAGCCCCTCAAGTTTAATTAATTACACTTGATCACAAAATTAATTCTCAATTAATTATTGACCAATATTAATTAAACAAATATGATTTCTCCTTTAATATATTATTCTTATAACATATTAATAAATCATATTATCCTCTCTTTCTTTATTCATTTCTCCAATCAAGTTGCTTTGGTGAAGGCAACCCAAAAGGACCATGCACCATCGGGTCAAGTACATACCAAAATAGTTATGGACTTAGACACTAATCCAACAGATATGCTAGTCGGGTAGACCTGTAGGAATACCTGTGATACTGTATGATTATATGTATGTGCATTAGTTATGATACATGTCGACATGTTATGTGGGATGGGTTGAGGTTGTACTGCTCCGTGCGGTAGCCAACAAACCCTAGAGTATTCCAGATATGAGCTGAGGGCCCTGTAGGCATTCTAGACTCGTACTGAGGACTCGGGAGCATTCCAGATACGAGCTGAGGGCCCGGTAGGCATTCCAGACTCTTACTGAGGGCTTGATGGCATTCCAGATACGAGCTGAGGGCCTGTTAGGCATTCCGGACTCGTACTGAGGGCCCAGGGGTAGTCCAGCTTGTGAAGATGTGGACCCAGTACATGCTGTTCTGTTTTGATTGATATGATATGTTAATGTTGATATTGCTATGTGGACTGTATGTGTATCGGTATTTTGGGGGTAACTCACTAAGCTTTTGGGCTTACAGTTTCAGTTTATTGTTTTAGGTACATCAGGGGGTCGAGGCAAGGCCAAGGCTTGATTGTACAGCTCCTCCTATTATGTTTATGTTTATGGGAAAAGACTCTGATAATCAATATTTTGAAAACAAACTTGTAATGTTTTGATGAACTTGACATGTTTTAAAAAGTTTAAATTGGTTTGAAATTTTGGATGTTACATGGGAATAATGGCTTAACAGGGGAGTACGCTTAGTGTACAGCTGGGTACGCCCCGCGTACTCAATTTGTAGGCTTTGCGATTTTAGGCTTCAAGTTTGGGCCACCTTTTTGGGCTTGGATGCTTGGGCTATCTTAGTGTTGATGTTAAAGGCTAAGTGAAGGATTGGACTTTAGGATAAGGCCCAGGTAGGATTTGGGCCCAATTTGGAAAATTAGGCCAATTATGGGCCTTGGATGGTTATTTAGGGATTGGGCCTTTGGATTAAGATTTGGGCCTGGGTCTTAGCCCAACTAAGGAAAGGGCAAAGTGGCCATTTACCCTAATAATGGACTATCAGCTTAGATTGTAATCCAAGTATTAATTGGATGATTATTATGTTGTGATAGTGCATGGATTTTAGTGAGCCAATAGTCAGAGACGTTCAATGGGATTCAACTGTGTGAGGTGAGTTTTCCTCACTGTACTTACAGGTCAAAGGCACCAAGGCCGACCCTTTGGATTTGATATCCTGTTATGTATGATTTTGCGATATAGTGATCTGTTAGATCGATATCCTGGTATATAGGATAATGGTATTCTTAGTGATCTATAGATATGTTTGACTGACTGTAGACTGTTATATGATTATCTGTTATATGTGCACATGTTTGGTCGGTGGCTAAGGCTTCACTACTTTTTGTGTAAGCCAAAGGGCATTCCAACCCGATGGTTGGATGGGCTCGAGGGTATTCCATCCCGAGGATGATTGGACCCATAGAACGTTGGCATTCCAACCCGATGGTTGAGGGGCCTGGGGTATTTGAACCCGGCGGTTGATTGGACCCAAAGTATGTTGTTTTAGTTTATGTGTTATTTGTATGTTTGTTGGTACTTTGGGGGAAACTCACTATGCTTTGGGCTTACAGTTTTGGGTTAGGTTTCAAGTACCTCCGATGATCACGGGAAGGCAAATGCGTGATCGTGCACCTCCTCATGTTTTGTTTTATGATCTTTGGGAAAACTCTGATAATAAATATGTTTTGGAAACTATTTTGTAATCAATGTTGGTTTGTGGAATTATTTTAAAAGTTTAAAATTTTCATGAATTTTATGGATGTTACAACCATTTTGCAACGTCTTCTATAGATTTTTGCAACTTGCCTTTAACTCACTAGTATTCACTGACTTCAACTTTTCTGCTGTGAATAAGAAACCAAAAATGGCTTCATATTGTTTGTATTGTTCAAAACTTCGCTCCAATGAAGCAATAGCTTGATCAACTATGTACAAAAAATATTGAATCCTAAATGACTCTTGAGGTGAAAGTTCATGTACCGACTCAGATGACCCAACGTTATTCTCATCAAAATGTCTTTTTTGAGCAACTCTTCTTTTATTGCTTTTTTCAACAAACACCGGATCAATTTCCAAATCAGAAGCTATAGCTTGCACAATCCAAAGCCATCTCAAACCTATTCTCTCGATAGTCTTTGAAAAACTCAATAAATGCTCCCACACTACTCATTACCTCATTAATACGCATAGTCTCATACTGAATTTGTTTGTTCAGGTTATTTACTTTAGCCAAGATATGATACCATATAACCATACCTGTTATAAAGTCAAATATTCCAAGTTCATACTCTGCTAGACAAGTAGCTTCATTTATATGATTTTTATGTATGTCTCTTCTTCAACAAGTTTATGCAGAGCTTTTATTATCTTAGGAGCTTGAGTAACTATTGCTTTCACACTTTCGATCCTACTTTCCCACCTTGTAGTTGACAATGATTTTAAAGTGAGACTTCGTTTCGGTAAAGTGTCTTTTAAAAATTTCCACCTTTTTGTCGAATCAACAAACAATGTATAAATACGTTGAACAACTCCAAAAAAAACTTTACTGCTTTTTCACAAAAGTTTGCCATATATGATAATGTCAAGTTAAGAGAACGTGAAGCACATGGGGTGTAAAATGCTTTAGGATTAATGTCCAAAAGTTTCCTTTGTACACCCTTATGTTTTCCCTTCATGTTGGATCCATTGTCATAACTTTGGCCTCTGATATTATCGATGTCAAGATCAAGATCTTGTAGTAAGTTTTGAAATGAGTCAAATAGCCCCTGCCATGTGGTGTCACAAGCAATTTAAAATTGCAAAAATATTCTTCAACCTTTATAGGAGTGGAAGACACAACAACACACCTTAATATCAATGTCATTTGTTATTGTTTGCTATTATAGTGCAATCCAATATTACTGCATAATACTTTGCTTCCTTAACTTTTTTCACGATTGTATCTTTAATGTTAGAAGCGAGCAAAAAAATTAACTTGTTTTGTATCTTGTAACTCAAATAATGATAATGAATCTCATCATTTTGTATCCTTCGAATTTGCTCAACCAATACTGAATCCTACTCTGCGATCATTTCAACTAAAGCCATAAAGTTGCCATTATTTTCATCATATAAATTCTCATTACTTCCATGGAATACCAAACCTTGTTTCGATAAAAAATTCACTAATGCAATCAATATTCTTTATACCTTCCTCCAGTGTTGCGTCTCTTTCTTGATTTCGTATTGAAAAGTTTTATCAATAACATTGTTAGTTTCTAGCCTTGCACGCAAGTCAAACCAAAGAGACATATAATGGATATGCTCTGCACTACTTTCATGCATCTTCAAAGTACGGGAAAGACCCCCAATCGTTTATCCCATCATGTGCTAGATTACTTGCTTGTGGTTTCTTCTTAAACAACTTACAAGAGAAATAAACTACTTTATCAAGATCCTTAGATTACACAAGCCAATCTCTATGATGCTTCTCCCCGTTTAGTAAGTATTTATCGTAAAAATCCGCACAAAAACGTATGTTTCTTCCATCTTTACGAAAACGTATGTTTCTTCCATCTTTACGACCTTTACTTGTTAATATATCTCTTATAGGACCATTTTTCACTAGTAAATCTCTCCACTTAGTATCAAGAGTGTCCCCATTTCTAGGATCATAAATGTTCATTGTAATATCTTTTTTGTCATCATCATTGTCGTTCAAATTGTCTATGTCTTCATCTACACAAGACATATTTTCTGGCACTTGCAATTCAACTTCTTCTTTTCTAGGTTCTTCCATAATATCATGAAGTTCTTCTTTAGGTTCTTCTACAGTTTCATGTCATCCATATTTTCTGGCACATGCAATTCGGCTTCTTCTTTTTCTTTATGTTCTTCCACAACTGATTATTCATTGCGACGATATTCTGACACTTTTTTGATAATAAATGGATCCATAGATCCTCTTTGACTATCAATAAATTGTGCTTCTTTTTATTTTCTTTTACGTTTAGAAAAATCCGATTAAATTTTTTTAGTTGGAGCCATGTTTTTCTTAAACAAAAAAATCTATATTAATAACTCTACAATATATGTTTGTAATATTTATTAAAATTTTAATGTTTAAAACAATCGTTAGTATTAATAATCTTTCCACTAATATGATTTAAATACTCAAACCTATAAGTCTATGATATTCAAAGGATTCAATTCAAATATACAAATTCACAATCCGTAATGCTCAAATGAAATATGCTACTAGTAAAAGCAAATAACAGTGGAATTAAAAAATACTCAAAATTCTTGTTTTTCATATATTATAATAATATATTAAAAGCCATGCCCCAACCATCCTCAAATTCGTCCATACCATTACCACCTATTGCCCTAAATATTGAAAAGCTAAAAAGCCTAAAATAATAAACAATAAAATATAGATAGATCATAGATCGAGAAACCCTAGCCAACCAATACATAAAATAACAAACCAATAACATTTAGTTTCTCAGTTTCATTATTCATTGATTAACTTTGTGGAGCATTAAAGATAGAGAGAAAGAAGAAAGCACTGAAGAGCATTAAACATAGAGAGAAAGCCAGAAAGCACTAAGAGTGTGTTTGGTTGTGAAATTTTTTCTAGTTTTTTAGGAAAATTTTCCAAGAAACGTGGAAATTTTGAAAATACGTTTGGTTTGTTCAATTTTCTAAAGTTTTCTAAGAAAATGAAAATTTTAAGTTTTCCAAATTGCATGTAAATTAGAAAAACTAATTTTATAGTTTTCCAAAGTTTCTAAGATAAAAAATGAAAACTCCACCGTTTCAAACCAAATATCGTTTTTTAAAATTTTCATTAAGAACTGAAAATAAAAACTCAATTCTATTTTCTAAAAACATTTTCTTAGAAAATGAAAACAATTTTCCACCACAAAATACACCTAAACAATTAAGCAACAAGCATGATTAGAAAACTAAAGGAAATGAGATACTAAAGACGAGAGACTAGCAATACAATTATTAGGTTTCTTAGAGTTTGATTTTTTATTTACTTTTGATGGTTTTATAAAAATAAAAAATGTTTGCTAAAATTTATATAAAAATAGATTTGCATTTTTCGGATAAAGATGTTTTCCTTAAATTGTTGATGAATTTTCAATTTATGAATATATTTTGATTTTTGTTGATTCTTTTAATAATTAAAATACATTTAAAATTGAAACTAAACTTTACCCGGCTAATTTTATTTAATGATAAAATATAAAAATGTAATTTTTTAGACAACGGCGACCTGCCTGGTAAATTACGAAGTCCGGTCCAAACAACGGCAGACCTGTCTGGTAATTGGTATGGTAGCTTCCCTAGCCCATAGACCAAGCCCCAAGGATCCAGTCTTTAATCTTTGTTTATCCTTTTAGACAATTATGCGACAAAAAATGAGCAGCAGACCAGGACTCTCCTCCGATTTCGACAAGAAAGCCCAAGGTAATTCGCTAAATTCAATTCTATTTCGATTTTGATCTTCCTCTTTAGGTTAGATGTCCTGCTTTCCTAATCCTCGTTATATGTATGATCGGTTCACTATAATTTGTATATAGAAGTTTTGATTGGTGTGCCTGAGCAAATTTGCATCTGTTTTACTGTTACTGTTCTGTAGATCTGTTAACGAGAAAGAACCTAAAGGATCAGAAAGTCTCTGTTTTAGCGAGCAGTGTTACGGAATTTGTAAGTATCATCTGCACTCTTTTCGTTACCCTAGATGCTGTGTGTTCATGCAAATTTGGTTCAATCGTTAGCGATTGCTTATGAAAAATTGACCATTGTTGTTTTAAGTTTTGAATTCCAGCAACTTGCATTGCTAAATATTTTAAGATACATACCTTTCATTTCAGTAATCTCATTCTGCTGTTTATTAAGATGAAAGTTCACATTTGACTACATCTATACACGTATTTCCCCTTTCTTTGCCCATTGTGGTCTGTGTAGAATCATACTTCACTCCAGACGCTTATAGTAAATGTTTCTTGCGTGTTTACTTATTTAGTTATAAGGTTACAGTGATTCTAGTTTACACTTTACAAGCATACCTCTAATAAGTTTGGAGCAAAATGTAGTAACCACTACTTGTATTTACACCTTAGTTATCTTTTAATTCTGTCTTTCATTCTTTATCCAGTAAGGCAAAATGTTATGCCTCTTCCGCACACAGTGGGGTCCTACCTGGCAATGGTGGCCCCACACGGGAACACCCTGCCACCTAGTGAGGCCACACAACATCACGGGAACAACTCTCTCTTTTCTCTTCTATTTCTTTTTTGACAGTTAAAAAGGTTTTTTTCTTTTTCAATTACTATAAATACTCATTACCCCTCCAAATTTGTTACAGAAACATAATTTAACTCTCTGTTTCTAAAAAAATTGTTTATCATATAAGTTTAAGAATTGAAAGATGGAATCTTCATCATCATCATCGGATGATTGGTCGAAGGATTGTAGCACAATTTTTCTCACAACAATCGTAGGAGCAGCAAGCCTCATTTTGGCTGCTGAAGCTGAAAGTTCACTTTCAAGAACAGGAAGAGCTGCTTTAAACAGAGATCGTGAAGCTGCACAGGATAGTCTCGTAAGAATGCAGCTTTAGTAAGTTAAATGTTTTAAAATGAATAATTATTATTTCTATTAAAAAATAAAAAAAACAGGGATAAGTTATAAAACAAACCGTGACACATTGAAAGATGGGAATAAATAACACATAGCCTAGGTCATATTCTTGATTTGAATGTATAATATGTATATGTACTTTTGCATAAGATCAATTTTGATTGAAATATAATCATTGTTTTTATGAATCATAGTGATACATGTTTTTGTATAGTCGTCATAATATTGTAACAAACATTAGTTGGTCATCCCTTTCAGAATACTGTAAGATATTCACCAAAGAGACCAGTTGAGAATGATGTTAATGGGATGAATCTAGTGTCAAACACTAGATCCACCTCAGGAGCTAAAAGTCAAACCATTGGAGCCAAAAGGCAAAAGAAAACAAACGAAGGCTTAAAAGATACGGGTTTGCAAATAAATGGTCATCCTCAGACAAATGCTTTGGCTTCTGAAAATGTAGCTACAACCAATTCTAAATTGGAGACTGAGATTGAAAAATCTCTTTCTAGCGGGCAGCAGGATGCGTTGAATTCAAAAAAACGTCCTTGTGCCTTTTGTCATTCTTCTAGTCAGACAGAGGTGAGTTTTAGAGACAAATTTTTTCGTCTGTGTAAAAAAAGATGACATAAGAATCTTGATAGGTTATTTTATATATATATATATTGTATAGGGAAGTGGACCATTTGTGTCTTTTGCCCAAGGGAAGGAAGTAGTGGGGTCTTTGGCCAACTTCTCTAAGGTTACACATGTTCACAGAAATTGTATTCAGTGGTATGTTATATTGTTATTGAGCTTACAACATTGAAAGAATTCTTTGTTGTGTGAAGATTACAAGTGATATTTACAATCACAGGGCTCCTCGGATTTACTTTAAGGATGGAATTATTCAGAATTTAGAATCAGAAGTGACAAGGGCTAACAAGCTTAAATGCAGCAGCTGTGGTAAAAAGGGAGCTGGTCTTGGCTGCTATATGGAGACATGCCAAAGAAGTTACCATGTGCCTTGTGCATATTACATTCCTGAGTGCAGATGGGATGTAAGCCATTATTTATGCACACTTATTGCTGTTATATTTCTTATTACAAGGTTTCTAATTTTATGCCTTTTATAGGACACCTATTTAATGTTATGTCCAAAGCATAGAAAAATGAAATTTCCAAGCGAAATGGAGGCGGATGATGTGAAGCAAGACACTGAGAAAAGGTATCAGTTTTTTTTTTATATAACTTTTCTGTGTAGTTTTGTTTATTTTTGTCATTCTGATTACAGAACATCTACACATCTGAATCCCTGCACAACACCGTTGGATGCCAGACAGAATTTGGTGTTTTGTGGCTCGGATCTTTCTACAGAAGAAAAGGTTGGTATTAAAAGCTGTTCTTGTTACTTGTTAGAATTAATGTGTGTTCATCAAGGGTCCCTCCCTTTTAATCCACAGCTTTGAAATTGCAGTGCTCTGTGGTTGAATTTGCAAGCAATAATGAGGCAGTAGTGTTCAGATACTGGAAACCTAATGTTACCCATGTCATTGCTGCCACAGATTCAAATGGTGCATGCACAAGGACATATAAAGTTCTGATGGCTATTTTGAATGGAGTATGGATTGTTAGTGTTGAATGTAAGGTTTCTGATATTGGCCCAGTGGTTGATGGTTTTTAGTTTTTAATGATATTTGTAATGTTTTCAGGGGTAAATGCTTGTATGGAAGCTGGGTGTCTTGTGAATGAAGAACCATATGAAGTTCATCTAGATACCCATGGCTGTACTGGTGGTCCCAAAGCTGGGAGGCTAAGAGTTCTAAATAATGTAAGACCAATCTTTTCCCCTTTAAAATAAAAGGATGATCATCCTCCAATTTTTTTAGGAAATCAACATTAGTAATCAATGCTGCAAAGGTCACCAGGCTTGGCTTGGATCTGGTTGGTAAACTAGGGACTAGTGACTAGTTGGCGTTCCTAAGTTGTATCACAATTAATTTTAGAAGATTTGAATACAACCAATACATTAGCAAAATAAGTTGATAATAAGCTAAAAATAAAACCTAATCAAGTGTACAACACCATAGTAGTGTAATCAATTATGTTACAAAAGATAAAGGGAAGTTTGCCTAAAAGTCCCTATATTTTGGTTCAATATACAATAGTCACCCTTGATTTTAAAATTTTTTTTTTAATGTTTTTTGTATTTAACCATTGGAACTGGCTATTTTCAGGTAACCGCTAACAATAGCAAGTTTTGATGGGTAAATTGTAAACAAAAAATATCAAGGGTGACATTTTTGTTAATAGGCCAAAATATAAGTACTTTTTTGTCGATGCATAATAATTTTTAACCTCAACTCTTATATATTTTAAAAATTAAATTATAATCTATTTTTGCTGACATAGCCATCATAATTTGTTTGATTTTTAATATATGATAATAAATAAATATGATTTTTTTTTAATTATAATTCTATTTAATAAAATCTTAAAACCAATTAAAATGTAAAAATATATTGTTATGAAATGTATCGTCACTTTTTTTTATGATGGAACTAAATCAAAATTTGATATGAAATATATCCACATACCAAATACTTTGTTGAAAAATCTTCATATGGGTTGCTAGGTATCAAAATCATGATTAAAAGGAAGATGATTTGTAAATGAAAATTTCTTACGAGTTGCATAAATAAGTTTTTAAACAAGTATGAAACCACTATTGACATTGGTAACCATTATAAAAATCCAAGAGAGAAAGAAGACTGTATGACGTTTGTTTTTTGTATTTTTAAAATCGTAGGCATATTGGTATAAACATTGTATATTGTAATATTTTATATTCTATATAAATTAAGAATATTTATTGCTGAGTTGTCGCAAGAATAGAGCTTCAATGTCATGCAAACAAGACTATTATGTATTTCTTTATCGATGAATTATATGCATTGTTTTCAACCAAGTACTTGGTATGTGGATGCATATTTCGTATCAAATTTTTATTTAATTTCATCATCTAAAAGTGACATACATTTCTTGGATTTTTATAATGGTTACCAATGTCAACAATGATTTCATACTTTTCTAAAAACCTATTTATGCAATTGGCAATAAATTTTTATCTACGGATCATCTTTTTTTTTTTTAATCGTGATTTTGGTACACACCAACCCATATGAAGATTTTTCAACAAAGTACTTGGTATGTAGACGTATTTTGTATCAAATTTTGATTTAGCTCCATAAAAAAATGACGATATATTTCATAACAATATATTTTTACATTTTAATTGGTTTTAAGATTTTATTAAATAGAATTATTATAAAATCGTATTTATTTATTATCATATATTAAAAATCAAATAAATTGTAATGGTTATGTTGGCAAAAATATATTATAATTTAATCTTAAAATATATAAGAGTTGAGGTTAAAAATTATTATGCATTAACAAAAAAATACCTATATTTTGGCCTCTTAACAAAAAAGCCACCCTTGATATTTTTTGTTTACAATTTAACCATCGCAACTTGCTATTGTTACCTGGAAATAGCCGGTTCCAATGGTTTAATTGCAAGTGATAGCCGGTTCCAATGGTTCAAATGCAAAAAAAAAAAAAAACCAAGGGTGACTTTATTGTCACTAGAGCCAAAATATAAGGATTTTTATGCATATTTTACAAAAGTAAAATACTCATGTTTAAATAGTAGGTTGGTTCCTCTGGACTCGGTTCTTTCCTCAAAAAGTACTCTCAGTATAGAACTTCTACGAGGATTTCGATTTTCATCAGCTTTTACGGCTTCACTAACCCTTCAGACTCATTTAAAAGTAGTGTCATTGAGATGCCTCATGGACCGCTAAAAACACCCGCTACCTGAGACACTTCTCAAACACAGCTAAGACATTGACATGAGATTTTTTCCAGCCATGCCCAACAAAATACCCAAAATGCCCTTGAATTGTTCCAGCGTCCATATTGCGTCTGAGATGCTCATGCGTCTAACTTGGCTTTAGAGGGCGTTTTAAGATTTATTTGACCACTTTTCACTTTTTCTCTCACAAAAAGGCAGTCACCCCACCAAAATTTTTGCAACTTCAGAGCTAAAAAAATCACCATTTTTCATTGTTATTATTGTTATTATTTTTGCAAAATCGTCTAATCAAACACCAAAATCATCTATATTTAAAAATAAATAAATAAAAGAATACCACATTTGGGGCCGATGTTGAAGTGTAGAAAACTTGGGGTTTCGAATTTTTGGAGTTTTCTTTCAAGTCTTGTACTTCCTTAACTATATCCATCATCAATTTCATATGGCACCTAAAAGAGGTAAAAATCGACAATGATTGCATCACGAGCATCAAGTAGTCGGGAATCGCGTGTCGATTGAGGATGTGAGATATGAGCACTTCTATTTGCATTTAGATTGTGTTGGCCCGACGCTTTAAGAGTCGACACACCCGCCCGATAGAGCATATGTTGGTTGAGTATGGTGTGGAGCGGGTTAGCTTTCTGGGGTATAATGCTGTGGAGGCTTTTGAGCGATACGGTTAGGGAGACGTCATATATTTTGATCTTACATGCATATACGTCGAGTTAGAGTGAGAGTGGATGCGGATGCTCTACAAGGATGATTTAGAGGGCGGATTAGAGGGAATGAGACTAAACGGTGTAGTCAGAGACCATGAGATAGCTATGACCGTCCCAATGATTAGGGAGTATTTCCATGTTGACATTGGGTTCACTCCCACAATTTAGAAAACCTGCCCACAGAGTACTTTTGCATAGATACTAAGGGGGGCTGCAATGACACATGACGTTTTGGTGCCCGACTCTGTTCTTATTTCTTTTGTTTAGGATGCCCTATGCAATATTTGGTGTAAATGCGCCATCAAGGATCGGGTGACAACTCCGTATATTTGCCTCATTTCAACGTTTGTGGTCTGTGAGCCAAGACACAGGATCCATCACTTCAATGGCCTTTCTTTTTCAACACTATTCTTAGACCCACTATCGAATGAAATCTGTCCGAACGCGACGGGAGTGGGCCTGAGAATAGTGTTGAACGAGAAAGCCCATGAAAGTTCCCGAATCCTATGTCCTAGTTCGTGGACCAGGAATGCTGAAATGAGGCACGTATGTAGAGTGGTCACCCGACCTTGGTGTCAAATGTACACCAAATGTTGCATAAGCATAAGACATTGTATATAAAAGAAATAAAGATAGAACTGCTCATCTAAGCATACAATACCACATTGTCTTGTGTCCTCACTGCTCCGACATCCTTGTCTTGCGGGTTGACGTTTAGAAAGACTATATGCCATAGTGCCTATGCCAACCACACCTAATCAACCAATTGATCCGCCCTTCGAGTTTGTTCCGTTTAAATATCACGTCTAATATTATCCTAATTTTCACTCGTGCATCCCTCTCAAGTGTCTATGTAACGGTACTCCATGGGTAGATCATAACAATCTCATGACCTCTAACTGGACCACTCATTCTCATCCCCTCTGGTCCACCCTCTAAATCATCCATGCGGAGCGTCTACATCCATTCTCACATTAACTAGACACACATGCATGTATTTTCAAAATCTTAGTCTCCTCCCCAACTATATCGTTCAAAAGTCTCCACAACGTTATATACTCGAAAGCTAACCCACTCCACATCATACTCAACTAGTATATGCTCTATTGGGTGTGTTGATTCCCAAAGTGTTGGGCAACCACGATCTGAATGCTTGTGGAGGTGCCCATCCCAGGTCGGTGCATACCGGTGGTGCCCGACTACTCGATGCTTTTGTGGTATTTTCATGTGTATCCTTGAAAATGTGGGTGATTTTGGTGTTTGAAAGATTTTGCAAAAATATTGGTGGTTTTGAGCTCCAAAATTGCAAAAATGGTGGTGGGGTGGCTGCCTTCTCATGAGAAAGAAAGTGGGGGAGGAGTGGTAAAATAAATCCTAAAACGCGCTCTAAAGCTAAGTCAGACGCCGGTACAATTCAAGGGCCTTTCAGGTATTTTGCTGGGCAGGGCGTAGTAGATTAGCTGTCAAATGTAGTTGAATATCTAGTATATCTTTCATCTTTGATGAACGATCACTTGTTTAAAATTTGCAGTGTAAACTAAGGAGCTGATTATGATATATATATATATATATATATATATATATATATATATATATATATATATATATATATATATATATATATATATATGTATTTGTTGCAGGGTCCAAAACTTTTCAAGAATTTGGAATTTTACTTTGTTGGGGATTATATAGAAGCTCACAAGAGTGATCTCAAAGAGTTGGTTACAACTGCTGGAGGCACAATTATCGAGGCCAGGGGTCAATTACTGTCATCAAGTAATGATGCAGATGGAGATGAAGATGTGAAGCGGGTATCTTTGGTTGTTTACAATGCTGACCTTTCGGATCACTCTGAGTTTTACGATGAAGATTCTATAAGATTCCAAAGATTAGCTGCAGCTGAGGACATTGCTCAACAATCTCGGTCTCAAATTATCCAACATACTTGGATTTTGGAATCAGTTGCTGCATGCCGTTTACTGCCTTTTACATCAGGGGTCCAGTAATGTCTCTTATAAACTCCCATCTTGTGTGCCTGTTATGTTATGTGGCTGCTGTTTTTTGTCCCTCTAGTAATGTGTAGCATATTACAACGCTTCTGAGAAAACTATTACATGGGTTTTGGTTGATTTCTTGTGTTGTGGTTATGCTTGAACCATTTAACCCGTCCATCAGTTGTATATATTGAAGCTATAGTGGAATAGAATGAAAAAGGGCAGCGGATTATGCGATTATTTTTCTAGCAACAAGTTTTATTAGTTGGCTACAAATAGAATACAGTATGTGTTTTTCTGTTTTGGACAATATTCACAAAAATGGCAAGATTAATTTGTAAAAGCATTTCGAACTTATGCATAGTTTTTGGGTTTGGCGCATAAATATTTTATAGAACCAATATAACTTTGTTATTTTTAAGCATATGTAATATTCAAAAACATATAAAGTAATGAACAATAACATTTGATAAAAAAGAATGCTACGTTAATACCCTTAAGGGTTTTTTTTTTTTTTTTTTTTTTTTTTAATAAATGACTATTTCTTAAAAATCAAAACCACTTTTTTTAAAACCCAATTTGAGATGACATATTATATATTCTTACATTGTATTTTATATACTATTTGAATAAAAACTATGTTATTTATGTTTTTCTTTTACCTTTTTACCTTTTTCTTGAATATATATATATTTTTATTTTAAACACGTTTTGTTTTACTTTTGATTTTTCTAGCGCGCGCGCGCGCACACATATATATATATATATATATATATATATATATATATATATATATATATATATATATAATTTAATGTATTTTTTCATTTTTTGAATATAAACAAACAAAATATGATATTTTTCGAAAATATATAACCATGTTAGGCAAAACTAATAGGTTTTAAATGAATATACTAAAAATAACTTATTAAAAAGTTTTCAAGTTTTTTTAGAACGGCAAACATACACGTGTCATAATATTACATATTTTATTGTTAATATAAGCGCCTTGATAATAAAATTAAAATATGACTATGTTTTACGATCAAATAAAAATAATATAACTACGTGTATATTTATAGTTCTTTAAGTTACTCCATATTAATATTACATGTTTTATTGTTAATATTAACATATCTCTAATATAAATTAAAATATGATTGTGTTTGACAAAAAAATGGTAAATAAAGACAAACTTTTATTGATTGTAGTTGCTTTTTATTAAAAATAATTATAATTATGTTTTGTTAGTTATAAACATATGACAATTTAAATGATTTAATTTTGATCTTACAAAACTTATTGGAACTCGAAGTTGTACCGTGATTTCATTTATGATAGTAATATAAATAAATATAAAATATATTGGTGGATTTACATTTATGGTTCTTTAATTATCATACATTTACAATACATAGCATATCTTTATGGTGTAAATAAATACCACGATCATCAAAATAATATAATTATATTTACATTTATGATCATTTAATTATCCTATATTTACAATAAATACTACGATCAAATCATAATAATATAACTATATTTATATTTATGGTAATTTAACTTACCCTACATTTACAATAAATATTATATCTTTATTTCAGTGCTGTATAAATGGATACCAATAGGATCAAATCAAAATAATGTAACTATTTTTTTATTTATGGTCTTTTAACTTGCCCTGTATTTACAGTAAACACCCTATATTTATTTCAATGTGTTGTAAATGAATATAATAGGATTAAATCAAAATAATATAAATATATTTATATTTATAGTCCTTTAACTTACCATGCATTTATAATAAATATCATATCTTTATTTCAGTGCAGTGTAAATGAATAATCAGATCAAAATAGTACTAGTATAACTATAATTTACATTTATTATCCTTCAAGTTACCCTACATTTACAATAAATACTACGGTCAAATCATAATAATATAACTATATTTATATTTATGGTCCTTTAACTTACCATATATTTACAATAATATCTTATCTTTACTTAAGTGTCGTGTAAATGAATACTAATATGATCAAATCAAAATAATGTAAATAAATACCAATGCAATATTTACATTTATGGTAACTTAAAGGACCATAAATATAAATACTATATTTATATTTATGGTCCTTTAACTTATCATACATTTACTGTAAATACCCTATATTTATTTCAGTGCGGGGTAAATAAATACCAATGTGATGAAATCAAAATAATATAACTATATTACATTTATGGTCATTTAACTTACCATGCATCTACAATAAATACCATATCTTTATTTCAGTGCATGTAAATGAATATCCCTACGATCAAATCAAAATAATATAACTATATTTACATTTACGGTCCTTTAATTTACCCTACATTTACAATAAATATCCTATCTTTATTTCATTGCGGTGTAAATGAATACAAATACAATCAAATCAAAATAATATAAATATATTTACATTTATGGTCCTTTAACTTACTCTGCATTTATAATAAATACCCTATCTTTATTTTAGTGCGGTGTAAATGAATACCACTACGATCAAATCAAAATAATATGACTATATTTACATTTATGGTCCTTTAATTTACCCTACATTTACAATAAATACTCTATCTTTATTTCAGTACGGTGTAAATGAATACCAATACCATCAAATCAAAATAATATAACTATATTTACATTTATGGGCCTTTAACTTACCCAATATTTATAATAAATACCTTATCTTTATTTCGATGCGATGTAAATGAATACCACTATGATCAAATCAAAATAATATAAGTATATTTACATATATGGTTCTTTAACTTACCGTATAATTTATATAGTATTCTTTTTCATGCCTAAAGTTTTACTATAAATGTATGTTTCCCAAACTTCATTTTCATTGTATGATATTTCTAAAAACGATAGGTTAAGTAAAAAATGAGTTGGGCAGAATATGTTCCATCGTTTGACGAGTTAAATTACGAGGTATGTTCGTTTATTATTATTCATATATTTATGTTTTTATAAATCACATATTTATATTTGTATGTATTGATTAGGCTAATGATATTTACACAAACAATGCATCTCAAGATGACGAGAATGAAAATACTTACTTCATGTGACGCATCAAAATTTGAAACTAGCATGGTATAAAGTTTTAGATTTATGAATATGGTTATTAATTAATAAGTTTACTTGTATCTAATCAAAAAATATATTTAGGTATTTAATTCTCGTTAACAACTAATAAACTGATCACCCATATCCAAGGTGTTTTTTTGAAGATGAAACTCGATTAGTGGAAGATTTGATAAGAAAAAATGTGAAACCAAAAGATATATTATCTACATTAAAGAAGGAAAATGCAGAAAATTTATCCATTCTTTCAACTATATATAATGCACGTAAAAAATTCAGGATGAAGGAGAATAGTGGCAAAACTCAAATGCAAGTTGTTATGTCTTTCTTGGCTGAGAATGACTATATCTACTATAGTCATGCTGATACATTAACCAACGAGCTTCAACATTTGTTTTTTGCTCACCAAAGATCATTAGAGATGTGGCGTGCATTCCCACATGTCATGTTGATGGATGCGGCATACAAAAAAAACAGGTACGAGATTCCCCTCCTTGAAATAGTTGGTGTAACTCCAACTAATCAGACCTTTTTCGTAACATTTGTCTACATGCATAAGGAAATAGAATCCAACTACACCTGGGCACTACCGTGTTTAAAATCAACAATAGATAGATGCATGTTTCCACGTGTAATTGTCACAGATAGAGACATGGTTTGCATGAACGCATGCAATAATGTATTTCCAGAAGCTAAAGGATTACTTTGTAGATGACATGTCAATACAAGCATTAATATAAAATACAAAACGTTTTTAGTGCATCGTCATTGTTGGACCTCCTTTTATAAAGGTTGGAAAAAATTAGTTGCATTTGAAAATGAGGAAGCATACAATTCCAATCTCTTACAAGTCAAAAACATTCTGATGCTATAAAGGTATTTATTTAACATATCTTTTAGATTTGTTGGTTTATATATATATATATATATATATATATATATATATATATATATATATATATATATATATATTTCAAAATTGATATAAGTGTATTATGTTTCAGAAGTTATTACTCGAAGAGAATGTGGTTGACACAATATAAAGAAAAGTTTGTATCTATTTGGACCGACCAATTTCTCCATTTTGGGAATTACACAACCAATAGAGTGGAGAGTTAGCATGCCAAGGTAAAACAATACTTGGACTCATCACAATCAGATTTAGCGACAATATAACCAAGAATTCATGATGCTCTTCAATCACGAGACTATGCTATCAAAGCAAGTTTAGGACGGAGCATGATTATTGCTCGACATCATTTTGTCCATCCAATTTTCAAATATTTGGTTGGTAATATTTCAATTCATGCATTTGAAATAATTTTCAAGGAATTTGAACAAATCAAATTCCTTGAAATTTGTGGATGTCAAATGCGTACTAGTCACGGGCTATCATGTGCGCACGAACAAGTGGTATATTTAAAAAACGAAACACAATACCACTTGATTCCATTAATAACTTTTAGAAAAAATTTATTTAGATCCATTCATCCAACTAGAAGATGATGATGTTGTTGTTGAAGGCCAAATGTCTAACACACAGTTGAAAAAACAATCAAGATCTAGTAAGTTCAGTTATGTGCAAAAGTTAAAAGATATATTTTCACCATCAACAACTTTGCTTTGGGAACCTACTTCTCACAAAAACAAAGCACCAAGTGGACGTATGCGGTTGAGTACACAAACAAGACCTCATGTTCCGCCTATTCAAGATCCACCAACTCAATATCCTTGTAGACATAGTTTTACGATGTCTATGTCAGATTATAATGGGTCTAATCAGTTTAATTTAAACCAGGAACCAGAGAGGCAAAATACATTTTCGTTTCAACAAGCTTCAACATTTTATACAAATTCACTTATGAGTGAAATTCCAAATGAATTCCATCCATACGTTACAAACATTGAAGATGTGGACGAAGATGGAAATTGTGGATTTCAAGCAATAGTTGTCTCCCTTGGGTATAGTCAAGATTATGGGGGTTAAATCCGGTCAGAATTATACAACGAGTTATTAGAAAATTGGGGACGATATGCAATGAAATGTTGATTGTTTACGCCGAGTACTGGATTCCTCATTGCTAATAAGTATGGGGTAATCGTCTATTTTTTAGACAAATAAGGTTCGTCGACCTGTTTTCAGCTTTGACATGGTCGCAAGACATCTCATATCATAGATCTATTGTTATCGCCTTCGTTCATAATGACCATTACGTAAAAGTTGATTTACATGAATCACATCCAATGTCTACAGTTTTGTCACTTTGGTGTCACAACAGATCAGAACGTTTTGCAGGATGAAAAATATTGTATAATGCTTGACTTAATGCATATATTCCACAAAATGCACCACGTAATAATTGTAATATTCATGTAGTTGATGTCTCTGGTAATTAATAAAATTAAAACATGACAGTGTTTGACAAAACGGTGGTAAATAAAAATGATAATTTTATTTATTATAATTGTGAAAAATATCATATTATGTTTTTTTATTGTTCATTTAATTGTTCGTGATCGTTATTTATCGTTTAAGGTTAAATGAACTAATATGAGTAAATCTCTATTCATGTTCGTAAGGTTCGTTGACCAGTTGATATCGCTAATATTAAAACTTAAATAATATTTTAAAGTTAGAAATATTATATGAAAATCCCTATAATAAAACTGAGATATTATAATTGATTATGTAATGATGAAAAATAAATTGGATTATGTAAGTACACAAAATAAAATTGAGATATTATATGACAATTTCAATCCTTCCTAATAAATGAAAATAATTTTGCCAAATGTCACTTTCTCATTAACTTGGACACATGTCATTTTTTAGTATTTTTGATTAAATGTTTTTTCCATTTGTCATTTTCTTATTTTTTTTTTTTATCTTTTCTTAATTAACACATCATATTTACACCTCAATTAATAATTACATTAATTGAAAATAACCAATAAATTACAATATTAATACTCATGTAGTATTTAATATGTTTCCTTTTAAATTCAATTTTAAATTTTAAATTTTAAATTTCAAATCTAAAATTTCAAATTTAAATAAAATTTTGTTTAAACTTCTATATTTAATTTTTGTTTTATCAGACTCGTATAATATACGGGTCTCACACCTAGTATTTAATAGTTGAAGATATAAACTAAAAGTTAAATATACGATTAGAGGGTCATAAATAAAAAATTTAATAAATTTATAACCAGATAAGTTATATATTTTATTTATTTATTTAGCTGCAATAAAGAGAGGCATTTAATGCCAATCTTATTAGTGTGTAAATTAATCATCATCTCATGTGAAAGGCGTAGCCACATTGAGGCAAAAGTGGATCTTTACCTACCCTACAAAAATTTAAGTGTATATATATATATATATATATATATATATATATATATATATATATATATATATATATATATATATATATATATATATATATAGTTTTGTTAAATAAAAGGTACCAAGGTTATGATATTATCCATCCCATTAAAAACTCTAGATTTCATATCTCGTTTGTGTTTTGTAAATTTTTTGGCCTATTCTAAAATTAAATCCTAACTACGCCACTGTCTCATGTCCCATCAAATTGGATTAAGACAAGTCAAAACCATTTTGACTCTTAAAATGGTTTTTAATCGGGTGTATTTAGAATTGAATGGTTTTTAGATTTTTTTTTTCATATATGCCATTTTGGAGGTTGTGAACTCTATAGCCGGTTATCATACCATATGGTTGCTATGTTAGATAAAAAGGGGATGAATAGATTGCTTGGAATCTCTGAAAATCGTGATTCACTATCAAATTGAAGTATTTCGATGGTACAGATCGAACATTCAATTCGATAAAATTCAGAGAATGAAATCTGAGAATGTATATGAAAAATGTTCTTCAAGATGTACCAGAAAATTGACCAAAAAACGGGTATATAATTCCTGTCTGAAAACTGTCAAACGACAGTTACAAACTGTCATAAAACTACCAAACTGTCATTAAACGGATCTCAAAGAAAAAAAGGTCAGCTCGATCCCAGCCAGGGGCTCTGCCCCTTGGACCCCGTCAGGGGCTGCCGCCCCTGGGACCCCGCTCCCAGGGGCGCTGCCCCCGGACCCCCGTTCGTTTAGGGGCTTCGCCCCTAAATAACAATGTACTTTGAATCTTGAAAAACTTGAACAAGTGTGCACTCCTACACCATCCTAACTTGTTCAATATTCAACAAGATCACTTTTTGTCAGCAAATTTAATGCTATTACACTTAAATAACATTTGATGATATAAAATCACCAACATGCTATGTTGGCAGTTGTTTAATCTTAATGTTTGACGTTGTGCAACATTCAATTGAGAGAAGTAACAGGGCTGACGGGGGATGATATTTTCTCATTCATGAAGCAACACAAGACAATTATCTCATGTTTCTTTGTGTGAGGTCTTTAAACCATAAAGAAAGAGAGACAACAAAGGGAAGAAGGTTTGACATGTCAATATGGTTGCCTGACATGATTTTTTTAGTTTGCATTTAGCTCCAATATTTTTTGTTCTCTATTTGCCATTATTTTTTGGAATTTTTTCTGTTTTAGCCACTAGTCGATCACCACCCACCAATATATATATATATATATATATATATATATATATATATATATATATATATATATATTTAAAACGTAATAACTTAGATAAAAAAGAAAGAGATGCTCAAAGCAAGAGTCGTGAACTCATGACTTCTCCTTGAGGGGCATGACATATTAGCCAATGAGCCAATAGCTCTCATTGTTATCACATAAAAATCTATTAAGTAGTTTCAAGCCATCATAATTCGAATCAACATGTTACCTATTGTTATAATAAGTATATTTATTAAAGTACAATGTCTTATTAGAAATTAATTTGAAGGTACATATTGTTATAAGAAAATATGAAAGTATAAAGCTATAATAAGGGAAAAAAGTACATCTAATGCTAAAAATAAGGGAAAAAAGTACATCTAATGCTAAAACTGCAGGTATTGATATCTCATTTCTTTAGTTTTTCAACAAATATGTCATTAGAAATAGCCAATTGTTTTTTAGATGAATTACAAATAAATTAACAATTTTCATTGGCTCAAACATCAGTTATACAAAAAAGATGAATTACAAATAGATTAACTCTTGTCTTCGATGTCTTTCTCTTTTTCATTTTAAGATATTACATTCTAAAATATCTATTTATGATTGGCCAAGGGCTAAAATGAAATTTTCTAAAAAAACAATGGAAAATGGAAACAAAAAAATATATTAGGGCTAAACGCAAAGTCATACGTAAATTTAGTGGCTAAATGCAAATTGAGAAAAAAATTAACGTCAACAAACCGACACGCCATTACAACTTGTTGGTGACATCGGTCCCGGTAGATGAGAGTATTTAATAAACAACTTTTGACTATTAATATACATAACTCCCAATGCCACAAATAGTGAATTAGAGTATTTAATAGAGATAATGTCACTAAGGCCCTACGAGATCTTTTATTTTGGTTTAAAAGGTCATTGATGTTATTTTTTTTTTTTGGCATTTTAGGGACATAAAGTCGTTGTTGACCTGCTAAAAAGGGTATTATATTCCAAACATTAGCTGCAAATTAGGACATTGCTCATGAATCTCGATCTCATATTGTTGAACATATTTGGATTTTGGAATTAATTGATGCATGCAGTTTATTGCCTTTTACATCAAGGGCCTATAAGTTTCATGTAGTCTTTGTGGTGCTCAAAAACCCATCTTATGTACAATGGCGGAGGGAATGGAGGGGCTGTCGGATGCCTAGCCCCCTCCATTATAAATATTTGTTTGATATATATACTCAAAGCGTAGTAGACCACCATCTAATTTATAAGGCCATATAATACTATAAACCGTCTAAATTGATAAGCCCCCTTATGATTTGTTAATCTAATAAACTATAACCACAAAATCCCAAGTAATATCTTATTTTAATTTAATTGGCATAAGTACATAACTGGCGATTGTGGTGTTTAGAATTAAACCTAGCCACAAAGATACATATGCCATATCTCCTTTTAATTAAGCAAAGAGTTTGAAGACTGGTTTCTTGCTTTTGCTACCGCTATGGTAATTAATCAAGGTAACATTTAATTTTTATTACATCTAGTTTTTTTTAGTAACTTGTAATTGATAATAATTTCAATTAGTAAGTAGCCCTATGTTTATAAATAATGTTTTTAATCGATTATTCATCAAGAGTTCAAGACAATTCGTAGTTATTTTTATTCGTTGAGGAGGTTAATTTCCAATTAATAAAGTTAATAAATTATTTCCGGCTATACTTTTGAAGATAAGGTTAACAGAGACAGAATTTTATTTATTTGCAATTTTTTCTTTTAAAATTGTGGACCTATTACTTTATTTGTATATAACATTATGTTTTAATATATTATTATGATACAATGTTGCCATTCGTAGTTACTATTATTGGTTGAGGAGGTTAATTTTCAATTAACAAATTGTTTTCACTATATTTTTGAAGATTTAGGTTAATGGAGACAAATTTTTAATTTTTTGTGATTTTTTCTTTTAAAATTATAGACCTATTATTTTATTCGTATATAACATTGTGTTTTAATATATTATTGTGATGCAAGGCTCACAACCCTCCTTAAATCCTGGTTCCGCCCCTTTGTTTTAGGGCGTGTTTTTTGTAACTATTTAATGTTTAGCATAGACTAGTATCAAAAGTACAAGAAAGCTATAATGTAACATTAATTTAGTTAATTTTTTGTGTTGTGGTTATGTTTGAGCTAAGAATAAATCAATAAAGTAAGTATTTTGCTATCCCCGACCTTCTTTTTTTAAATATCTTATCATAACATAACATTTACATACATAAACATTACATAAATACGGACATTGAGATCCAGTATTTGATTCTGGACCTAGAATAGGTTCCAGTTATTGATTTTTAGGATCTAATAGCTAGGGATAAGCAAAAACAGAACAAAAATCGAAAAAACCGAAAACCGAACCAAACCAAAGTTTCTTAAAACCGAAAAAAAACACATATGAAACCATAACTAGTTTGTTGAAAACATATCAATATCTTTGGCAAGTTTGTCAACATTCAAAGAAGATGAGCCCTTTGGACCTGTTGCAATCTCAGCAATTCTCTTCCATTCCTCAGCCTTGTTCCTCACTCGTTTACCCTCAACTCCTCCCATCAACTCCCTCACACGCTTCTCGACTTCATCCCTATTCACATTACTCCCAATCTCAATCCCAATGTCCCATTCCTTGCACATTTGCCTACTGTTAGTGAATTGGTCTGCATAAAAAGGCCAACATATCATGGGAACCCCAGCTGATAAGCTCTCAATGGTCGAACCCCACCCACAATGAGTCAAAAACCCACCAACCGAAGGGTGGTTCAACACCTTTTCCTGTGAACACCAACTTGCTATAAAACCTCTCTCTTCAATCACCTCTTTGAATTCTTGAGGCAAGACAGCAGACTCCCCAATAACCAAATCAGGCCTGATGATCCAAAGAAAAGAATAATTGCTATTCGCAAGTCCCCAACCAAACTCTAGCAACTCTTGTAAAGACATGACTGTTATGCTTCCAAAATTAACATAAACCACAGAATTTGGTTCCTTCAACTGCAACCATTCGAGGCATTCGGTTTCTTCCTTCCATAGACTGGAGCCATTGATATCCAAGTTCTTTGTTTCTTCCGAATTGGTTATCTGATTTAGATGTAACTGCAATGGTCCGATTGTGTAGACATATGGATACATGGGTTTGAGGGCTTTGATTACAGTGGACTCTAATTCTTCGAATGTGTGGAGGATTATACGTGAGACCCTCCTAGTTGCCTTGACAGATTCCAAAACATAATTATAGCCTGCTTCATTTGGGTCTATGGTTCGAACATAACCAGGAAGATCCTTCAAAGTGAAACCTTCCATTCCTGGAATCCAATCTGTTACTGTGTCGAGATACCCATTGGTGTAGCAACTTTCATCTAAAATAATTAAGAGCAAATGAGTAATTATGATAATGAACAATAATAATTTTTCAAAAAGAAATTAAAAAAGGATCCAGATTATTTCGTTGTTATATTACCCTACTCGATCTCTACAAAATGAGTATTATATTCAACAAAATTGTATACTATAATTCAAGTTTTTAAATTTATCTTTGATTATTCTACAAAAATGAGCAATATATTTAGTATTGATGATCTAAAAGTCTTACAAGTTTTACCAAACCCATTAACAATGACATATTATATATATTAATGGATCCAAACGCATAAAAGTATAAAAGAAAATATTAAATTTGAAACATAAATTTAAAATAATATTGTTTTCGTTCGCATTTAATTATTTCCAGACAGCATCATATCGAAAAAGAAAATTTCTTGGGAAATAGAAACAAATTAACCTTTAAGTGGGATAACTTTATTTTCAACAAGATGTGGAGCTTGGTAAAAACCCATGAAAGCACTCGCAGCAACAGTCCAGAAATGAAAGATTGGCACTCGAAGCTTCTCAGCAGCATCAACAGTGAAAGGCATGAAGCCATCACCTATAATACAGGTAATTGGATTCTTCTCTAGCCTGGCGAAAAGGTCAAGAAAGGGAGCTAAGCAGTTGGTTCGAAGAGAGTTACAGAGTTCACTCATGTCTTGAGTTGCGTCCACGTTGCTGTGATCATAAAGAAGACCATCGGGAATGGTTTCGAACTGGAACCCTGGTGCACCCTTGAGACACTCTGGCCCTCCGGACTTGAGGAACCGGTTGTGGTTATACACAGTGTTGACGAAGGTTATTTGCAGGCCCTTGTGGTGTAGTAACCTTGCTAGTTTCAGCATACACTTGATGTGGCTTTGTGCTGGAAATGGTATGAACGCCACATGTGGCTTGCTTTCAAACTTCACGATTTCATTTTCCATTTTCTTCTTGTGTGTGGCTCTGAAAGTTACTATGTGTTATATAAAAACTAAAAAGGTCGGCTCAGCTGAGGGTTGTTATATACAGAGGTGGGTATATGATTAGAGCATCCACTGTGATATAATTTTGACTATCTTTATATTGGTTGAATAAAAAAATCACAAAAAATAAGGCGATCCGCATCACCATGATGTAGATCCATGGACCATGGCCCAATAATGTGACATTTTTTATTGGATTTCATGAGATATTTAGGTGCTGTTTGTTTTTTTGAAGTTAAAATGTCTGCAGTCTGCAGACCACATCTACAAGCCTCTGCGGCAGAAGAGGTGGACCAAATGTCTGCAGTCTGCAATAAGAAGACTGTTTGTTTTTAATGTCTGCAGCTGTTGAAATAAATTAATTTTTCAAATTTAATTTCATGTCATAAAGATTAAAAATGCATTTTCAGCAAAAAGAGAAAGAAAAAAAAACGGGTGGTCTTTTTTTTTTTTTGGTTAAAATGAGGTCTGAAGACCTTTGAAGACAGTGGCCCATGTCTGCGCCAGGAAGACCTCGCGCAGACGTTTTTTGGTCTGCGCACTTCCAAAAAACAAACACTCTACGAGGGCATATGTCTGCGCATTGTCTGCGCGGCGTAGACAAAAGTGGTTGCGCAGCTCTTCACAAAAAAAAAACAAACAGCCCCTTACTTTCCACCTGTTAAACATTTGTTGGAAAGTTGTATAATAATCATACATACTTATAAAGCTAACATTTTTTCTTGAATCTCATGTATTTGAAACCCACATTCTTTTTTCCTTTCACCACATTCATTTGAAACTCCCATGACTTTTCAATTTCTTTATAATAATAACAATTATAATTTGGTAATTAGGTTAAATAAATATCAAATCTAAAGTGTAATCATATATAAACTAAATTTCAATATTAAAATAATATCTTTACTTCTACCTATAAAATTATGTTTTTTTTAACTTTTAACATATTATACTTAATTTATTAGTTTTAATATATTGTTGGATGTAAATCATTATCATTTTAAATGTATAATTTTTGAACAATTTGTATAAAATACTTAAATTATTAATTAAAATATAACATTATAGACTCAACTTATATATAAATTTTATTTAACTTAAACAACCCAAAAACTATTTTTTTTAAATAGTTAAAAGTGATAAATTGTAGTGTCTTTCTAATAATGATTGTAAGCTGGTTAATAAGGTTAAATAAATATCAAACCTAAAGTGTAATCATAAATAGACTAAATTTCAATTTTAAAATAATATCTTTACTTCTATTTATAAAGTTATATCTTTAAATTTTAACATATTATACTTAATTTGTTATATTTAAAATGTTGTTGCATGTAAACCATTATTAGTTTAAAGCTATAACTTTTGAACAATTTAGACAAAATACTTAATTTGTTAATTTAAATATAACATTACAGTGTCAACTTAAATATAAACTTCAGTTCCACTAAAAAAACCAAATAATATTTTATAAATAGTTAAAAGTGATAAATTATAGTGATAAATACAAAAACTAAATTGTAATATCAGTTTAAAGAAAATATTTCCTAAATATATTTTTATAATCGTTAAAAATTTTCAAATAAGTAGCTTAAAATAACTTATGATAACAATAGTTAAAAATAACTTTATATAAATAATTATATTGTCACCTTTAAAATCAAAAAATAATGTTTGATGTTTTAAATAATTATAATGATAAAATTTAAAACATTAAGCAAATAAATTTTAAAAAATTATTTAACAATAACAACAATTATAAATAATATTAAACCATATATAATATTTAATTTTATTGATGTGTAACTCGTGAGTAGAAGTCATTCAAGCGATAGAGATTATGACGTTATAATAGATGTATATATTATCATATAATTCAAAATAATCAATATATTATATCAAATTAATATACAAATTATTATATCAAATTTAAAAACAATGTTAGTGTTATATTTAAAAAATATAAATTTGTAAAGACTTCAACTATATAGGTGTTTTTGTGCATTACAATGTCAACTTAAATATAAATTTCAGTTCCATTTAAAAAATTAAAGAATATTTTATAAATAGTTAAAAGTGATAAATTGTAGTGATAAAAGCAAAAACTAAATTGTAATCTCAATTTAACTAAAATATTTCTTAAATATGTTTTAATAATCATTAAAAGTTTTCAAATAAGTAGCTTAAAATAACTTACAATAACAATAGTTAAAAACAACTCTATATAAATTATTATATTGTTGTCTTTAAAATAAAAAACAATGTTTGACGTTTTAAATAATTATAATGATACAAATTAAAACATTAAGCAAATAAATTTTAAAAAATTAATTAACAATAAAAACAACTATAAATAACATCAAATCATATATTATATTTAATTTTATTCATGTATAACTCGCGGGTAGAAATCATTTAAACGATTGAGATTATGAAGTTATAATAAATGTATATATTATCATATAATTCAAATATAATCAATATATTATATCAGTTTAGTATATACAAATTATTGTATCAAATTTAACAACAATGTTATTGTTATATTTAAAAAAAACATATATTTGTAAAGACATCAACTATATAGGTGTTTCTGCGCAACGCGCGGACATTCGCCTAGTAATAATAATAATAGTTATTATAGTGATTATAATACAACCAAAAAATCATAAATTTGAATTCCCTACAAATAAAGTCAAATATTGTATTCATTTCTACTATCTTAGTATTTGTTTTCTGATTGATTTATAACTTTGTTAATTGGGTGGTGATTTTTTCAAGGAATGATTCAATACTTCCAAGGAATAATTAATATATGGACTATTTTACCCCTCAATTCATTTAAATAATATATGGATAATTAATATAAGAGTTGATAATATGAGATCTTATCTATTTTTACGTGAATAAGAATCCTTAACCTAAATACCAGTTTTTATTTCGAAAAAAAACTCACACGTCGCCTTCGAAATCAACAGACGTACGACGGTCTTCTCCAGCCTTCCGTTCATCTTCAATCGATAAGTTTGAAAATCATTACTATTAGTCACAAAAAATTTACAAATAACAAAATAAGATGCGAATAGTTAGTTGATATCTCCTTGATTTAGTTAGAAAAATTATTACGTCTTCAAATCACAAAAAAAAGAATAAAAAAAGTTACAGTGACCACATGTGCTTTTAGTTTGAATAATTACATGTTTTTCAATGCCCGATGTTAGTTTGGAATCATGTAAGAAGCAAACATCTATTAAATTTTGAATATGATTGTTTTTCTTTAATAAAAGGCTTTTTTAATTAATTGTCTTAACAATATCAAATACATGTAAAGACGAAAGGCACACATTTTTTCTTCTAGTGACATTAAGTTCTTTTGCTCTGTTTGTTTTTTTTTCTTTCTTTTTTAATTTAAAGGTTAGATGAAAAAATAAGCAATACTTTGATTTTTTTTGGGAAAATGACTCTTGAGGGTAATTAACTTTTGCGTTTGTACTCATTTGGTCCCTTTTTTTTTTGTATTCAATATACCATCGAACTTGTTGTCGGTGTTTACCATAGCCCTTTTGACCGGCTTTTGACCTGTGATAGCCGGTCAAAGGGCTATGGTAAACACCAACAACAAGTTCGATGGTATATTGAATACAAAAAAAAAGAAAAGGGACCAAATGAGAACAAACGCAACAGTTGGTTACCCTTTTGATTCATTTTCCCTTTACTCATTTACAACAAATCCCACATCATCTCCTACTGATATTAATAACTTTTATGAGATTCATTCTTGCTTCTCTTCAAAACATAACCTACGAAAGGACATTATTCATACATGTACAACTTTGTAATGCACTTGAATATTTATTAGGGGAATCTTGACTAAGCAGACGCATTTCATGACTACATTTACATTTCAATCAAATGATTTATCGTATCATGGATTCTAGACAAGTCTACAAACGAGTGGAATCATAAGTGTTATGATTTTTGAGTTTACTTAGCTTTAAGATCGAACTCATGGGATAAGATACAACATCAATATGTACAATACACCATAATATTGTACATATTGATATTGTATCTTATCCCATGAGTTCGATCTTAAAGCTAAATAAACTCAAAAATCATAGCACTTGTGATTCCACTCGTTTGTAGACTTGTTTAGAATCCATGATATGATAAATCATTTGATTGGATATGTAAATGTAGTCATGAAATGTGCTCGCTTAGTCAAGATTCCCCTAATAAATATTCAAGTGCATTACAAAGTTATACATGTATGAATAATGTCCTTTCGTAGGTTATGTTTTGAAGAGAAGCAAGAATAAATCTCATAAAAGTCATTAATATCAGTAGGAGATGATATGAGATTTGTTGTAAATGAGTAAAGGGAAAATGAATCAGGAGGGTAACCAACTGTTGCGTTTGTTCTCATTTGGTCCCTTTCCTTTTTTTTTTTTGTATTCAATATACCATCGAACTTGTTGTCTGTGTTCACCATAACCCTTTGACCGGCTATCACAGGTCAAAAGCCGGTCAAAAGGGCTATGGTAAACACCAACAACAAGTTCGATGGTATATTGAATACAAAAAAAAAAAGAAAAGGGACCAAATGAGTACAAACGCAAAAGTTAATTACCCTCAAGAGTCATTTTCCCATTTTTTTTAACATGAAAAGAGCATTAAACAACTGTTTTGTGTAGTTGTATTTTAGACTTTTTGATTATGTTAACACCATATGAAAACTTGAATTGGTTATGATTATGTTAAACTTGAATTGATTATGATTTAAAACTGAAATATGAATTGATTATGATTCAAAATGTGTTAAAAATGATTTTCATTCTATCAACATATTCATTCAAAATGTTAAACTTTAATGTTATGTCTGGTTGTGTACAAATTGATTCAACAGAGGGAATCTATTCATCAAGTTCTATGGTACAAAATGAAGAACTCTATTTAGCTAACTCAAAATTTGAATAGTATGATGAATTACTGAAGACTGTAAGAGATTTTTATCATGCTAAAGGATATGGAGTATCTATAAAGACTCAAGTAAAGATAAATATGTCACGTTGCAATGTGATAGAGGCGGTTCCTATCGAGATAGAATGTGTATCGGAGATAAAAGGAAGAAAAATATTGGATCTCATTTGATCAACCGCCCCTTCCAAATTGTAGGTAAAAAAGGAAATGATGGTTTTTGGGTACTTAGGCAAAAAAACGTGACTCACAACCATGAACCGTTTACTGATATCTCTGGGCATCCATCATTTCGTCGATTATCACCAAATAACGTACAAAGTGTCAAAAACACGACGCTTTCTGGCATACCCCCAAGGCAAATTCTTTCTTCTTTGCGTCAATAAAACCCAAACCTTCCAGCAATCTCACGAACTATATATAATCTGAAGGCTAAAATCTAAAAGCAAAACTTGGGAAATCGATCAACGGTTAGTGTTTTATTTGAAGAGTTTGAGAAAGAGGGTTTTATATATGATATTTTACATAACTCAGTAAGGCATATAACCCATTTGTTCATTGCACGTCATTTGTCACTTAAATTGTGAAAAGCTTTCTCTAATATCTTTGTAATGCATTTCACATACAAAACAAACAAATATAACATGCCTCTACTTGATATCATTGGGGTTTCATGTTTTAGTACATCTTTTCATTATGAGTTTGTCTTTCTGGAGAGAGAGGATGAAGATAGTTATATTTGGACATTAAGTATGTTTAAGAAGACTCTTGAAAACCGTGAACCATCTGTGATTATGTTTGACAGAGAGTTAGCATTAATGAATGCCATAAATACGGTATTTCGAACACGACAAACCTTTTGTGTATTTGGTATATTGAAAAGAATGTGTCGGCATATTGTAAAAAGCATTTTGCACATGGAGAAGAGTTTGATCTATTTATGTCAAATTGGAATAATGTAGCATATTCAACAACTACAACTATTTTTGAGCAACATTGGGCCAAATTTGAGTTGTTTTATCAGACGAAGAAAGTTGCAATTAAGTACATAAAAATACATGGTTGCCTTGGAAGGAAAAGCTTGTTAGTGCCTGGACAGAAAAATATTTGCATTTTGGTAATCAGTCATCATCAAGGGCTGAAGGTGCTCATGCCAAACTGAAACAATATCTACAAGTATCTACAGGTGGCTTTCAAGATGTTACAGAAAAGATTTGTCTTGCAATCAAATATGAATTCAACAAGATTTAAGTGCAACTAGGAAGTGAGAAAATTCAAGTTCTTCGTAAGTGTGATGCACCTGCTTTTAGAGAGATTTTGTGTCATGTATCTCATTTTGCATTAAAGGAGATATATACGCAATATGAAAAAAATAAAAAATGTTAATATTTACAAAGATTATAGCTTTACATTTGTTGCACTACATTAATTTTTACATTAACCTTTAATATATTTTTGGTTTCTAGGTACAATGACTCCTTGCACCGGTCATTTTATGGCAACAATGGGTCTTCCTTGTGCTCATAAGATAAAATACTTACAAGGAATGACAATTCCATTGGATCTCATTCATTCACATCGGAAGAATGATACATTACGATTGAATTTAGAAGATGATTCACATAATGATGGCACTAATGAATTTGAGAGTTGATCAATGAGTTATCCCCAAGATACAAAATGTGGCCTCTAAGTAAGAAAGAATTTGCTATTTCTATGATTACTAAACTTTTGGCTGAATCTGATACGTTTTTTGAGCCTATGATTCATCAACCAAAGGGTAGACCTCCAAAATCAAAAAAGAAAAGAGGAATGACTTCTGCAACACGAGAACCTTCAAGATTTGAGCATGTGGAATCATCACAAGCACAACAAACTTCAAGTTCTACTCGTGTCTTCCAAAGGAACAATAAAATGTATGATAATGTTGGCCATATAAGTCATGAAAATAAGATCTAAATTAATACCCGACTTTTTCAAGTGATGATATGCCATATGAATAGTTTGACTAGCTATTTGATATGTATTAGTTTGAATATTTTTGTAGGCTACATATTATTGTGATTTGATATGTATTTGTTTGAATATTTTTGTTCGACAACATTTTACTGTGATTTGATATGCATTAGTTTGAATATTTTTGTTGGGCTACATTTTATTATGATTTTATATGCATTAGTTTGAATATTTTTGTTGGAGAATATTTTAGTGTAATTCAATATTTTTTGTTAATTAATTTACTATACATTAGTTTTATCTAATTAATATGTTTATAACATCTAAAAAAATAAATGCCATAAATTTGATTCAATGGGTTAATCTAAATTTTGAAAGTGTAAAAAAATAAGAATACCTAAACAACCTTAGTACCCAAACATCTCTTATACAATTAAAAAAGTATTAATATTTAATTGAGGTATTGAGATCGTAGAATCATTTTTGAACCACATATAGTTGTACAAATTAAACTACAACCAAACTGATTTTAACATCATTACAATCAATCTTTCTCTGTCAAAAGTTAATGCCATGTAGTGTGATGGTGGTGTAAGTAATGAATAAAAACAAAATAAAATGTATAAGTATTATATTGATTAAATATTTTCAACGAGATATATAATTGTGAGGTTGTGAAAACATATATGGTAATGTTATCGATGTTAAAGGGGATTAAAATTTTGGAAAGATCTTTCTTTCTTTATACATTATCCTAAACTAAAATTAAATTAAATTGAGGGGTAAAATAGTCCATATATTAATTATTCCTTGGAAGTATTAAATCATTCCTTGAAAAAATCAGCTCCCTTGTTAATTTGTTTCTTTTCGAACACATGTCTTGGATTTTTTTTGGAATGATTTGAATTTTCATTATGTATTATTTCACTAGGTGTGAGACTCATATATTACACGGATTAATTAAAAGGTTATATATGAAGATATAAATTTTGAAAATGACAACGAACTTTAAAATATGCATGCCAATTTTGAATTATGTATATTAAAAGAAACATATTAAAATTTGAAAATATAAAGAAACAAATTAAGGACACATTGGTTACTTTCTATAACCTATAAATTATTATAGTGAATTAATAAAATAAAAAATTACCATAAAATAACAAGTGAAAATTAATTTCTAAGAATTAACTACAAAATTACATGTGTCAAAATGCATGACAATGTGACAAGTGACAAAAATAGTTTTTATTTATTAGAGTGAATTTTTCCATGTTTGATCATTCCGAGGATACATGTCGATTTTGTTAGATTTTTCTTTGAATAATTTCTATTTTTCATTATATGTTATTCTATTCTTGCATATTTGATCATTCTTATCGTTGTGTCTTTCATTATGTGTTATTCCATTGTTCTGTTATTGATCATTCTTATCATTCTCATCATATTCATCATGTTATTAATATCTAAATAAATATATAATATAGAACATGTGCAAAAACTCTTTTTTTTGAACCACTAGTTAATGGTTAGAAGTTACTATTCTCAAATCAGTGAAAAACACTATTTTAAAATCCAACAATGTCTTAGTATTGTTTCATTCTTGATAATTCTCATGATAATGAACAAAATTTACAGGTGGAAAAACCGACATTCTTCATGAGAACATGATACAATAAAAGAAAAAAAACAAGAACATAAATTACACATGCATGTATAACATTATCATCGGAATAAACTTAAACTACAAGCGCTAATATCATATTCTTATGAGAAGGACAAAACAAAAGGAAAAATAGCATAAATAATAGGTAGAAAACTTGATATTCTGATGAAAATATTAAAATTACAGGGAAAAATATTTCTTAGAGTGAACGATAACTCCTTATTGTTGTGCAAATATGACTTCTTTTAGATAAGAGTAAATTACACGAATCTATGGTTTAGAGTAATTTGCACGTTTGGTTCATAATTTATTTTTTTAATTCGGAAGGTCCCTACTGTTTATTTCTGTTACGTGCTTGGTCTATGTCTTACCTAAAAAGACTATTTTGCCCTCGATTTTTTTAATTTATTTAAATAAACACACCCCAGTTCCACCTTCTCACCTTGCCTTACATACCCTACAATTTTTTTTCTATTTAAATAATAGTCTTTTTAGGTAAGACAAGGACCAAGTGTGTAACAAAAACAAACAGCAGGGACCAAGCGCGTAACAAAAACAAACAGTAGGGACCTTTCGAGATAAAAATATAAGTTAGGGACCAAGCGCGCAAATTACCCCAAACCATAGGGAACATTCATGTAATTTACTCTTCAGATAATAAAACATAAATCCAGTTGAATAACTATCATTCTCACAATAGTTGTAACACCCGTTTCAGGTACAAATTAATTTCTAATTTTTAAACTTTCACTTTGGGTGGCCACTGCGTGGTGGAGCTTCACCACGGCGTGGCAGTATTTTTTCTGATCATAGGATTTTGATGACACGCCACAGTGTGGTCATGGGTGCTATGGTGTGACAATTGGTTTTGGAGAAAACCCTAATCTTTGGGCTTTAGGCCTTATCTAAAGGACATTATGGCTAGGAACTCTTCTAGAAGTGATGGGCAATAAACTTTCAAGATTTAGAGATTAATGATTAAGCCCATGTTGTGTTTTGCCTTTATTGGACCTAGGGTTTGAGATCTTGATTTCTTGGAGAGTTTTAAAGGATAAAGTTTGAAACTTTATCCATCTAGACCACATGGAGGACTATCATTGGAGCTATTAGAATCGAAAAAAATGACTTAACCTATTAAGATGTTAGGAACCCAGTACCCACGTCGTGGCTGTAGGTCGCCACGACGTGGCGTCTGGGAAATTCGCGTCTGTGATGACGTGTATGGGCCACGACATGGCGGTCAACTAAAGTCAATTTGACCGTTGACTTTTGATTTGAGTTGACTTTTGGTCAAACTCCTAGTTCTGGAAGGAAGACTAAGGATTTACTTTGTGAAGAAGAATGATTGTTCTCACAGGATGTGTATTGACTACCGAGAGTTGAATAAGTAACGGTGAAGAACCGTTATCCACTCTCAAGGAATGATGATTTGTTCGATCAGTTGTAGGGTGCATCTTGGTTTTCCAAAATTGATTTGCATTCAAGCTACCATCAGATGAGGGTTTGGGATGAGGATGTTCAGAAGAAAGCTTTCAGAACTCGTTATGGACATTACAAGTTCGTGGTGATGCCTTTTGGGCTCACCAATGCACCGACAATGTTCATGGATCTCATGAACAGGGTTTGTAAGCCGATGCTGGATCGGTCGGTGATCGTCTTCATTGATGATATCTTGGTCTATTATAAGACCAAGGAACAGCATGAAGATCACTTATGAGAGGTTTTGGAGACTTTGAGGATGGAGAGACTTTATGCCAAATTCTACAAATGTGAGTTCTAGTTGTGTGAGGTGCAGTTCTTGGGGGCACCTTGTCAATCAGAAGGGTATATTGGTCGATCTGGCCAAGATCGAGGCTGTGATGCAGTAGGAGGTTACGAGGTCTCCATCTGAGATTCGGAGTTTCCTTGGCCTAGCAGATTATTATTAGAGGTTAATTGAGAATTTCTCTAGGATCGCAGTTCCGTTGAACAAGTTAACGAAGAAGACAGTTACCTTTCATTGGGGGCCTGAGCAGCATGTGACATTTGAGGCTCTGAGGCAGAGATTGTGCGAGGCTCTAATCCTGTCCCTACTCGAGGGTGTTGATGACTTCGTAGTTTATTATGATGCTTCGATCACGGGGTTGGGTGCAGTGCTTATACAACGGGGTCATGTGGCCGCCTTATGTGTCGAGGCAGTTGAAGCCTCATGAGGCGAATTATCCTACACATGATCTGGAGCTGGGGGCTGTGGTTTTCACCCTCAAGATTTGGCGACATTACCTTTTTGGGTTCTATTACACCATTTATACTAACTACAAGAGCTTGAGGTACTTGATGGTGATGGGTTTTGGCCATAAGAACATCTTATGTGCTCATGCAACCCTAATGCTTGGATCTAGGTTTCTCTATTGTACATGCAATTCATCCAAGACTTTAAACCCTAGTTCTAGCATACAATTAATCACATTAACATGTGAAAGGGTTTTTAGATCTTACCTTGATTGTTATGTAGCAATAACAATCTCAAATCCTCCTTGTAATGACTTTAGAAAGCTTAGAGTCACACGTGTCACTCCTCTAATGATTTACAAACACCAAGAGCAAGAGGATGAAGAATAAGGAGAGAGGAGGTTGCCCAAAACATATAGAAACCCTAGTGGAACTCTTAGCCACGTTTTTGGGGCTTAAGGGTACTATATATACATGTAGGCTATTAGGGTTTTCAACTAGGAAACCCTAATTTGACTGCTTAAGCCCTAAGCAGCCCATGGACCCTTTTAGAATAACCCTTGGACGATTTCTAATGGGTTTCCCCATAGAATTCGTCCAACCTATTATTCCAAGGTAATCCATAGCCCAAATGCAATTATCTTATAATTACAGTTCCAGTCCTTTAAGTTTAATTAATCTCTTTTAGCCATAAAATTAATTATCAATTAATTCTTGACTAATATTAATTAAACAATATGATTTCTCCTTTAATATATTATTCTCATAATATATTAATAAATCATAATTAATCCTTTCTCCCCATAATTCATCCTATCAAGTTGCTTTGGTGAAGGCAACCCAAAAGGACCATGCACCATCAGGTCAAGTATATACCAAAATAGTTATGGACTTAGACAATAATCCAACAGATGGATCAGCCAAATTTGAATATGAGACAGCGTAGGTGGCTTGATGTAGAGAAGGACTATGATTGCAACATTTTTGTACCACCCTGGAAAGGCTAATGTGGTGACCGATGTGCTAAGTCGCAAGGTGACTAGTGCACCTATTTGGGATATGTGTTTGAGGATGACAATGGTTACCCCATTACTGTAGCAGATTCGTGAGGCTCAGGTAAAGGCTATGAAAGAGGATCACCGCAAGAGTAAGTGCATCGTGGTTCATGCGTCCTCTTCTTATTACAATAGTAGGAGATTTTTGACCTTGCATAAGATGGTTTGGGTTCCATATTGGGGCGATGAAGGACAGATACTGATGGAGGAAGTACATAAGTCAAAGTTTTCTATTCATTCGGGTGCGACAAAGATGTATAGAGACCTCCGACTTGATTATTGGTGGCCTTGCATGAAGCAAGACGTGGCTTGGTTTGTGGAGAGGTGATTGACTTGCAGAAAAGTCAAGGCAAAGCATCAACGACCTCATGGAAAGATGGAGTCGTTGGGTATTCCCGTTTGGAAATGGGAAGAGATCACTATGAAATTTATCATGAAGTTATCGCGAATAGCGTGGGGGTGGATTTGATTTGGTTCATCGTAGATCGATTAACCAAGAGTGCGCATATTATCCCCATTCAGGAGAACATCTTTGTGGAGAAATTGGCGGATATTTATATCCATAAGGTTGTGGCACACCATTGAGTCCTAGTATCATTGGTTTTGGATTGGGATGTTCGATTCACTTCCATGTTCTGGAAGAAATTCCATGAGGATTTGGATACTCGAATGCACTTTAGCACGACTTTCCACCTACAGACTGACGGTCAGAGTGCACGAACTATCCAGACGTTAGCGGATATGCTTCGAGAATGCGTGCTAGATTTTTGTGGGAGTTGGGATACGTGTCTTCCGGTGGTTGAGTTATCATACAAAAACAATTACCATGCCAACATCGACCAACCTCCTTTTGAGATGCTTTATAAGAGGAAACGTCGAACCCCGATTTGTTGGGGCGAGGTTGGTCAGCGAGTCATGGGAAGTACCGAAGTGGTACTCAAGACCATTGAGTTGATTCAACAGGTACGCGGGAGACTCCAGACCGCGCAGAGCCATTAAAAGAGCTATGTAGACAGACATCGTTAGGATCTTGAGTTTCAGTTCGGGGACTTTGTGCTCCTAAATGTGTCACCTTGCAAAAGCATCACTCGTTTTAGGAAACAGGGAAAGTTGGGCCCCAAATTCATTGGTACTTTCAGGATCCTTGCCCGAGAGGGCAAAGTTGCATATCGGTTGGATTTACCAACCGGGCTTAGCCAGATCTACAACACGTTCCATGTCTCTCAGCTTTGGAAGTGTCTGGCTAATGATTCCGCAATAGTTCCATTGGATTATATTTAGGTGGACGAGTGCCCGAACTATATGGAGAGACCAATGACGATTCTTGACAGAAAGACCAAGGTCGTGCATAACAAGGTAGTGGAGTTGGTGAAGGTGTAATGGCAGCACCCGAAGCATTCCAAATGGACTTGAGAAGCCGATGAAGAGATGAGAGAGCACTACCCTGAGTTATTTGCAGCATCTGACTTCGAGAACGAATTCTGATTCAAGTATGTGAGATTTGTAACACCCGTTTCAGGTATGCATTAATTTCTAATTTTTAAACTTTCACTTTGTGTGGCCACAATATGGTGGAGCTTCACCACGGCGTGTTACTATTTTTCTGATCACAAGATTTTTCTGATCCGACGTGGCAACTGTTTTTAAAGAAAACCCTAATCCTGGGGATTTTAGCCTTATTTCAAGGATATTATGGTTTCGTGATCATTCAGCCTCCATCACCCTCCTAAGCTAAAAAAAAAACCTAACTCTAGCCTCCTTAGCATATTATGAGCTCATTTTGGTTCTTCTTGTGATATTTGAAGGAAAAAAATGAGCCTTTTGGTGTAGTCACCTTGCAAGCATCATCTTCATCTTCTAGCATATCTTCTGAACCTTGGTGAGTGTCTAAGACTCAATCTCTTCATTGCAAAGTTGCTAGATCTCTAGATTTGTCCCTTATTCTTCGTGTCTTGATGGGTTGGGGTGGTGACATCTCATAAAGTTTGCAACTTTATGAATCTCTAGGGCATTTAGGGTGCTTGGTGCTTTAGATCTGAAGTAAGAATGAGTTTTGGTGTCATTCATGAAATATTGGTCATTAAACCCTTATTTTGACCTAATATGAGTTCAAGACATGCATTTTACATGCATGTTTGTAAAGCACAAAGTTTTATGTTAGTTTTGGTGCTAGGAACTCTTCTGGAAGTGATGGATAAGAAACTTTCAAGATTTAGAGCTTAATGATTAAGCTTATGTTGTGTTTTGCCTTTATTGGACTTAGGGTTTGATATATTAATCTCTTGGAGAGTCTTAAAGGATAAAGTTGAAAACTTTATCCATCTAGACCATAGGAAGGCGCAAATCTAAGCATTGGAGCTCTTAGAATTGAAGAAAATGACTTAACCCATTAAGTTGTTAGGAACCCAGTGCCCACGGCATGGCATCTGGGAAATTCCCATCTATGATGATGTGTATGGGCCACGACATGGCGGTCGACTAAAATCAATTTGACCATTGACTTTTGGCTTGAGTTGACTTTTGGTCAAACTCCTAGTTTTGAAAGGAGGGCTAAGGATTTACTTTGTGTGACTATATATGTGGTGTATATCACTTGTATTTTTGGCAATGAGAGAAGTAGCAGTTGATTATCGTCTGAGAGGTGAGTCTCTTCATTGTACTCGTGGGTCGAAAGCACCAATACCGACCCACTAGATTATGTTTGTAGGGTGATAGTGTTTTAGTGACACTTGTTGATATTTTTGTATGTGCTTGTTGTCTCTGTGACTCTTTTTGATATGACTATATATTATATGTATGTGGGGTGAAATAGAACCAGGCATGAAATAAACCCGTTCGGTTGAAAAATACCAATTGAGTTGAAATAGACTCGGGGATGAAATAGACTCGTTCGGTTGAAAAATACCGATTGAGTTGACATAGACTTGGGGGTGAAATAGACCCGGGGTGAAATAGACCTGTTACAGCTACGAGCTGATATGTATGTATGGTATGGGGTATTTTGGGGAGACTCACTAAGCTTTGTGCTTACGATTTCATGTTTACGTTTCAGGTATTTATGGTTCGAAAGGGAAGGGCCCAACATGATCGCACAACATCCACTAGAGTTCTACATTATGTGATTTATTTTGTACTCTGATGAGTTTTCATACATATTCCTTATACTTTGATTGGTTTTTGGAATGAATAAATGGTTGTTTTGGTTGACTTAAAAAAAAATTTACCTAGTATTTTTAGGACGATACAATAATTGTAAAATGAAAAAAGGAATGACATAAATTACAAATGGAAACTTGAATTTCTTATGAGAATGAAACTAAATCACAACCAAAAATTCTTATGAGAATAAACTTAAATTATAAGTGGAAACTTAACATTCTCATGAGAATGATAGAATGAATGAAAAAGGAACATAAACTACAACTACAAATTTTACATTCTCATGAGAATGAATAGGGCTCCACAAATTACCACATTTGTGTTGTGTGCAATACTCCATATTAAAGACCAACATTTCGAGAACCAAAGAAAGAAAGAAAATAACTTCAACATTCTTCCTCAAGTGATAACCCCCCCCCCCAAGAAATTTACCAATCTACAACCCTCTTTTAATGGTTTGTATGCATAAAGGAAAAGAAGCAAAGTCACATCTATGGTCTATTTCATTCTTTCCTTTCAATCGCACCACAGAAATCGAGATTAACCCCTTCCCCTTCAATCGATCATCAAACAAAGGATAAAATATTGGTTTCTTCTTGTTGTGTGAGTATCCCTTCCCTTTCAGTTGATCACCAAGCAATATAAATCTAGTATAACATCCCAAAAATAACGACATAAAATTTTCTTTTTTAGATTAAGAAATAGTTAATACATATCATCTCCATAAAACCAAGGTAATAAAGACTTAGCAAAAACTTCACTAAATCTGAGTAATTCATAGAATGCAGAAACATGTGGTGTGTGCTCTGCAATCATCCCGAACCCTTCCATTTGAAAACCGAAGTACTTGAAACATAGACTGAAAACCGTAAGCACAAAGTTTAGTGACTTCTCCAAGATACCACATACCACTCATATATAAATCACATACTGGGCCCCCGCCCTCCATCCAGCCTCGCCCGGTCTCAAGTCCCACTCGACCTCGGGCCCCGCCCGACATCGAACCCCGCTCGGATTACAGATCTGTCAATTACCAGACCCCGCTTGACATTGGGCCTCGCCCGATACACACATAATCATATAACCATATAACCACATAAACATACCTTTACTAACACATACAATAGTCACAAAGACTATACCATACAATAACATCATCGAGCCCCGCCCGGCATCGGGCGAGCCCGATAAGCATAAAAAGAGATACTAACAACTAGCATACAATATACTCATCAGACCCCGCCTGGAATCGAGCCTTACCCTGTAAGCATACCATCTCATAACGCATGCAAAAGTTACTAACATAAGTATAGTCGAGAATTTAATAATGGGATTTAATATTATTATTGTTTGTGGTGGGCTTGGGAAAGTTGAGGCAGGTAAATTCTTTTACCAAAAGATAATGAAAGCTTATTAGTTAGTAGCCATCCCCTTCGCCCAAGGCTTGAAACTGCACATACAGGCTACAACATCTTTGAAAAAACTACCTAGTGTACGTAGGTGTTAGAAATTTAGGGTATGAAATCGAATTAGAATTTGGATGTTTATTTTTTTAATTAATATTTTTTCTATACTGTTTGAGTATCGTGAAAATAAATCTATGATATTCAATCAAAATCATTTTCAATATTGTCAGAAATAATCGAAAGTAAAAATATGGTGAATATGAGAACTGTTTTAAATTTTTGTAAAACCAAAATCTAAAGTCCGACTTTTATTTATACCCACAAAATAGATAGAGTTGACAGTAAGTCGATTGGTTTGAGTTCAGTTCAACCTATTTATTAATTAGGTTGAAGATATCAACTCAACCCAACAAATTGATATTTTCAACTCAACCTCAACTTCAACTTGTTAAATAAATGAGGTGTCAGCAGATTGAATATGAAATTAGAAGTAGCCAAGGAGAAATGTCAAACATGTTTGAGTCATGATTATGAACAACATGATAGCATTAGGCGAAGATGAGGGCATAATGAGAGTTTCTAGTGTGTTGTTGGTGATACACGGGAATTGGGATTGCATTTTTTTAAAAACACAAATAATATTATTATAATTTACTAATTAAAAACGAAATAAATAAATAATTATTTTTAGAAAATATTAAATTAAATATATAAAAATTTAAAATGGATTGGTGTGTTAAAAACAAGTTGATAATTTTTACCTAACCCAACCAATTTAATTAAATAGGTTAGACATGTTCACCCATTTAATTTAAATAGGTTGAAAATCACAAATCAGTCCGTTAATTTTGGATTGGGTTCGGATTGGATTCGCATGTTAAGTCATTTTTTACCAGATCTAAAAGTAGATAAGGTAGACAAAAAAACGGTTTCGGAAGTTATTACTAGTTAGGGTGAATGGTGTGGTTCAATTTTTAGCTATAAAAAAATTATGTCAAGTAGGTGTCATGTTAGCTTTTACAATATTAGTGTGGTATGGTAACATCCTTGCCTACCAACTTTTTTTTAATTAAAAAAATAAAATCCATGTAATGTATTTTGTATGATGCTAGTTGTACATGCTTATCATGCATGTCATCTCTCTTCACCAAAGTGATCGGTGGGTTTCCACCAGCGGTAATATACCACCGGTAAATTCAGTATCACGGCCTAGTGTTCACCATCGATAGAGGCATCCACCTCAACTTACCGATGGTGTCCTTTGTATGATATTGTTCAGCGTTATATGTAAATTATAACCGTTTTTTGAAGCATTTTTGAAAAGTCAACAGAAGCCTCTTGGCAACAACTTCCTTACGGGCTGTTGAAGCAACTTCGACTAGAGGTGAGATCAATAGCAGAACTGAACCGTAAGTACCAAATACCAAAAGTAAGAAATGAATACCGAACGAAAATATAGAGTACAATAGTGGTTCGATTAAGCTGTACCTAATCGAAAGTACCGAATATTGAAATGACATAAAAGTAACCAATGTGAATTGTCATTTAGTTCCTGAAACGAAACAAACCGGTATATATTTTTGTGACAATTAATATTTTGGGTTTTTATGGATAGTTAAACTGAAATCATATTTTAAAAAGTTAACAGAACCTATGACTTCACTATTTTTGGGTTCGGGGATGGAGATACCATAACACAAAGTTTTATCATCTAAAAAGAACATTAACATCACTTACCCTAAGAAATATCTATCACTCCAGCACCCCAATATAGTTTCCAATTTCATTTCTTTAGACTCGTGCATTTTTAGGTATTTTATACTTTTAGACACTATAATATCAAATTTTAAACAAAATGACATGACAATTGATTAAACTCTGATAGAACTTATTTTATTTTGGATGTCCTGAGTTTAATACATTTTAAAGAATGTATTGTGGATGCTCTTATTGCTATAATATGTATATTTTTCAAAGTTCAGTTCGAGTAGAAAATAATTTTAAAGTTGAATTCAATAACTAGTTAAAAAAAATAGAAATACAATGCCATAATAAAAAGAAAATTAAAAAGTACATTTCAGTCTTCACAATTTCCTTAGTAGCCCACTTCAGTTGCCAACAAAATTTCAAACTCTCAGCATTATTAAACACGATATCTTCAACTTCTCAAAAAATTAGCAACATCAAATGTTGTAAATGATCACAACTCAAGTCGCTTATATAAATAAACCCATGTCCACCCACAACCAGATTCTATCTTGCATGTAATACTAGTTTGTAAAAGAAAACACATGACAATAATAAGCAAGTAAAAACATGTTCAAATACACATCTAAAGAAACGAAAATATGCAATTTAAGTTGATATTTAAAGTCAAACCACAAATGTCTGCAACACAACATCTGAAAATTATATAGATACTCTCAAGTAAAGAAAGTACTACACCTCCCCTCACATGAAACTGGGGTGAACTGGTCCCTTTGAGAGCCCAACACGAACTTCCATTCCATGATGCATGTCCGGGACCCGCATTGTCTCAGTATCATGAACACCTTTAAAAAAAAATCATCAACAAAAACCTTAATACCATTTTTACAGCAAAATTACTGAAATCAGTAAATCATGTAGTTACCTTGGAGGTAATCTTCAACACCAAAATCTTCCAAAGTTCCTGTAATTGACTCTAATCCAAGCATGGAGGATGGTATAAGTCCAGGAGGCCTTTGAAATCTGGAACCACAAAACATTATATAAGGGAAAACTAATAATAATTCATCAAAAACATATATACTTCTTGCAAACACACACTCAATCATTAACAATGACATGACATCTTATTTAACTGATAAAAAACTGTTTTTTCTAATTATATTAAAAATGATAGGCAAAATTACCCACAATCAATACAGACTAGTTTATATTAGGCTGCATACTCCAGCTTACACAAAAGTCAGTCCAGCAAACATTAAGGGTTGATCTGAATTCTGAAATCTCAAGTATTTCATTTATAGAAGGAAAGAAAGTATGAAACTTAAATAAAAGAAAATAAAAAAAAAAAAATCAGAAATCTACAGACCACAACCAAAACCAGCATCAAAAAGACGAAAGCTAAACAATATAGAAGTTCAAGGTATTTAAATGACATAAAAATGAAACTCTGAGTGCTAAAACCTCTTAAGAAGAAGTTTCAGGAACCTATGCGGAACAAACCTGAAAACTTTGTTACTTTTTATGAAATTATCCTTTTTATAAAAGATTAAGTTCAATAAATCGAATTCTAAAGGCTTAGACCCTCACCAACTTGCAATTCAAAAGAATGTAATTTCAGAGTTTTTTCCATGTAAATATAAAAGTAAACTTAAAGAACTAAGGCAAGAAATTTAATGAAAAATCACCCACAAGTCGATCATGAAGTTCTGGACAAATTTGTATGAAACCCAGAAAAGAAGTCATCAAATCAAAATTGGACAGAATGATAGGTTAACCCATTGTCTGGTAAAAGATCTAGCTGCAACAAACTTTGGCATGTGCCATAGTTACCTTGAATGACCAAGATCCATCATAACATTATGAAAATCGCTATGCCACAAAATCAAGACACAAATTAACCAACTTTTTTACTATATTGGCCATCTGAAGTTATCTTCCAGGCTAGGTATGAGCATCAGGTAGATGAAAAAGGGATGGCTAGTTTATTCTCTTCATCGTTAAAGTGCTCAAAGCACTGAGCTAAGCCTCTTATATTTATCTCGATTCATTAATTTAAGGGTCTCTAACGGACTAAAAAAACCCACAGATAAGTATAACCCTAGTTTTCTTCAAATTTCAACTGACGAGAATGCATCAGATATCACGAGCAGCATGTTGGTATAGATCGCTATAGGAAAAGAAATTTGAAAATAAACCAGTGAATACCTAGAAAGGATTTTTCGATCGAACTCCTGCTTTAACGGAAAAGCGGAGCCGTAGGTGTTTGCAAGCATTTTCCTCTTCATATCCTCTTCTCTCACGATTGCCTAAGAAATGGAAAATAAAATAAGCATTAGAGATCTTCTCCTAATAGCATTATGTACAATCTAGCAAGATGAAGACTATGTACCGATTGAAAGGCGGATTCGAGGGGATGGGATCCGACGATGTCACTCTTGACACCTTGAAGTCCAAATCGAAGTGCATCGTTCTTTAGACCTCCAATTTCGTGTTCGATTCTCTTTGATGCGTCCATGATTATTGATGTTTTCCTTTGTTCGTTCTTCGTTTCGAAGGAGAACGATGAACCCTGTAAATACCCAAAAGAAAACTTTGCACTCAAGAAACTGAGGGATGAGTATAAATACATTGGGCCTTTAACGATAAAGCCCATTAACATAATGAAATTTTATTCTTTCGGCTCGGCATAATAAATCCAAGGCCTGTAACCCAATAATGTACTATCACTTTCACACCAATTTACAATTACTTAAGCCATTAACTTATCAAGATATCATAGTTCTTAATACCAACTTTATCACAATTATATAGTTTCTAGCCTTAAAAAATGATGGATTCGTCTTTCATTACAATTAACATAAGATTCATGATTTTTAAGTTATAAGAAAATTAGATAATTAAATAATATCAGATGATAGAGCAACAAAATAATAAAATGGAGCTTCTGCAGTGGCGAATCTAGACCAAAAAATCACGTGGTTCCCAAATTAAGTGAAACTAAAAAAAAAATTTCAACAACACTTGTCTGGGATCAGATCGGGTCGTGTACCTTAAAAAACTGGACGAATCAGTTCAACTTGTTAAAACCAATCAGACACCACCAAAAATTTTAACAAAATGATTGAAATATAAATGGAAAAACAGTACGTTTTTAATAAAAAACTAGTTGATTATCAGTCTATTGATAAAGCGGTGAACGGAGAGTGAGAGTCTTTAGCATGTAGGCTTCTTTTTATTATAACAATTTATTTATTTACCGATATTTTGAGAGTGCCGATTAAGAGTGGTTAATTTTTTGTTATCAATCCCATAATTTAAAATAACAAATTGATCCTAATAACTTATTTTTTTCTTCTTTTAAAACATTTTTTTTAAAAAAACAAACTCAAGGTAGGTCCCTTATTTTTTCTAAGGTAATTCCTAATTTGTCTACAATATATATTGTAAATGAAATTGAAAATTTAGATAGGTTATAGGACCTACCTTGGGCCATACTAGATCCTAAGCTTTTGCATCAATAGTTTCAAAAGTAATGGTTTGTTATAAACCATTCACCAAAGCAATGGTTTGTTATAAACCATTCACCATAAAGAGCATATTTACTTACGGATAAGTTAGATCTAATTAAGTTAAAGAATAATTAAGTCGGACTCAACCTTTTATTAGACAAGTTAGATCTAATTAAGTTAAAGAATAATTAAGTCGGACTCAACCTTTTATTAGACACGATATGATGCATGTCAAAGGTTTCTAATCGTGGTATCAAACAATATGAATCGGACCGAACGAAACCCTTACTAAACCCATTAAGAGGTGCATCAAACAGCCCCCTGCAGTTTCCAAATTGACTTTTAAAAAAGCCTATATTATGATTTTATAATAAATAAGGACCAATTACTTATAAATAAATAAAATATATATAACTTTTAGCAACCGAATCATTATTTCGTGATCAGGTCCGGCATTTGGTTAATATAGACCTTTAGAATTGATGTCAAAAATCATGAGTTAAACCATATAACTAAATTGAATCACACACACAAACAAACAAACAAAGGACCATCTAAACAATCCTTCTATTATTGATTTTATCATGTCATATGTTAATAAGTGTACAAAACAACACCAATCATTTTCCTAAATACATTAAAAAAAAACAAAAATCAAAGAGATAAAACAAAGAACCAAGCTGCTACAACACTATCATCTCTTCGACCTACAACTTCAACTATGAAACAACCCCGAATGCTTCATTTCTTGGACAATTTAAAATTGTCAAGTAACTGTCACCAAAAAATAATACCCTTGAGGGTACTTTCGTCCTTTTGTCTCGTCTCATCAAAGATCAAAGCCATAATATTATATATTTAAGTGGTAACTAAGAGGTCACTGATGAGGTCGTAAATCAAACTTATAAGCCTGGAGCTCCATGGGCGAGATAACGACCCGCCCATCTGTCGGCTGTTCACCATACCCAAGCATCTCAGTATCATCATGCAAAAGATTCAAAGAAGTACCTTTCACATTCAACACATCAAGACCCTGAAACATGTTCAACAGATTCAAATTCGCCATCTCATCATCCACTCTCGAACAATCCGACCTCCCTTTCCAACAATACGATGAATCCCAATGTCTCCTCTGCAAAATCAAAACAGTTCTAGGTTCTTCTAGAACCTGCTGCTGAGTATACTTTAACGGCCGCGGAACCTTAAAACTCACAACATGCAAATCACATGGGAACTGAGCCGTCAAAGGCGAGAAAGACCTCGGGGGCGGTTGGACCGATATTTCTTCCGCTTTCTTCGCAATGAACGCGTGCAACGGGTAGTTCAAGTGGGCCCCAACGCGATGTGAGAAAAGAGACGGACTTACGGGACCCGCGTTTGGAATAAGATCGGGTGTTACAGATACGTTGGATTCGAAAGTGAGATGGAAAATTATATTCATCGGATGGTTATCGGTGACTCCTTGACCGAGTCCACGCCCATCATCGCGTAACAACCGTCGATCTAACATGATCTCGAACCGTCCATTTTTCGGGCTTGCCACACCCAATGACTGCCTCGTGTGCACGGAGAATCGCTGCCCTTCGGATTGCATGAAAGCAAGCGATGGCATTGGGTAGTAATTTCCTTGTATAGGAATCTTGTCATATGTTTCTCTACGGCTCATTTGAAATCCGTTTAAATCTGAATAAAAGATTCTTTTGTTATCGATTTCTGTTTTGTATCTAACAACCAATTCTTTATCATTAAATTCACCCCCAAGAAGCTCCACATGGTATTCTTTTTCAATCAAATGTTCCTGAACTGACCCCTCACAGTTATAAATCCGGGTACTATGGGACACGGGCGATTTCGTCCATGATGTTTTCGGATGCGAAAAAACTTCTTGAACCAGAAACCCCTCGGAAATTACCAATTCGCCCCCAGACTCTGTAATCGGCGAGGCGTCACCGTTCGGTTTGAAAAGGTAGGCCCCACTCTCGGGGCTCGTGTACATCGCCAACTCTTCGTTAACAACATTCTGTGCGCCTTTCATTTCGGTTACTTTCTGTAACAAGCCAAAATTGGAATTAAACGTAAGAGATCGATGCCGGTTTCGAATCTGGACTGAATCGCCCTCCACCTTTGAGCAAGTATAAGGCGCAAGACAAGGGGTAGTGTCGGAAATTGAAGAAATTTTTAATTTTGCTGGTTTGGCCTTCTCGCATCCAACAAAACCATTCGCGATGTAATACGTTTGTAACCCCATGGCAGGAATCGAAGCTTTCCAAAACACTCTATGTCTTCCAGTAAACATTTTGACTTTATTATGCTGCAATTCAGGAGATATTTGACTTTTCACACAAGTCCAATTCGAGTCCAAAATAGTCACATCGGGTCTCTCAACAACAAACATAACAACCTCGTTTCTCGTTTGTTCAAGTGGATTAAAAAGGACCACGGTTTGCACGGTTCCTTGATTAGCACTAACCGGTCGGTGCACCGGTTGGGCATCAAATTTGGACCGGATCAAAGCGGGCTCGAACCGAGACGGGTTTTGATCGTTTTTATCATGATGGATCCCTAAAAGAACCTCAATAGCTTTGGACATGAAGATTTGAAGATCTTGTAAAGAAGTATGCATACGCATACCATAATCTTGAACCACATGATCTTTAGCAGTTCCAGTGACCCCATCATGATGTTGAAATAAAGCTAAGTTTCTTCTTGCTGCTGTTAACTTATGGGTAAAACCAGTAGGTAATTTTTCACATTGAGCCCTTTGACAATACCCTAGTAGAAACACCATAGTCATTTCAGTGGCACGTAAGGTTTGTTCAAGAACACGATCAACCGCTTTAAAAAAAGGGCGTGAAACATAATACCCAGACCAATAATCTTGTTGTCTATCAGCATAAGTAAAGAAATCACCCGATAAAGAAGGAAACCCGGAAATCTGACCCGACCCGATTTCACCAGGTCGTGAGTAATTTATTCTTTCGGATTCTTCACGTAAAGTCCGGAAGTAATCGTCTAAAGTTCCGAATTTAGCCTCAGTGTTTAACTCCGGGCTTGAATTTATGTAATCGAATAACATTTGATAATTACGAAACTGGGCTTCTGCTTCATCGATGCTGATGTAGCGGAAATCATCTCCAAGAGGGACAAGAAGGGTATTTGTCCGGTAGAGAGTTGACTTTTTCTTGTATTGGTCAAGAAGTGTAAGGGCTCTTTCCTTCATGTTTTCTTGGGTTGTTTCTTCCGGATGTTTCCCCCAGGGGCATCGCTCGTACATGAACCCGTGCATTCTTGCAAAGTCAAACTGGCAACATATTGCGGGCTCGGGCCCGCAAGTGTGTGGGACATCATAGGAGTAAAAGGGCATCATGTGAACAAAAATATCGGTTGTTTCATCTGTGTCCCAATTCTGTCTCCATATGTATTCAAGATTTTTATGTAAAGCCAGTTCTTTTTTGAGTTCATAATGAGTTCTTTGTATAAGCATGTTTTCAAAGCCCATTCGCCGAAGAAGATAAGCCATGGTGGATGAATAGCCGAATGGATCGATTGCCCATGCATTTTTTGGGATTATGCCAACAGTTTCATTTAACCACATGTTTCCCTCCATCATCTGATAAAATTGAAATGAAAAGATATCATGTAACATGAATGGATGCTTTAACCAGGTAACAATCTATATTGAGATGAATCAGTGATAAAAGATACCTGTTCGATGATGGCAAAATAATGTGAATTGGCCTGCAAGAGTCATTCAAAAATGGAGTTCAGTAAGGCTAAAGGCAAAATGAAAGTAGCCATGTCTTTGATCAAGGCAAAATTTAGCTACTTTATGTTTGAAGGCAAAAAACCATAGGAGCAAACTAAATGGAAGCAAGTGATAGAGTGAAGAGTTCTTTAGCTTGTTGAATCGACATTACCTCATCATTCATCACCCAACCTCCTCCAACAATTTCTAACTGCCCATTTTGCAGTAACTTGATCAAAGATTCTCTTTTAGCATCTGATGCATCCCTCCACCATCTCTCTAGGTAGGACATCTCTTCCCAGATAAACTTCCTCCGTTCATCCTAAATTTACCATAGCAAATCCATCCATTCGAAACGTTTCCATCGCATAAATAGATCAAGAATTAGCAGATCGAACATAAAAACAACAAGTTAACAATGAAATTTAGTTCGTACCTTAGAAAGAGTTTCGATAATTGTGTCGAGAATATGCCTAGACTGGCGATCATAGTACTCATCAACAGTAAGCTTCCAACCAGGATCATTATGTGAATGGGGTACAACAAATACTTTCAATTTCTCGTTGTTCCATTCGTCCCCTTTATAAGAAACCCTCCACCCCTGCGTCCAGGGTCCACCATCTTCGTCCTTGAATTCGATCTTATCATACAAATCCTTGGTGGTTAAATCAACAGAAGCAGCTCCTAAAGATAGATTAGAGTGATTCGACGATACATGCCCGGACGAAGAAGATTTAGATTTCCGATAAACTGGCTTACGTACCCTAAAGGCACGCGAATTGCCGATACGAAATTGCGAGGAGATAGGTTTTGGAACGCCGTAAAGGTAAACAACGAAAAAAAAGAAGAAGATAGATACGGCGAGTCCGATGGTAAAGAAATTGGCGAATAAGAAGTCTTTGACGGCAGCGCGTTTGCGAGATTTACGAATGTGTTTACCGGATTTGGTGGTTGATGATGTGAATGGGAGGAGAGAGCGGGTCCAACCGCCGCCAATTCCACGACGGACGTTGGAGTTGCCGGCGTGAGAAGAGGAGAAGGCCATGAGGAGGAGGATGAGATCGGCGGAGTAGCCGAAAGAGACGGTCCACTCAGTCGGGGCTTTGAGTCAATACAAGACCGTCTTAGACATCGGTTTTCGTTTAGCCATCAACTACTGGACGCAAAGGCCATGAAGTCGTCGTTTCTTCGTCAATTGCTCTTACGCAGTTTTATCATCAATTGAATCATAGGTTGTAACAAAATATCGCTACACATAATGTAATTTTGTTGTTCTAAATTGTAATTCTTAAGTACTTGTTCGGCTTCGCTTTTAAAAGCTCTTAAAGTTCTTTTTCAAAAAGTTATAAAAAGTCAGGATTTCCTGACTTTTTCAAAAAGTTGTTTTTTCTTGTATTAAATATCATTCGATGCCTTGTTTTATACTAACTACAATATTCCATTTTTCACTCAAATATTCATCATATTTGTGAAAATGGTTTCCCCTCCTAATCCAAAAACTCCAAGAACTAGCAAGAAAAATACTCAAAACACTACTTCAATCTCACCTTTATCACTTACTTTCATCCAAAATCAAAGTGATCGCCCTATTTATTCACCTCCAACTTACCATTCTGCCTTGTTTTGAATCGTTTCCTAAATTGGGGCTGTCACCAAAAGATCAGTTATCATAAGGCTTTGGGCGTTTGGGAAAAGGGGGTGTAGACCCCCTCCCCCCCCCCCCCCCCTTGGATGTGGATAATGTAGATTAGGTTGTCCGAGAGTTCGGTTTGTGTTCTGGAGCCCAGGGGTATAACCATAAAGTGATGGTTCGGGCCTTTTTATGAATTTTAGATTTAAGTTTAGGAAGTTTTAAGGCAAAGGAGAGTTGATAGGTTTGTAGAGCTTCTCATTACCATTTTGTGGATATAACAATCATCGTAATCGGACTTAAAACGAAGAAGTTATGGCCTACGGAAGTTTGGTGGTGTTAGGGTTAAGCCTAGTATGTTGGGCGTACAGGGAATACGTGGGGCATACTAGGATGGATGATCATGGATGGCTTTTAGAGTACGTTGGGTGTACCAGGAGTATACAGGGCGTACTCCAGTCAGGTGCAAACCCTAATTTAGGGTCTTGGACCTTATTTAAAGGCCTTAACTTATGTCCAAACCCTTTTATATTCAACCTCCATCCACCTTAACCCTAAAATCGAAACCCTAGCCTTCATTTGAGCATTGTAACACCCTGTTTATTTAAATAAATAAATAAATAAACGAATAAATAAATAATAATGGTCGTAAAACCTCGAGATGTATTTTATATTATTTTAATTTAGCTCTAAGGTGATAATAAGTTGATAGGAGTGGTTGTATCGGGACTCGAATGTATTAAAATCTAGAAATGGGGATTAAAATGTAACTTCCGGACCAATTATGAATTGAATATTAAATGCAGGGGGTTATTTTGTAATTTTTGACCTAACCTGAAATAAATCTAAGAGGGAGGGACTGGAAGTGAAAATCGGCAGAAGTTTGATTAGAAACGGGTTAAGACCCGTCACCCTCTCCATGTTTCTTCATTTAAGCCGCATCCTCTAAACCCTAACCCTAAAATGACCTTGCATCCGCCACCTTTGTTCCTCCACCCCTCTAGCCGTCACTACCACCTGCATTGAATTCGTAACCACCGAGTCAACATCACCATCGTTGTTGCTGACGTAAGCGGAGATCGGCGAATCTATGTCGTGGCTGTGAGAAGTCGGTGGAGCAGAATTTGTAGCCGCTTCTTGGCCATTGGGCGTCGTCGCCACTGAGCCACTACCGGAGACGTGAGTGCAGCTTGCAAGACCACTGGAGGCCGACGAACGGAACCAGTTCGCTGCTGGGTGGTCGTAAGCGATCGGGAATCTCTGGGTAAGACTATCTACCACCGTTCTTTCTTCTCATTCGCTCTTCTCGATGAATGGAAGTTGGGAGCGTGGATTTCTACCACCGGTGGCCTTGTGGCGGTTGTTCCTGTTTGTTCCAACCTCCTCAACCACCTAGTCGGTTGTTGGGAGCTGTTGTCTCTTCTGTTGCCACCAACCACCATGCGGAGGTGGTTGTGTGTGTGATTTGCGGTGTGTATGACTATATGTTGGAAAGTTAATGTTGTGTAAATAATTGCTTAGCCAGGAAACGAAAGAAACCCATCACCGCCACCTGTTGCCGCCGCTCCACCATTGTTAACCACCATTTCGGGTGTTTGTAGGCTTTCGGGTGCGTTTGGATGGATATTTGGAGTGCCTTGTGGGTTGTATTGACCGGAGATCATAACCGCCATCACCGTGAGGTGGTGGCTGCTGCCATTCGCCACTGTCGGCCGCCACTAGGTTGCTATGTATATGTGGTTATGTTAGTGTGTGTGTGTGTGTGTGATTATTTGGGGTTTTAGCATTGTAAAATGTAACAAAAAGAAGAGTAATGAAAAGAAAATGGAAAACCACCACCTTAGGGTGGTGGGTGCCGCCACCGGCTGCCGTGTCGGGTGGCGGTGTGCTTGCTTTGTGAGTTTGATTCGTTTAGAGTGCTTGTAAACCCTAATAGGCCTTGTAAGCTCAAATGGGCCCAATAAAGCTTAATGGACTCTAATGGGCTTAATGAAAACCCTAATGGGCTTTAATATTATTATAGTGGGCTTGATAGGGCCAATAAAGCCCTAATTGACCTAAAAGCCCAACAAATTAATAAATGGACTAGTATTTGGGTTGGAAACCCTGATGACGATAAAACCTTGATTTTTATAATTAATCGGGACACGCACGGGAATTATTTAATAACTGGAGATATTAAATAATAACCATTGGCAAAAACTAATGTAAGCAATATTGGACTTAATGGATTAAGTCCTTAGTGGATTGAGTCCTTAATGGGTTAAGTAGGAAACTTAACCCTAATCGGCATTTTATGAGAAACCTTAACTTTACTTGGGTTTATTGTTGGGCCTTTCTTTTGGGCCTTGATGATTGGATTATTAATGGGCCATCCAAGAATAATCATGTGGACTGAAATAATTTAATGGGCCTAGGGCAAGGCCCATGTAAAAGGTTGGGCCCAATTTGGAAAATTGGGCCATAGTTAGGCCTTAATGATTATATGATATTGGGCCTTAGAATAAGACCATGTATAGGCCTGGGCCCAATTTGGAATATTGGGCCATATGTTGGGCTTTGATTCCTAGTTGACTTTAGGCCTATGGATTGGGCCTTGGGCTTGATTACGCCAAGCTTGGGGTAATGTAGTAATTATCCAAGTATGTGTTATGGTTATGTAGTGGAACCCAGTTATTAATTGGGTGTTATTTTGGTATTGACAGTTCGGGAATCTGTCATCCAGCAGCTGGGGTTGAGTCTGCGGGACTTCAGCAATGTGGGATTGTGTTTACGAGACTTCAGCAGTGTGAGGTGAGTTACCTTCCAGTAGGGGTGGGTCTAAGGCCACACTGCCTGCCCACCAACAGGGGTAGTTGGTAGATAATTGTCTTTGTGATAATTATCTTGGTATGTTTATGTGATATGCTCACGAGACATGCTTATGTGATGTGCTTATGAGATATGTTTATGTGATATGTGTATGTGATATGCTATGTGTGTTAGTGGTAGTAGCAGGGAATAGTTTTTCCCTGACTCGGTCGATAGGATCGAAGGGTAGGTCAGTACCCCAGAACTGCCTGAATGTATGATTATCTCATGATATTATATGATAGTGGTAGGGGGTTAAATAGTCCCCGGTTACCGGTTGAAAGATACCGATGGCGGATACCGGTTGAAAGATATCGATGACAAATATCAGTTGAAAGATACCAATGACAGTTACCGGTTGAAAGATACCGAAGGGGTATACAAAACCCATGTAATGCTTATCTGTATGCTTATGATATGTTAGTATGTGATCAGTATGTTTATGATATGTTAGTGTGTGATCAACATGCTTATGATGTTAGTACGTGATTAGTATGTTTATGACACATTATTATGTGATAGTGGTAGGGGTGAAATAGTCCCCGGTTACCAGTTGGAAGATACCGATGGTATATGTGGTATGTGGTATGATGGGGGAACTCACTAAGCTTCGTGCTTACGGTTTACAATTTTGGTTTCAGGTACTTTGTTTCAAAGGAAAGGAGTCGGCTTGGTCGCAGCGCATCACACTATGTTTTCCGCACACGAGATCCTTGGGATTATACTCTGATATGGTTTCATAATATTATATTTTGATTATTCACACTTTGGTTTTATGTAATAACCTAATTAAAAATGAAATTTTTGGCCTTGAATTTTGGGATGTTTCAAGCATTCTTAGGACTTTAAGTGATTTGGAGTGCTTTTGGTACACATTGAAGAGGAATGGGCTCACTGGAGAAATGTTGGTTAACTTGGAACTTGTGGATCCAGACTTTGTGCATCTTCATCTATCTTCTGGAGGTATAATGTAACGCCCATAGATCCGAGCTAGTCAATTTAGAGATAATAAGGGTCGAAAACGACTTCTCGACAAAAGATTAATTAGAATAAATAATCTTAACCAAGTTGTAGTACATGTTACAAGGGTTCCGTACATATAAAAGAACGCTGAAATTCGAGTTATAACGAAGAAGTTATGACCCATCAAAGTTTTGTGATGAAACCGGCACGATACCGCGAAGCGTAAATAGTAATTTTACGATAAAGTGAGTTTTAGCCTTAGCGATCTAAACGAAAGTAGTAGAAAACGTTAAACCGAGAGCGTCGATAAAAAGAACGTCCAAATCTGACTTCGTATGAGGATGTTATGATTTTTCAAAGTTTCGGCCTAGCAGTGTACAGCCCGGAGTTTGAATATTAGACCGAGCAGTTTTTAGCCGACACAACCTAAACGAGAATCGAAGATTTCATTATTTGTAGCATAACGATAAAAAGACAGACGAAAACGAACGTCGGACGAAGAAGTTATGAATTTTTAACGGACCGATCACGTCCCGGCCTGTTAAAAATATAACTTTTAAAATAACGTCAAAATTAGTCGACGGAGTCTAAATGAAAGTTGTAGAGTGCGTTCCCGCATACGCATGGATATAAAGAACGTCGAAAACGAAACTCGTATGCGAAAGTTATGATTTTTAGAAGTCGGGAAAGAAAAATGCGAAACTACGAGGGGGGTGATGACGTGGCTCAATCAGGGTCGTCTCTTGCTGATCACAGTCTGGTCTTCGGATTCGGACACGTTGCCTCGCTTCGCTCTACGCCCCACGTCCAAGGTTGGTATGTCCAGCGTACCTTCGAACCTTATCCTCTTCCGAGTGCGAGCCAGTTGTACGCGAGTTGGAGCCTTATCCGAGCTACACCCAGCGTAGCTGAATCCGACGCCCAACGTAAATCCAAGATCAGACGCCTATAAAAGGCATGCGAAGGGTTCCGAGTTTTTCACACATTTTCACACCAATTCTCTTTCTCTCTCTAAGACCCCAAACCACACCTAAACCCTAGGAAAAACCCCTAGCACCCAAAGGTAGCCCCGAGGCTCCCGGAGTCCCAAGAAAAAGGGTCTTTCGGTTTCGAAACGCTGCTCCAAGCGAAGCCCGGTTTTCTTTAAAACCCGCTATAAGTGAGCTACGCCTATGCAATTTTCAATATAGCTTTCAAATAATTATAGTAATGTTATTAGGTCCTTAAAATAATTATTTGGGCTATTATTATGAGTTATATAGAGTGTTGTTTAACGCTTATATAATAATAATAATAGCTAGACTATTAATTAGTCGCGGTTAACATTAGACTAAACCCTAGTGGTATTGATACTAGGTTTTGTCGAGGGAAATTGTTTAAAGAGTAAAGAAGTACTGTCCGAGGACCAAGTCACCACCGTATCAGGTGAGTGCATAGTTACTTTCAGCTTACACATAGATATGAAGTATTCTATATAAATTACGTGTTGTGTGTGCATATTATATGTATACTTGCTATCTATGTTGGATGAACAATTTTATACATGTTTTAAATGATTTAAACTGTATATGTATTTTATATCTACGATAATGTTGGGGAAAACATGGGTAGATGAAATATGAGTTGGATGATGAGTTGAGAGGTGTTATAGACCACGAGGTGAGGGTGAGAGGTGGACGATGTGAGAAGCCTTTCCCAAATGATGGCCCCGTCATTCAGCAGAGTATGGATGACAACCACAGACTATTCTAGACAGTCCAGTGGAACACTAGCAGGCTCGCAACCTGTAGGTGTTGTGAACGATGTGTTCACCCGGTGTACTCTAAACCCTGACGTCCATGAAGACTTGGTGCCTAAACCTTGATGATCATGCAGACTTGATGCCTAAACCTTGGTGATCATGCAGACTTTATACCTAAACCTTGGTGATCATGAAGACTTGATGCCTAAACCATGGGTTATTGTTATTTGTATGTTAGTTGTGTGTGTGACTCTTGTATGTGTTGTATGTATGTCGAGCGGGGCCTGATGAGTGTAGTGGGCGGGGCCCATCGCATGTTACTGACAGATTTGTACCGCATGGAGCCCGATGAATATCGGGCGAGGCCCGATGGATGTATGTATGTATGATATGTGGTATTTTGGGGAACTCACTAAGCTTTGTGCTTACGATTTTATGGTTATGGTTTCAGGTACTTCCGGTTCGAAAGGGAAGAGTCTAGCTTGATCGCAGTGCATCCACCCATGTTTCCACAACTTGATGATTTTGGGATTGTACTATGATGACTGTTTTATTATGATATATTTTTGAATGTTTGGAAAAAGATAATTGGTGTTTCTGGTTAAACTAAAAGTGAAATTTTTACCTTATAATTTTTGGGATGTTTTATTTATCCTAGTGCATACTACCCATATCCTATCCATATCCAACCATAATTGCAATCTCAATTTCAATCTCAATCTCAACCTCAATTTCAATTATAATATTAAGTGTAATCCCAACCGGAAAATGAGCATAACCTATTTGACATTGTTCTCGCCTAGCAATTCCAATTCCAATGCCAAACCCAATTCCAAAACTCTCTCTCAACCTGAAGTCGTACCCGAAACGGATTCTATGCTTGAACAGATTCCACGTCAATCGGAAACCAAAAAAAATAAGGAAATGCATTTCCAAGAATTGGACATCGAAGGAAGAAGCGGCGTTGGCTCGTGCGTGGGTAGATGTTTCGGAAGACCCAGAAAAAACCAAGATGCGCCAACTTTTTTCCGGAAAGTTACTAGGCGTTTTCTCTTGGAAATGAAGCTTGGAGACAACAAAAAAAAAATCAAATTTACTTGAGTGTGACGTGTCAATTGCAAAGTGGTGCAAACGATTAAACAATCTTGCAAAAAGTTTTACCACTTTACCGCAGTGATAAGGGGGCACCTTTCAAATTTATTCATGTTTGGAATATTGTGAAGGAGTGGAAAAAAGTGGAAAGATATCAAAACTTTGGAATCATTTATGGGTAGTTGTTTTAAAAGAACCAAAACATATGAAACCATTCACAGTCAATTTTCGGATGCGCATGTCAAGATTGACCTCAACAAAGATGAGCCTATTAAGGTTCCAAGAGCTAGTTTTCTCATGGGAAGAGACCAAGCAAAACGAAAGGGCAAAGGGTCCGCAAGTAGTTCGAGTGACATTGAGAAAATGACAAGCAAAATGGACGAGTTGAAAGCTACTTTGGAGCAATACTCAAGTGTCGCGAAAGATAAGGAAAAATCTCATGACATTGCTATTTAACGAAAAATATCAGCCATCTTATCGGATGTGAAAGAGAATCGACATTAAAGGATAAAGACGAGATTGCAAAAAATACATATAATATTTAGGTTTATTTATGTTTCGTGGTTTTAGTTCCTATGTTTCGTATTTTTAATTTCTATGTTGTATTTTTTTAGTGTGTTGTAATTTCCTTTCAAATTAATGAAATTTAAGTTTTATAAAAAGAATTTGTTTAAACTGATTATTTTTTATATAAATTAATTTAAGTTAAAAAAAAATAGCATGACAAAAGTGGCAAGTCACGCCATCTAAATGACAAACTTGTGAAGAAGTGTGGTAAATCCTACGTGGCGCTTATGTGACAACTAAATGGATGTGGCAAAAGTGACACCAATCCTTCTAGCCTAAAAACTAGGGGTAACAATTTATGACACGACACGACAAAAATACACGACACGAAACGAAATTTGGACGCAATTGAAATTTGAATTCGTGTTCGTGTTCGTGTTAACTGTAAAAAACACGATGTCGTGTTGTGTTCGTGTTCAAAATTTGACACGAAATTGACACGGTTTAGTAGTTATTTATCGTGTTTTTCATGTTTGTTGTGTTATATTTAATAAAATATTCATTAAATAAACTAGTTTTTAGTATATGTTATATTTTTCGTGTCGTGTCGTGTTGTCGTTTTTTAATTTGTCCGTTTTCGTATTAGTTAAAAAAACACGACATCGTGTCGTGTCGTGTTCGTGTTATATAAAATTTTGTCGTGTCGTGTCAGACAGAAACACGAAACGATAACACGATTTGTCACCCCTACTAAAAACCAAATTCGTAGGGTCTTTGACTCTTAGTGACCGACAAAATGCTCAAAACTACATTTTTTTAGAATAATTTTGCAGTGTGGTTTGTATGAGTCAGTACAATTCGATGTAGCTATTGGCCAAAACCATATTGCAAACCACAAATGCGTTTATTTCGTTTTCAAAACTGATTAGTAGAGGTATTTTTGCAGTGCGGTTATGCAATTATTTTTACGATGCGGTTTTTTTATTTGTGGTTTGGTTATTAATCGCATGGATTTTGTACGGGTTTTTTTTGTGTGGTTAATTTGTACTGCTTTTAACCACAGTTAAATATTTTAGATTTTTCATAACTCGTTTGGATAATTGAGACTTTTTTAGCAGTTTTAAAAGTTCAAATCATTGTTTGTGATAACTAAAAAAACATAAGGTATAAGATAAATAAAAAAACACACCTATTTAATTTTCTTACAAATAACACATTAGTAATTATTTAAATAAATAATTAAATACTATATATAATAGTTGCGGTTGGGTTTAGTTTCGGTTTTCGGCGTGGTTCGGTTTTTTTTGGTTTATGAAAAACTAAAAACAACACTGCATCTAAAAAATTTAGTTTTTGAAAAACTTAAAACTGCACTATCGGTTTTCGTTGTAGTTTCGATTTATCGGTTTCTATATTTGCAGCTCGGTTTTTACTAAATCTAGTTTGTGAAATGCTCCCATCTTCTGTGAAATTTTTTATATTCGGAAGAATCTGTCCTCAGTGTTGAAAAATCCAACATAAATTCTACTTTTATACTATGAATGTACCAACTAGAATATTGTCTTGAACTATATAACATGGTATAAAATGTTATATAGTTAAATTTTATTAGTTGTAACAAAAAGAACGTTCTCAGAAAAATGAATTTCTTATTGCTACTTTAGAGTAGCCTAATTTGTAACAAAACATCATATCAAAAAAGAGAGTTATGGCTTTTACAAATGTATTGGTACATGGACCACAAAAAGGTAGACAAAGGCAACCAAAGCAAAGCCTCAAGGTTTTCATTGTTGTTTGCATTAAGGGTTTTCAGGTACAATAAATGATGAACCTCAATATATCCGGGAAAATACAAAGTAATGTGTTGTATATTTGACCACAAATATAAACATTGTTGGGTGCTACATTTGGTGTCAATAAAGATAGGTTTGAAAGATAGTTCTATTAAGTTTTTTTTCTCCAACATCTTGATTTTGTACTATGTTATAAAGAGAGTTGATGATGGTGATTTGAAACACCTTATGAATGTTGTCTCTAATACCACAAATGTTGTTATGTATTTGGTTCACGGTGTGGGTGTCATGTATATAGATCTACTATAGTTAATCAATAAGTTGTGGAAACCCGTTTAATGGAAGAAGGTCCTATGTAAATGACATAGTTGAAGAGGGTTCGATGAAAATCTATCGATTATGGTGAGAAACAATCAAGCACACATTTTTTTTTTAATTTTGAACATATTGTAAATGAAAGGGGAATAGGAGGTGGGTGGGATATGGGTCCTTTGACTTTCCATTTAATAAAACATAAAAGAAAATATTAAAAATGATGTAAAAAGTAAATAAAAAAGATAAAATACTCTTTTTAATTTTGGCTGGGACCAAATTTAGGACTAAACTAAACCTGAACGACTAAAATGCGTAATTTTGAAACTCGTTAGATTTGGAATTGGAGTTGGAAAAGGAAAATGACTATGTCGGGAATTTGTATCCAATTACTGAATTACATATCATATATTGGTTGACAGAAAATAGAATTATAATTAAATCTAGATTCTATTTGGTTCACAAGGAAAATAGAATTGGAATCCATATAAAATAACAAAATTATATTTTTGTCAGTTTTGGTTAATTTTATTTTATTTTCTAACTTATATGTAGGGCTGTAAACGAACCAAACAAACACGAACAAGGTCTTGTTCATGTTCGTTCGTTTAAGTTAGTCGAACAACAAATGAACACGAACGGATAAACGAATGAGATTTTCTTGTTCATGTTCGTTTGTTTAACAAATTACTTTTTTCATGTTCATTCGTTTATGTCCGTGAACATGCTAAACGAACATAAACAACAAACATAAACGAACAAAGGTAAAAAAAAACACAATTGAACATATATAAACATAAACAAACATATAATATAGCAATATAATAATAAAAAATTGAATATAAATGAATATAAATAAACTTAAATGAACGAACATAAGCGAACGTAAACGAACATTCACAAACATAAATGAACGAACGAGATCATTGTTCATGTGCGTTTATTTAACTAAACGAACTTCCCGCCGAACAGTTCACAAACGGTTCGCCGAACGTTCAGTTCGTTTACAACCCTACTTATATGTAAAGATACATTATAAAAATTATAAAAATAATAAAATCTCGGCAGTGGCAGTGGTTGCGGTGGTTGAGGCGGTGGTAGTTGTGTTGTGTGACGGTGGTGGTGGTGGTGGCAACGACAGTAATGGTGGTGGTGGTGGTGGCGACGACAGTAGTGGTGGTGGTGGCGGTGGTAGTGGTGTTTGAGTGGTGGTGGTGACGGTATTGGTGACAGCAATGGCGGTGGCGGTGGTGGCAGTGATTGTAGTGGTGGTGGATGATGGTAATGGTGGTGGCGGCGATGGTAGTAGTGGTTGTAACAGTGATGGTGGTGGCGGCGATGGTGGTGTTTGTGGCGGTGGCGATGGACTTGGTGGAGGCGTTGGTAGTGGTGGTGGGTGATGTTAGTAGTGGTGGAGATGGTGGTGGTGGTTGGTGATGGTGATGGTGGTAGCGACAGTGGGTATTGATGGCGGGTGATGGTAGTGGTGATGGTGGCGGTGGTGACGGTGGTAGTGGTGGCGACGGTAGTGATGGTCCTGGTGGTAGTAGGTGGCGGTTGGCAGTCAGTAGCAGTAGTGGTGTGTGTTGGTTTTCTTATAAGTAAGAGGATATTTTTGTAATCTATCATTTTTCTTTATGAAAATGAATGTTTTACATCCAACGTTGGAAGGAATATACTTTCATCCATATGGTGGAAATTTTATTTCATTTTGGAATCATTTTTCCCCCTTTAAGTCCCAAACGCTTGAATTCAAGAGAATTGAAATCATTTTTCTCGAATTTCATTCATTTTCTGTCAACCAAACAAGTCCTAATGGTAAAGAAATCAACAAATCATGGCAATTGGCAACCATTGTTTGCAGTTTTCTTTATTTTCGAACTATGAAATAAAAGAGATATTATTTCTTCGGAAAGAAAGCCATCATTTCAAGTCATACAAGTGGCATGTGTGAGTTTGTTTCGTTGTATAAAACCAATTTTATATAAACACACAAAATATATATTTGGTAGTTTTTCATGTACTTACAAATATATTAATTGTTTGTTTATACTTCATGATTGTATTAATTGCATTATTTTTTTAGTTTTCAGTTAAATCAATCAACATGCATTATCAATTTAAAGCAAGTACATGAAAAAAAAGATAGCAAATTAACATAGATAAGAATGTAATCCCAAACTTAAACTTTAAGTAATTTGATTGAATATACGAAAATTATATAGTTGTAACTTTGTATCCACCATACTCTGATAATATCTTGAGTTTAAAATGGTCATAGTTTGAACTTTGACCAAACCATGTTTGGTCAATATAATGATAACTTTAATATGAACATCTTCGCCATAAATCAAATAATTTAGTTTGGATTAATAAATATTTATCTATATGGAATTTTTTTAACTCGATATTATTATAACCTAAAGAAAAAGAATTAAAAAAATAAAAAAGAGAGAACATGACATTTTTATTCACACTTTGCCGTCTTTAACTTCTATTTATTTTAAAATTTTGGTATCACGGAATTTCTTGATGTCTTAAAGATCATGTAAGTTCAATTTTCGTATTGATATTTCTCAAATATGCTCAAGTTTCAAAACTTTATATGTACGATAATCCTCGAAGTACTTTTAGATTTAGACATAAAAATAAAAACAACTCTTCTAAAGAATATATGGAATGTTCAGATTCTAAGATAACAACAGAAGTGACAATTTCCAAGTAGATGTATTCATACATCAGAAATATGGATAAGATTGAAAAAAAAATAATGGTTTCTACGGTTTGAAAATAGTTTCCACAAAAACAACTGCCAAAATTGATTGGACAAATACAGACAATGTGAGATGTCCCTGGCCACTTGACCATACGCAAATCCTTCATCTTTCCCTTATTCCTCTACCCTAAATCTCTAATCATGTTTTTCCATTGTACTTCTACATGAAATTTTAAAAAGGTTTTTAGGAAGTTGCCATCAACCTTACTCATATGAGTCAGTTGGACCACTCTCAAGCCCTCTGCCCCTTGGACCCCGCAAGAGGGAATAAACCACCTTGACCCACACATTTCGTCGTGTTCATAATCAAACTTGTCTTGTATACAATTATATAGTATGAGCCTCATACCTTTTTTAGCCAACACTTTAACCATTTTGGTACTCATGTTAATTTCAATTGCACACCAAATGGCCATCATCCAAATTACCAACATTTCACCTCTTTCCCAAAACAACCATATGTTATGCTGGCTTGTGTATGATCTTACAATTAACTCGATCCTTTCTAACCCTAACACACATTATAACATTATGGTTTATGCATCGATAGTCATGTGAATTTGAATAGTTGGCTGTTGTTTATAAAGTTTACTTAAAACATTTAACAAAAAGAAAACAGTTTCTCTTGTTTGTTTATTTTGAGTAAAGAAAATAGCACCATTATTGATTTTAACCGCGGCATAACAATTGACTCATAAAAGTTAGAGAAGACCATACACGCTCACCATGACTAGCATAATATAGGCACCATTTTCACCCCTTTTAAGTCATAATTAGATAAATGGCTCAACAAATATGTCTCCACAAAATGTTAAATACATAAAGGTGTTTCCTTTCTAGTTTCTAGATTGAACAAGTCAATCTGAATGAAACAAAATGACCACTCTACCCTTAGGCTTCCACAAAACAAATTTCAAAATATTCATGAAACATAACATGAAAGCAGCTGAAATTTTTTTGTTAAAAAAAAAGGAAAAATAGGTCATATGTTGATATCTTGATACATTAAGCCATGTTTTTTATTGGCTTAATCCACTAGGTCATTCATTCCGAGTTAAGTCAAAAGAAATAGTCATGTTTCAAGCATTTAGACAGAGTTTGTATTATTTAGAGAAAAATAAATCATATCACCAATTCCATTAAGGTTCAAAACATTTTCCCTGATTATAAATCATAACAATGAATCCAAAATCAAAGACTTGCAATGCCACACACAACATTAAGTTTGCTTCATTTTGGATCTGTGAAGAAAGAATTGACAGATGGCATGATCTCAGGAGACTTGTTGCGAACAAACTTCCTCAATCTATGCTCTGCATATTTTTCACCTTCCACAAAGTTATCCAATATACCAGCAGCTCTGTTTTCCTTAGTCACTCTGTATATCCCAATAAAAAAATAATTTATATAACGAATTTATACTCAACATCCATATTTACATATACACATACAACCAAAATTTAAATTCACAAGGTCTAATAAGCAAAATAGAGTCGTGTTAATTCCCTACACAAGTAATATAAATTTTACCTTCCAACCATATTATATTGTGATTATGGATGTGTGTATTAAGTGATTATTACGACTTTAGGCCAGAAATATCAAAATTTAATTCTTTGAAAAAAAACATGATTATAGTTCTCTGGCATGAAGTCGAAATAATCATATTTGAAAAAAAATTAAAATATAAAAGTAGCGGCTATAGAAACTGATTCACCGGATAGTAAACATAAAATTTTCAAAACAATCAAACAAAGTTTACATTTTAAGTGTTTAAACCACTTAAAAGCGTTTGAGGGGCCTAGGTGGAACAAGTGTGAAACTTGGTTACTAAAATGTCAAAAACTCCAAAACAATGGAACAAAATTGTAACTTTGAGTGTTTGAAACTGTTATATAAAGTCTTCTTGACCTATATGGAACAATTATGAACTTGGTTAGTATTTAGTGACATTGTCCCTAATTAAATTATAGAAGTGGTGTATATTTTCAGAATTTGGTTTCAAAGTTTAGACCATCAAAAATAGAATTTTTTGTTTTTGGCACATACTTTGAAACTTTGGCATTCAAGATATGAATTTTAATATTTGAGTGCAACTATAGGCAATATAATTTGGATCCTTGAAGTACCGAATTAAGTGCGTTGTTTAGTAAATAAACTTTCAAGTATATATATAGCGCTTTAACATTAATGTAAGGATCATAACTATTGTTCTGCAATATTAATTTATACAAATAGATACTTTATCCACACTATGTTTCAGAACCACCTTATTTGAATTATTCAAATTTGTGAGCTTCGGATTATGCAATGGTAGATATTTTAGAGCTAATGATAAGTTGTACTGAAAATTACGATGTTATGATTAAATTATGCACAAATAAATTACTAGTATGAAGAGATTCAACTTCAATAATATCAAACCTTTCACTGTAGATATTTCAGCTTGAAAAGGGTGCAAACTTGTTCAAAAATGCTTTAAAATGCGATTATAGTTCATCAGTTGTTCAGTCACGATTAAACAGGTTTCTAGGTTATAATCCCTTAACTATCCATATTTCCTAATCAGATGAAGCTATGATTTGATTTTAGACATGGAAGCAAAAACTAGTAAACAAATCAAACATCATCTACAAACCCTTAAACGACAAAAAAAAAAAAAAAAAAAAAAAAAAAAAAAAAAAAAAAAAACTCACAATTGATTCGCGATTTGTTGATGTTCGTAACTTAGTATATAGATATTTGTGAGGGTAGAGAGAGAAACAAACCTGACTTCAGGGTTGCCGCTAATATTGCGAATCAATTGCATTCCGCAGATTCCGAGAGCGACTGCCATGGCTGCTGCCAGAGGATAAACCTATCAAACCCGTCAGATCTATCAGATCAGATTCACAAGTCATCGTTCACGATGAAATAGCTTATCCCTTGGATCGGCATCATATTCAAAACAAAAAAAAAATACAAAAAAGAAAAAGGAAATCCGAAAAAATAGAGAAGGGTAAAGAAATATTTAATTCTACGAACCTCGGGCCTAACCCAACGCTTGAGCGATGAAGAAGCCATTGTTGACACTCTAGCGGAGGAGAAAAAAGTGCAAAAGATGAGAAAGAGATGGTCACTGCGAATGAAATGGGGGAGAAGAGACGCTGACCTTATTCACACTTTATATAAAAGACGCTACCCTGGCTACCCAATCAAGGCAGGATTCTGTGAATACCCCCTGATGTTTGAAGTGTTGGTAAATTACACCCCTCAACGTAAAATTTAGAAGCCGTTACTGGCCGTCAAAGCTCCAAATAGGTGCACCAACTTGTTCAACTTGGGTCATGGGTGATCATCACTCATCCCGCGGAATATTCCGTTCATGGGCTTGAGATTTGATTTGTTTTTACTTTTTTAGAAGATCGCACAATGTTTAATCCGTTTTAAAAAAATTATTTATACAATCAAGTCACTTCTCAAATAGTGGCCTGAAAATTTTCTCAAAGGTTAATGAAAAATTTTTACTAATTAAATCAAGGACTAATATTGCATAAAAAAATTGCAAGAATGGTCTCTCCGGCATGTCAAAACTAGCAACTTTGATCCAAAATGGATTTGGCTTGCAAGCATGGTCTAATAGTTTCGTTTTGTTGCGAGTTTAGTCCAATTTCCTATGAATTTCTTTATAATGATGGATTTGCCCCTTATTATTTTATTTTTCATTTTTCTTTTATTACAATAATTAAAAAAACAATTAAAAGTAAAACAAAAATAATATATATATATATATATATATATATATATATATATATATATATATCACACACACACACACACAAAGCAGTCGAACCCATATCCATCAACCTTCACCTGCAAATAGAAAGTGATTTCTTCTTGAACACCATCTGTGTCTCTATCACTTTCACACCTCCAACTCAAACACCATCAATTTTCTTCTTGATTCAAACCTACAAATCGAGAGTTTTCTTCTTGCTTTAGACTTGCAGATGTAGAATCAAACAAAAGCCCATCACCACACGTTTATCGTTTTTCTCTATCCCCTGTTATGTTCATGATGTTTTCCAAAACATTCCACATCGAACTCTTTCTACACAATTCATACATCTTAATCTTGTAAGACTTGACATTTGGAACAATATCTCTATTTGGAATTTGATTGAACAAGTCTTGATTTAACATTGTGTTTAGAACAAAAGGCAAGAAGAAGAACAGCCAAGGAGGCCACCGGAGCAGCCCCCTCGCTGTAACAGTCGCCCAACAGTGAATATGAAGAGTAAACCCACAGAGGGTTGTCGATCTCGACGGACCCCCTTGCACCTCATCGCGATTTCCCTGCCTCACCGGAACTCACGTCGATCTGCCTTTCATTGAATCACAAAACAGCCACCCCAAAATCAATACAAGAAACATAGCAGGCAGTTGCAATTCAAATTGTTTCAAGAAAAAAACGAACACTAGCCAGCCCTATAACACCCAAACTGAACATCAGAAATCTAGGAGGTGAAGTAAGAAATTCATTTTAGTTTAAGAAACTTTGGGGAAGTGGAATTGCACCTGCTTCTTTTAATAATCATACTATTTTTGATGATGTTGGCCCCCTAACAATGGAATCGTCCACCACCACCACCAGTTTACCCTCCAAAAACGTTCTTATTGGTGAAAGCTTCAATTTCACCCCAAAATCACGAATCCTTTGAGAGGGTTCATTGAATGTCCGACTATCGCCGCCACCACGCCGAAATCTGGGACTACAATCACCACGTCACAATCGACCAGCAACTTTGTGGCCATGATTTCCCCAAATTGACGGCGGGATTCATAGACGGAATTCCCGAACACGGCAGAGTTGGGTAGAAAGAAATATATGTGTTCGAAGATACATGATTTGGGTTCTGGGTGTTTCATTAAACATAGGGATCGGATGATGCCTTTATCGATGATTAAAAATTCACCTAAGTTCACTTCTTTTTCGTATTTAGCTTTGATGGTTTGTCCACAAATTTAAAGGAAGACGGGATGGAATTGCTTGGTGTATTTTGGAGAGAGAGAGAGAGAGAGATTTTTGTAATAAAAAATGAAAAGGGGAAAATACCAAGAGCAAATCTGTCATTATAAAAAGTTTTAAAATTTTTCGACTAAACTCGCAACAAAACGAAACTATTGGACCATTCTTGCAAGCCAAACCCATTTTGAACCAAAGTTGCTAGTTTTGACATACCACAGGGACCATTCTTGCAATTTTTTCTTTTTCTTATTATTGTTATGGTTACAATTTTCGCGCAAAATTATCACACTACTCCACCTAACATGTTTCATAGTTAACTTTGTTACTTTTTTTGCAAAATCAGTCCTAAAATTGGGTTTAAAATTCAAATTTGGTCCTTATAGTTTGCAAAAAATTTACAACACATGATTTTTTAACTTTATTTTTTTTCATACTTTATTTATTTCGGTTATATATATATATATATATATATATATATATATATATATATATATATATATATATATACACACACACACACACACACACTTTATTTATTTTTGTTTTTTTATTTACTCTAATATATTCATACATTTTACACTTTTTGTATTTTTTAAAGTTTTTTTTTTCATATTTCTTTTTCGTATTATATTTTAAATTTTTCTTTGTATTTTTTTGTGTTTTTTCGTATTTGTTTTCGTTATATATATATATATATATATATATATATATATATATATATATATATATATATATATATATATATATATATAACGAAAATAAATAAAGTATACAAAAAAATAAAAAATAAAAAATAAAGTTAAAAAACCATGTGGTGTAATTTTTTTGCAAACTATAGGGACCAAATTTGAACTTTAAACCAAATTTTTGGGTTGATTTTGCAAAAACGTTAACAAAGTTAACCATGAAACTTGTTAAATGGGCTAGAGTGATAATTCTGCGAGAAAATTGTGGCCATAGCAATAATAAAAAAAAATGTTAGGGTATTTTCCAATTACGTGTTAAATACTTAGGACTTTTATGATATTAACCATTAAATCAATAAAAACTAGTGAAGTTTGCATAAATTGAGATGCTAAAGAATAAATATGGGTCCAATATTCAGCCTAAAAATGAAAAATAAAAAAAAAAAGAAATAAAATAAGATTCTCCAGTGACAGTTTGTAATTATGGTTATTTTGGGTACTAGCTAAAATTATTGGTGATTTTGGTGTTATTAGCATATTTTATATAATTATTATTACTATTAAGACATGTTGAGTTTAGTTTACTATTCGAGAATAGAGGTGCAATGTGCACACTCAGAGTGATGAATATGGATTCGGAAATACAAGTGTAGCACCTAATGTCAGGTATTTTCATTTCAGCCTTTAATATTTTAAATTGTTGCAAATAAGGCCCTTACGCTGGGCGTACAAGGTTTGGACCTTCTTATGACCCGCTTCCATTCCTCTAGGCCCTAAAATCGAAACCCTATCCCTTAAGAGTGAAACTTGAAGCTTTTGGAGTGATTTTAAGTGTTCTTGGTAGAGAAGAAAGATCATTCAAGAAGTGGTGGTGTATTCAAGCTCTTGGATCCAAAATCTACATCCCTTTGTTCATATTTTGAAGGTATAAAGTTCATACCTTGGAGCTTGTTTTGCTAGATCTTATTTAATCTTAGATTTATGTTCATTTTGTCCCATAACTTTGATCTTTGTGAGTATGGAATACTCAAGAGCATATGAGTTGTCCTTTCGTACATTTTATGGTGCATAGTGTCATAAAAATGCAAGTTTGATCATTTCTTTTCCTCTATGCATGATTTATGGGGTTTTTGGTGATGTTAGAAGTTAGCGTTTTGGGATTTAGCTCTCTTTAGCCATGCAAAGCCATAAAGTCAGAGACTTTATGGATTAGGATACCTTTTAGAGTCAGATATAAGGATTAGGTAAAGTGACTTAATGATTTAAACCTTAAGAATTAAGTTTTGAGATAAGTCGTGTATGTTGAGCGTAATTCTGGTTACGCCTGACATAGCCAGTGTGAATTTGTTCCCTTCCTGCCTTGCGCTCTACGCCCAGAATAGAGCTGAGTACGCAACGAGTAACAGCTAGAGAGCTGACCTTCGACTTTCGTTGACTTTTTGACCAATTGTGCCTTGGATGGATATGTGACTTGGAAGGGGCAAAATGGTTTTTTTCTCTAACATGGATTAGAATTGGTTGGTACTAGTGGAGTAAGGAAAATTGCCTTTATTATTAATTAGGGCTAATTGGTGTAGTTAATAGGTAGAGTCTAGTTCCGGCAGTTCGGGTGTGAGTTCTATCAGTCATCTATGTATGTGCAAGGTGAGTCTCCTCACCATACTTACCTGTGTGGTAGAATATATATGTTGACCAACTGGGTCTATTTGTTGTTACTGTGATATGTGTGTTATTTTATATACTGCGACTTTGTGTAGTTATATAATTAACTCTAATTTAAATTATAAAATAATGACCGGTTTATTTGGGACAATGACAATAGACATAAATATTTGATGATATAGTTTTAAGAATCTCAACAATAAAGTTGTTTTTAATAAACTTGATGAAAATTATGTAATTAATGTGATCATGAAAATATAACTCAATTTTGGTGAATTTTGGGACAAGAATCTAAAACTTTTTTCGAGTGAAAATTTTCAATGTGATTATGAAATAATGTAACTAATGTGATTCATTTAGGACAAGAACTTAAGAACTGTTTTCCCACTTAAATAGATTACTTCCTAGTTTTTATCTTGCTCTAGGTTTAAAAATTAATTTGCACAAAAGCAAAGTTTATGATGTTGATGTTAATAACTTGGGAATTGATAGATTTGCTAGCATTTTAAAATGCTACCCTACCTCTTTTCCTTTCATTTATCTCGGCCTACTAGTGGGGGCCAATATGAAACTTGTGAAGCATTAGAGTATGGTGGTTGACAAATTTAATGTTAGGGTGCTAGGCTTTCAAAGTGAAAAGCAAAGTCTTTATCTTTTAGGGGTTGTCTCACTCTTGTGAAGTTCGTTCTTAATAGCCTCCCTCTTTACTATTTCTCCTTGTTCCCTACTCCTAGAAAGGCTATTAGTCTTCTTGATAGTATTAGAAGGATGTTCTTATGGGGTGGTGACGATGTTTAAAAAAAATTGGGTTGCTTGGAATGTGGTTAATGTACATTAATCTTTCAACATTCCTTAATTTTCGCAAAGGGAAAGTTCCTTAATAATTCTCATTAATGTTTACTCATTAAAACATATTTTCAATTAAATATCCATTAAACCCCTAAATGGAAATTTTAACACCTTAAAGGTTAAAATGTATAACCCTAAATCGCGGACGTTACAAATACCTTCATCAGCCCCATCAAAAATAATCAAGGTAGAAGGCATACAATATTCCAAAGTTATAATAACAAAAAGATTTTATTAATATTATTTTTTTTTGTGTTTTCTTCTTCACAAGTGCCTTAGACATCGTATATGTATACATTTTATGGTGTTTGATTGAAAATTTTACAATATGCGCATATGCACATTTACATGCACATGTATACAATCCAAAAAAGAACATTTTTTTTTTAATTTTTTAAGATTCGTTTAAACACTAGCATATGTAAATGCTTGTGGTGCTTTTTTTGAGATAATATTAGAAGAAAAGTTTTAAGGTTCTCAGTCATATTCGAGTTCTCATTTAAACTTGACATATGTATGTACACACCATAAAGTCGGTTCAACTATCTCTACTTAATAATCACTGCTATATGTTCAAATCAAGTGAAGCACACAATCCTAAGGCCGCATATAACCTCAACATACAACCTCTAAATATATTATGATCATGCAATAATAAACTCAAGGAACGACTCGAAGATATAATACTATATGGTTGTCAGGATTTCTTACTCTATATCACATCTTACTTGTAAACTCATAGACAAAAACTTCATACTAGTGATACTTGTCTTCCATAAAAACCCCTTGACGCTTTAGTAGCAACCTCCATCACTCGCAAATATCATCTTATGGTGGTAACCATCGCCCTTTCATACTCTAGATTCGCTAACCCACATTAAATACAATTCAACAACTCATATGGACATATATCTAACCCGTCCATAAATATTATGTACAATACTCGATCATCAACCTCAAATAATAGTCAAAAGTCATATCCTCATAAGCTTACAATCATCATATACTTGTTCTTCAATACATCACATTATCAAGTGCCCCATTTCCCAACCACAGTGTTTTGGGTTTGGCCATTTAACCTTATTCAAAGAGTATCTGATCATTGTTCGAAATTGAAGAATTTTATGGAAATGTAGATAATAAAGATTCAAAATATTTGAAAAAAATCGAATTTTACAAATTTGAGAAGTGAAAAGCCATTCTATGAGAATGTTGACCGATTTTACATTATAGTTGTAGCATTGCATAATGCAAAAAAGTGCTATCACAATCTACCATGAGTCATCCAACATAATGTCACAATCAGCTCTAGCTCTGATTAACATAATATATTGAATATTTATTATTATTATTACATTTTTATATTTACAAAACATTATTTATTTCAATTTTTTTTCAAATGGCTAAACCTTCTTAGTCAACTTATTCTTATAAACAGAAATATTATTTTCAGTAGTGTAGTTTCATATCATATTTGAAGACATTAGTTATTGACAAGATTCAAAAATAACAAAAACTTCTGATGGGCCATGATCAAATTGTCCTTTTAAATGTAAAACAACTTTACAGATTTATAATTCTTAAGATAACTTAAAATAAAATATGTTGTGATTTTAAAATATTTTATTAATAACAATAAGAGTAATCCAAAGTTTTGACCCCTATGATAGTATGATATACAGTTTTTTTTTTGTGATGTTTGGTCTAAGACTCGGATGATTACTTTCTTTTTTTTAAGAAAAAAAAGGTGAGTAGTGAGATTTAGATCAAAATCAAAATAAAACCTTACAATAAGAGCCAAAACCTGCAGTGTGTCTGGCATTTGTGAGGTGAATGAAATCTAATTCCAATGTATGCTGGTTTTCATCAACAGCCTCACAACCATCAAAGCAATCTTCATTATCGTTGTCTTCATGACAACAACTACAGATTACTCTTGGAAACCAACTCTTTTGGGATCAATTTTGAGCTCTCATGAGATTTTTTTTTTTTTTTTGACATTGTTGGTTACCATATAAGATGGATTGGAAGAGGCGAATCTTTCTATTTGCTCCACTTCATTTCATTGTTATTTGAAACAAAGTTGCTCACAATCACACATTTGAATATTTGATATCTCAATCAATACTTATCTAAACAACTTGACCTTTTTCACCGTTTCCAAATACTAAATTTTCATTAAGAATTTAGACATATTTGTACTCACATTTTCTGTCCTGTTTTGAGTTTTGTATCCTTTAAATTTTGCAGCTCATATTCTGTTCAAAAGGTTGTCTTATAATATTTCAGATTCGGGTGACGGATGAACGTGTAAATACTGTAGAAACAAGATACAACTGGCAACACGTAGCGATTTTTCAACAGATGTAACAGAAGCTACGAATCTCACATTTTATCCTAAATCGTACATATTGAAAATGAAGAGCATATCCCATGCTTCATAACTAAAATAATACAATAATAAAACCACATAAAGGATGTAAAACGTTTTTATATATAACAAAGAATATACAACCTTAATAATTGTCTTATCTATTTTGCATCTTTATAGAATAAAATATCTTTTTTTTTTCAGTTTTGTTCGATTAATAATAAGTCTAAATCATAACCAATTTTAGTTTTTTGCTTTATTTTCACTAATAATCAAACTCTCGTCAAATTTTCTTTAAAATCAATGCAACAAATCTCATTCACCTTCTATCATATTTGGCATCCTACAAAAGTAGTCTTTAAAGGTAACAATATTGTAAAGCAAGTGTAAATGGAGAGAGAAAACCATATATGTAAATCAATTGTTGAGGCCAAAGCCAAATAAATGTAAGATTACATAAATATGTATTCGAACATCAACAGTTGGTAGTAAGTAAGCTCTGTACAAAAGACCAGAAGAGCTTCCTAATTCTCAGGGAAAAAAAAAACAAAAACCCTTCTTTTAATCTCTGCCTCCAAATAATAATTTTTGCATTACATAGGGGAAAAAAAGAACTACAATAAAATCCTTCTATTGGGGACATAAATGTTACAAAAAAAAAAAAGCTTACTTTGTGTAGGAAGCAAGCAGCACAACAAAAATAGAGAAGCAATTAGATGATGATGATGATGACAGAGAGACAGACCTCATGAAATCTCCAAGCCTATTTACACAAACTCATGGCTCATAACTTTAAGTCATATCCAATTGTTTGTACTTGTACTTTGTAATTGTATCAACTTCACAAGCCACTTGTTAAGTTACCTTACTTACCCCAACCCATTTCAGCTTTTACTTTTTTACCATCAAGATTCTACAACAAAGAAAAGAGAGGCAGATACGCTGGTGTTTTAAAATTGGTTGGTGGATGAAGGGTATTTTTGACATTTGGTTAATACAAATTAAGATATGTACCTGGAGTTGCTAATGCTAAGAATCTGTGAAAGCGTTGTAGTCTTGTGTGGGCAATGGCATGACGAGAAGTTGATGGGACATTTCTTCTTTTTCTTCTTTCTCGGAAGAAGAAATCTTCTGTATCGAGGACATAGGAGATCTGCCAGCACTCAACTGATTAGAAATCAGATAAACTTCATCAAATAATTATTTTTAATTGTTTTACTCAAACGCTCATCCGCATTTAACGTTTGAAACCAAAATCTGGCTAACGGACACCAATTATTTAAGGAAAAATCCTGGACTAGCAGAGGAAAATAATTACTGTCAAGATTTAAAAAAAAAATCATATGATTCACAACGAATCACATACTACAGTCCAACGAATCACCATACATTTATGAACTGAATCATACTGAACCTGAAGAATTCCATAAAATCTGTTCATGATTTGCTACCTTACTTTTTTGTGAAGGGATATTTAAAGTTCATTAATCCAAACTTATTGGAAGCCACACAAATAGAAAGGTATTTCTGTTTTGATGGTATTTATTTAAGTTGTAACAAATGAAACCAACATAAATGTGGCAAGCCGGATTAATTTGGTAGAATCTTAAGTACCTTGTCGTTTTCTTTCGTTAATTATGTTATTATTGAACAACAAATATATAACATGTAGCCAGATTTTGCGTTATTAAATGCAAAACCTAAGAGTTCATACGTGTGATACACGCACACGACACTATATTCCCATAATTACTCGGTACTCACACAGGCCACGTGGGTTCCCCTATTGATGTTCACTTCTATTTCACACTATTTTAGTATTCTACAATTTTTATTTAGGGTAGTGATCTGTACACAGCAATTTGTGCTTTATGGAGTTGTACAGTACTAACATATAAAACAAAAATTGTTGCATATGGCTAAAAACTGTTGCGAATGTCCCAACTAGGTTGAGAGAAAACACTATAGTAGTTGTGGTTGTATCTAAATTATTTACAAGAATTTGAAATGAATTAATGTTTTTTTCTTTGTTAAAGTCCCAAATTGTTGTCTTATGAGTATTTGATTGACAATTTATATCATCATTGCCACATTAAAACTTTTACATAATTTTGACACCACAGGTTAATATTTTTTTAGATAAGTTGTTTCTAATTATTTGGGATCACCGTTATGATTTAACTTTTAAAATATCGATATTCGTAGGATATGATGGTCCATTCTTTAGTTCTATTAATATCAAAAGATTACATGGCCTTAGCATGAAAGTGGATTAAGATTAAGGACTTAAAAGCAAGACACGTAACTACAAAAGCGAAAAAAGGGAATGCAATCTTATTCTCCTATTGAAACTTGGTATCAGACTATTAGTAGCAATTTTGACCAACTTAGGTAAAAAAAAAAAAGGTCATTTTAGATTATGTATCATCTCCATTAGGTAAAACGGATAAAAGAAGACGCTTACCCAAAAATGCAACTAGTCAAATGTCACTCAAAATGTATTCAAATGATTACAAACCTCCTAAATTGTTTTACTATAAACAAAGCTTATTAGTATTATTATAATAGTATAGTTTGTGTAATCACATTAGATACAAAACTAATTATAAAATTCCAAAAATTAGAAAAGAAAGTGTCGATGGTCCAACGAAGACAATGAACCACCACTTGTGACATAGCACCACATTCACATGGCTAGAACCATGTAACCTTTAAAAGGAAAATCTAATTAACACGCATCCATCATAAGATTGATCCGGATGTGTCTTGAGATGGAAATTTGAGGCATTCTCTTTATTAGGTGAAGATTAGCACGGAAAATAGAATAGCCTACTAAATCGTCTACAAATTTAGAGCTAAAGCATTGATAGCGAGTCATCAAAAGCAACCTTACTACTATTCCACTTTCCTTTCATAGTGTAAACGTATATTCGATTTTTCAATGACCATAAAGAAGATGTGGCAAACCATTCCACACCATGAGGCAAGGGAAAATGAGAGGCTAAGCTTCAAGATCACTTTTGGGGACAAATGATAATGAAGCATATGTTGTACGTATTTAGTTCTCCTTTTTCGTAATAAATTTGAATGATAATCAAGAACAATACCATAGACGCCAAATTACTTTGAGCTTAATTAACTTATGAGTCGTCTTGTCTTTTGTTTGTGTTTCCGGTATCTAAAATACTTTTTAGGGCAATATACATAAAATGATAAAAGTCACTATATATTTGTCATTTTTGAAGTTTAACCACTATTAATCAAAACTTTCCATAAACACAACCCAAGATTGACGATTTTTTCTATGTCAACCACTATGACCTTCTTTAGTAAGTTAAAGGGGTCAAAATAGAAAGAAAGAATAAAATTAAGTGGCTTAAGTGGAAAGAGTTGTCAAAATTGAGTGGTCAAAACATCCCAATAAAGCCACCCAACTTTGACAAAACTTTCTAAGATCGATCATTTGACCGCCTATAGCATGTTAAAGCGATCACAATAGAAAATGTTGTCAAACTTGGTCGGCCTTATCGAAAAGTTTGATTCAAAATTGTTAAACCTCAAAATGACCAAAATATAATGGCTTTTAGGGTTTATGGTTTATTAATTATTTCACTAATGTTGTAAAGTTTCCAATTAGGAACTAAGTGGCGTACTAGTTGGCACCTAAGCGCTTAATCCCCACTTAGGAAATTAGTGAAGTTATAGGAGCCGTTGAATTCTAAGACCTCATATAGAAACATTTTGAGGAAGAACTTGAGACCGATAGTGGAGAGAAAGTGGATGAAGTTGAATATGAATAAGATGAAGTCCATATCATGGAAGAATATGGAGAAGGTCACTTTAAAAATGGTTTATAGAATTTGTAGTTTCCAAAGGGAAGAAGAGTTTTTTTCTTTTCTTCATCATTCTCGTTCTAATTTGCACATTCTATCTTTTGCTAGATAATTGTGTTTTTATCTACCGACATGAACGACAAGGACTTGCATTTGGTAAGTATCTTCCGAAATTGGAAATGTAGCATGAAGAAACTTTCTATTAGAAAGGCATTTTTTCCTTCATAGACTGAGAGAACCATTAGCAAGTAGGTACCTCGCTAGTGTCAAACTGTTCTATGAGGACCCTTCAACGACAAAAGTTTCTAGGGCAACCTACTATTTGAACATGTTGAAAACTTATTATGGTGATAAAGACTTGAAGCGGTTGTTCTAACACTTGAACATATTTTATTTTGAGCTTGTTATTTACTTTTTCTGCTACGATATTGGTCATATTTGACTTCCCTAAAACTAATTGCTTTACAACTTAGGTAATCTAACTAGCCCCCACTGAACGCCTAGACCGACTAGTTGCTAGTCTACAAAATAGCGATTTTTGCAATACTTTATTTCACTAATAGTATATATTTTGTTTTTGGTCATGATTAAAATCACAACTATACACAAGTTGCTATAGCATAGGAAGACCAAGTTACATATCTTCTCGATAGCACAAAACAAGAGAGAAATCCTCATTTTCATCTTATTTCAAGCACTTATCTTAAAGTTTTCCGTTCATTGCTTAAAGTAACTTACTACTTCTTGTAGTTAAGTAATCAATTCAAGACTAATCTCTTGATAACGTGTCATTCCTTGTAGAGACAAACCTTATCGTTGCTAAAAGGTGAAATATTTATTCTATAGAATTCCACTCTTGACATGGGATTCGACACATAATCAATAACTACGACAATCATCAAGTCAAAAGGCATTATTATGATCTTTCTAGACAAGAGGTTTTGAAGCAACAATGAAAGGAAATATGGTTTTCAGATCGCCAAAGATCTAATTTTCAAATTATCCCAAAAGACAAACTGGGTTTAAGAACAAGGTAACAATGGAACTAAATAGAAATGGTTCATTTCACCACCGAAAGAGCAGTGGCTTTATTAGATCCTATAATATTTTTGGAACCACACTAGAGAAAAATTCTCGTTTTTGTGTCCAGAATAAGTATCATTTATTTGAGGTGTTCAAGATGGGATTGGTGACACATTCTCAACTCTGCAACAACAAATAGATAGAAGACGTTTTTATAGAGGTGCACATGCGCAGTTTAATCATATGCAAAATAAATCGCATACGACAATAACACGGAAGATAATAATTACCTTTGATGAGCTGCAAGACATCTTATACTCCAAACCATTCACCACATGCACGCCTTCCATGGCAGCTGATATAGCAGAAGATTCATCCATGCCTGAGAATTGGCGTTTATTTCTGCAAGTAATTAGGAAACAAATTAAATATTAACATAAATATATACTCATTTACTCAATGTCATAAGAGGTATTAATATTTATTAGTTATTACCTCTGCAACATAATACCAGATTCCTTTTTTCCAGGCACAACAGAAAGAAAATCATTGTGAAGATAAGCTGAAAAATTAGGATCCACAGAAACTGCAACCACTTCAGTCTTTTCATTCCCAACATCCATCAGCTGAATGGTTAGACAAGATGGGCCAGATGACTGCAAAAACATAAGGAAAAAAATAAATAAACCAGAGTTCTTACATATATATGCCAAAAAAATGGGGGAAATGCAAACTTACACATTGAAATCTGTATATGTTCTCCTCATGAAGGAGGACATGTGCATTTTCAAAGTATACAGAATCAAGAAATTTCTCAGGCTTCCGAGATCTTTCATACTCGTATAACTGAAGAAGTTTCATGTCCACCTCATCACCTGCAACATTTTGAAGCTGAATCCAAAAAGGAGTGATTACCAATTAGAAACTTAGTGCGATAGCAATGATTAATGTGTGTAAGACAAAAAGTGGGTGCATGCCTGTTTAACAAGCTTGTAAATTAGCTTCTCCAATGTAAATAACACATAAGATTGATTTCCAATAATCGCCCGACAATCATCTTCAAATTTTGCATTGTCAGATGTTCCATCGAGCAGACTGTATAGAGCACTCATGAATCTGAAAAAGTACAGTGACAGAATAGTGAGGATATATACTTGTCATGAGATTAAGGGTAGGGTATTGTACACAATGGAATGGAATCACAAAGGAATGGAATGAGCTCCACTCCATTCCCTCTTCAATTACAGCATATCAAACACAACCTAAGATGAAGAACTGAATTACCTGGAGTACAAATCAGGTGGGGGTGTGTCCTTAGTAGCTCTCCACTTTGTTTCAGCAGATATCGAATTAAGTTTAGCTGACAATAATCTATCATATAAAACCTGAAAATATCAAACACAGAAAACAAATCACTTGACATATTCAGAAGATCAAAGGCAAGGGTAAAATGGTAAATAAGAAAACTGTATCTGTATGCTTACTTGATGGAGCCTGAAAAGTACATAAAAGTTCTCATTGCCATAAAAGACATTACAATCTTTTTTCCCACCATTATGCAATGGAGATGCCACACGTTTTGCCAATGGTTTTGCAGTGACCAAATAATGTTCTGAAGATTGCAATATTGAAGTCCCGTTTTCATCCTCTATCCCTTCAGCCTCTCCTTCACTTTCTGCTTTCCCATCAACATCATCATGATCTCCATCTTCTTCATTCTCTTCCCTTGAACAATCATCAGCAGCTGACTCACTGCCTGACACATCACCACCTTCCGGAACATTCTCACTGTCCTCATCATATACAGCAAAGTCAGCATCATCAAACTCACCATTCGGTGATAACTCTCCCTCTTCTTTCTCAAATTTAGAAGGTTCATCATATTTCAGAACATTTGGTGCTTTAGTAAAGCTTCCATTTGCCACTGTTTCATCGATGTTTGACTTTGTTTGACCAACTTCATGAACGTTATTTGGTTTTGGAAGAGTTGGATCACGTCCTTGGATATCTTTTTCACCAACATTCTTCACCTCTTTCTCTACTCTCAATCCATCTTCTTTGGTCAAAGCACCTCCATTGACCAAGGTGTTCTTACTTGGATCTACTCTTTTTGGCGAAATTACATCATCGCCATTGGAAGTTTGTTTTCCTTGCTTGATGTTAAGGTTACCTGTGCCACTATCAGCACCTGGACTTCCATCACTCTCGCCAGCTGTACCTTCATTTTTGGCAGATGTCTCAACATCTTCAACATTGTCAGGGCGAGAAGGAACACCAAGCATTGGCTCCAAGAATGTGGTCCAAAGTTTCAATACTTTGTTTAATTGTTCCTTGCTTGTGCAAATCTCTTCGCATGAATATTTAATAAGTTTAAATAAATCTTCATGAATATCCTTGTCATTAAACTCAAATTCAAGATTCGGGACAACAGAATGTCGATTTCCAGCTGCAATACTAAGAAGGACATCATCGTCTTTCTGGCTCTTTTCCTTTGTTTCTTTAATCTCAGCCACTAAGCCTGGTCATCAAGAAAATAAAAAGGCTTTTAGTTTGTATTATTAAAAAGGGTAAATTGCATTTTTGGTCCCTAAGTATAGCTGATTTTTGCAATTTTTGTCCGAAAAATAGTCATTTACTTGGAACAGGGACCAAAAATGTTACAGAAACCTTACATTAGAACCATTAAATGCAAGTAAAAGTCTTTTACGACCAAAATTGAAAAAATCAGCTACACACAGGGACCAAATATGTAAATTTCTCTATTATAAAAGAAGCAGCAGCAATCAAGATTGACTTACATTTGGGGTTCAAATTCTTTGAATCTTGTTGCTTGAAATAGAAGCTGCGGTGGTCAAGTGATTTGTAATGGTTCTTTGAATAAATATCAGCCCAAACTTTGTTAAAATCTGAACGACACTTTGTCCACTCCTCTTGTTTCTGCTTCATTCGAATCAATACAACAGGCAATGCAACAGGAAGGTTTTTACGCAGTGTGTCCATCACATCAAGACCATGATCCCCATACAGACGTTCAATGCATCGTAAATTCAGAACTACAAAAGAAGAAATAACAAATAATCCGAGAATTAAGACCAAAATACAAACCAAAATGCATGTTGCTTATGTATAATATGTCAAATAATCACCTGAAAAGTGGTCTTCCATACGGATGGGTGCATCTGTACCAATCGAACGGTCGTTAATTCCATTTAGTAATTCTTCAGCACGTTTAATAGTTGAACTCACAGACTCCAACAACATGTCCAGCTCAAACCTATAAGCATCATTGAAAACAAGTTACTTACTTCATCATTTGATGTGTGTATATATATATTTGTTTTAGGGAAAATATTGTATTGTATTTGTACCTATCGTCTTCACATCTAAACAGGCTTTCTTCATATTGGTTTCTACGCATATGTTTAAAAGAGTAATCCTCACTACCAGAAGTCACAGACACCCATAGATCATTCAGTACTTGAGTACCAAGCTCTGATCTTTGGCTTACTGATGGAATCGGATACTATAAAACACCAAATACCAAATATAAACTGTCAAACCATGAAAAAGAAAAAAGAAAAATATTTATCAGACTTACATCATCAGGAAGAAGTCTGTAGCTAGGAGTGCAACGCTGACAATTAGAAAGGTCAAGCTCTTGAATAGATTTCCCCCAATATTTCTCTTTGTATCTGTCTTTCTCTTTATTAGCATCAATGTCACGCCTATGTTCCCTTTCTTTCTCATCTGTCCTTGTTGACTTAGAAACATTCCATAAAGCTTCTGTTAAATTACAAGGCAAACAAGAACAAAGCTCAGAGACATGATTTAACAACCTAACAGCATGTGAAATGATAACAGAATTGCACACCAAGTGCGCGATTAATTAACTTTTGGGCAAATTGTGGGAAATAGCAACGTACTTTACAATTGCTACAAACATTGACACTGTACTTTATTTTTTATCCATAATAGCAATGTATTTACATTTCGTTACAGATAATAGCAATATATAACTTGAAATTTATAAAATGTTAACAGGTTTCATGTTGCATGTTGTTATTATTGACATGGTATGGAATTGTATTTACATTGCTAGTATGTGTATAATAATGTAAGCACTTTGCTATCATGGGTAAAATTCAAAGTGCATTTTACAAGTTCCAGGTTACATGGGGTTATTATCGGAAAAGAATGTATGTATCTTTCTACTATGGGTAAAATATGTAAGCAAATTGCTATTATGGAAAAAAATGAAGTACAATGTCTATATTGGTAAAAAATAGTATAGTATGTTGCTATTTCCAGCAATTTTCCCTTAAACTTGTATGTTAAAAAATGTGTATACAAACAGAACAAAAACAAGTAGTCACACATACTTTTGTCCATAACACCAGCAAGGAACTCATCTGCAAACAAGATACATTAGTAACAATACAAAAGGAGTTCTCAAAAGAGTAAAACAAAAAATATGTAAACTAAAAGGCACCTATGTTTTCACAACGTTCCAAAAATGCACCAAATCCTTCCATAAGATCTGTATGCTTCCCAAGTAAATCGGAAACCTGAAAAAGAAAATTCAAAGACATCAAATTTAACAGCATACACTGTCTGATTCAAAGAAAAAAAAAAAAAAAAAAAAAAAAACTTCTTCTGCAGCATTGTATTTTTTTCAAGTAATGCCAAATAAAAAGACAACTGGGTATAAAATATATACCAAGCTCTGTAATTCCTTCCTGGTAATTATTTCTGTACTGTATATATGAAGGCATTTCAAGAATGCTTGATAATCATCCGGATTGCGTAATCTACTCTTCACATTCTCACAGAAAGTAAATTCTTGGCTATACATACCTATAATTAACAAATACCAAACTGTTAAAAAAACTTTGAAAAAAAAAAACTGAATCAATATGAAAAAAGCATCTACTACTCACTTTTGAGGGCATCTTTATCATCATATGGAGCTGAACCTGAATGTACTCCAAAATCTTCCACTTTACGTGCAGATTTCCGTTTGATGTCCTTATCCCTGTTGTTATCAAGATCAGGATCATCACTATTTCTCCTCTCCCTACTGTCCTTCTTCCTCTGATCTTTGTGAAGTTTCATCATTGATTTATCATCCATATCAGGACAATCAACACTCGTGTCCCTTTCAGCATGTGGACCATTGACCCTATCTCTCCTCCCTCGTTGCTAATCAATAATAACAAAATCAACCCCTTAGAAAATCAAGAAAAATATATATATGAAAATGTTGAAAAGTTACTACCTTATCCATCTGTGCCAGTCTGAGTGGGGCCCCACCTGAGCTCCGATCATATGCATGCCGCCCTAACGAAGCTTGATGTGCAGATGCAGCAGCAGAAGCATCCGGTAAAAATCTTGTGAATTCATCAAGAAGATCCGGATGATCATCAAAAAGTGAGGCTACCTGCATAAATTACAAACTCTCACCAAAGGGTAGGATGATTAATGATTTTATTTAAAAAAGTGAAAATAGAGAAGTTTACCTCATGATAGACTTCGTTGATACCCTTGTGCTCTTTTCTATACATGTTCAAGATGTCCAAAAATGATTTGTAAACATGATCATCATTTTGAAAACGTTTCTGCACACAAAGGGTAGGATTGTCATATTCAAAAAACTCAAAATATGGCAATGCTGATGATGGTCTACCTTTATTTTGTTTACAAAGCTTATAGCTTCTTCAAACTCCACTGTTCTCTTTGGTGGCACCTCATCCTCCTCAATAACAGTAATTTCATAACCCTTGGGCAAGAAGGTGTTAAATCCAAAAATTAAATTATTGTGACCTCTAAATAAATCTTTCACCCTTGCTATGACACCAGTAGTATCAATTCTGCATCAGAGAAACAATTCTCAATTAGGCCGAGTCAATGTTATATAATGATATACTTTCAATAGAAAATTACGTACCTTTGAGCTTTAAAATCTTTCATCACATCAAGAAACATGTCATATTTCTCTCTCTGATCTTGAAACATGTCTTTGACCTCCTTTAAATAAGTCAATGCATCATTGGTTGTGAGTTTTTGGGCACTGCTAGCACCTCCCCCACTCCCACCCCCAGCACCTCCCCCTCCTCCTCCTCCTCCTCCTCCTACACCAGCACCTGCCCCTCCTCCTGCTCCTTCACTTCCTCCTCCTCCTCCCGGGACTTGTGGTTGGCCATATCTTCAATATAAAAAGAGAAGTATAAAAAATAAAATTTTAAATTTGCTATTAACAGTATGATAAATAACAAAGATAAGTTTAAATGGCATGTGCAAACAATTCTAAGATCGTCTAATAAATCTTGCGTAATTTCCCACAGTTTGTTTCATGTCATGTGATGTAACACCCTGTGGAACTTTTTGGTTTTAATTCCACTCACTTAAAAAGATTTCATTTCATGCACCCATTGAAAGAGTCAACTGAAGAATAAATAGTACTAAATTTATTGATATTTTCAATTGACTTTTTCCTTTTTCTCATTTTGGTGTTCTGATAGCCACATTTTTGCCACAACGATATCATACCACCAAACCCTAAAAAGGCTAGAAACAAAAATCTACACGGTCTGACAGAGTTGAGAATTAGAGACTTCGCTCATAAATTAAATTAAAAACAAAAAAAAAAAAAAAGAGAAATGAAGAACACAGCCTAATAAAAAGGTCAAGAGTAGATGCGATTTTGAACACCAATTCATTTAAATCGTACAATTCCTTTTTCAAAAAAGCATGTTACATCGACCTAAATCCAGCAGTTTCAAAACTAAACCCTATAAAAGTTTAAGCAAATCCTACGTCACAAAAAATTATGAAAAAAGAAAATTGCTTGAGACAGACACACAAAAAAAAAAAAAGATTATCCCTACATCAAATCACCGCAACACATAAAAAGGACTCGTAATCAGAGCATGAATGAGCACCAAAACCACGAAATTAAAGCAATTGAAAACAAGAACTTACGATTCCCCTCGGGAAGAACCAAATGGCCTCTTAAATTGAGAGCTACCATATCCATCATCTCGTAATCGTTTCATCCCTGCAGATAATGACCGCATAACAAGCTTTGTTAAGGATAAACGTAAATCAGAGACAAATTGCAGTAAATCTACTTGATAAATTATGAATGAGAGAAAAAGGCAAACCTGTGAAGTAACCCTCAGGGAAAAAATTGGGGCAGATCTAAGCACCCAACAAAATGAAACAACTTCAATCACCTTTGGATCGAAGTTTTGAAAACAATGATTACTTGTTTGTAGCAAAACCAAACGAGGTTGGAGAAGAGGAAATAAGCGGTGAAACAGAAAAGAGGTGAAGAAATTTTTGTATTGTGCGGAGTGATAGATAATCTAAATTCCGTGACACTATTTATATTAAAGTAAAATCGGAAATGCAGGGAGATTGTCTTCAAAAAAAAAGTAAACTTTTGGGATTTGGGAGGGCAACACTTGGGCTTTCTTTCTATTTCTAAACCAGCCAAACACTTCCTTTCTACACTTGGGCTTTTACCAGTTGATTAATAACTGGTAACTGGATCATAAATGTGTGCTCTTTTATTTTGTGAAAATGACTTTATGCGCATTCGAAACCATGACCTTCAAAGTCCATTTTACAAAATGATTAGTTGTTCCGAGATAAATCTTCAAATGATTAAGGTTTTCACTGCTTGTGTAAATCTGGATTTACTAATTATGCAATTTGCATTTGACTATTTGGTTTAGATTTTCGGATTTTTTCTGATGAGTTTTCAGCAAAATCGAATTATAATTTTGGATTTCGGATTAGTTATCGTTTATAAAATTATAACGGAATAATAAAAAAATCAAATAAAAGTTTATTATTTATTTATTTATATATATATTTCTTATAATTACTTATTAATCTATTAAATTGTATTTTTATATAGATTAGAACATAGAGTAAATTACATGAATAGGAATGGTCCTTATGGTTTGAGGTAATTTGTACGTTTGGTCCCTAACTTTTTTTTTATTAGAAAGTCTCTACTGTTTGTTTTTGTTACACCTTTGCTCTCTATCTTACCTAAAAAAATTATTATTTAAATAGGGAAAATTGTAGGGTAGGTAAGGTAAGACGAGAGGGATGAGGTTGGTTCTGTGTTTATTTAAATAAATTAAAAAATCAAGGGCAACATATTTTTTTAACTAATACAGGGACCAAACGCATAACAAAAACAAACAGTAAAGACCTTCCGAGTTAAAAAAATAAGTTAAGGATCAAACATACAAATCACCCTAAACCATAGGGACCATTCGTGTAATTTACTCTAGAATGTATTATCCAATAAAATACATTAATGTATACTTCTCATCAAAAGAGTTTTATCTATAAAATATTAAATTATAATATATTTCTCAAATTCTTGTTCATAAATTTTAATTCTCAACCAAACAATGGAAGGAAACAAATTATAACATTTTTAGAGGATAGATTTTTAGCGAAAAAAAAAATGTTATTATTTTCTTTCATTTCCTTCCATTGTATTATTTTCTTTCATTTCCTTCCATTGTTTTCATTCTCCTCCTTATATAAAACTCGAAAAACACATTTTATTATCATTCTTTTCTTTTTGCACATTAAAAAAAAAACATAACTTTTCTCTCATTTCCATCCCCTTTTTTCCTTAAAAAACTTGAAAATAGAGTGTAAGATTAGGTAGTAAAACACTCATTTATGCATATTTTTGTAGGATGTGTCTTCGAAAATGGTTTTCTTTTATATTTTTTATCGTCTAAATGTAATATATATTTTTTTCAGCCATGTTGCTCAAAGCGTATCTATAACAACCCAAAAACAATACTAAAATTTTTCATTTAAAAACTATTAGTTTTCATTCATTGATTGTATCAAAAGCCATTATCCATTACAAAATTCCAAAACATTAGAGTACAGATACATCAAGTGCGAAAATCATGTGAGGAAGATGTTGTGTCATAACATGGGGCTCTTTCCTTTTGAGCTGAAAGTACTTGAAACCATAAACATAAACTATAAGCATAAAGCTTAGTGAGCTTCCCAAATTACTACATACATCATACATATCATATAACAGCATGTGGCTATGTCAGGTATGTATCAACCCCCGGGTTCGTATCAACCCCAAGTCCTTTCTACACTTGGGCTTTTACCAGTTGATTCATTTCTCAAATAACTGGTAACTGGATCATAAATGAATGTGTGCTCTTTTATTTTGTGAAAATGACTTTGTGCGCATTCGAAACCATGACCTTCAAAGTCCATTTTACAAAATGATTAGTTGTTCCGAGATAAATGTTCAAATGATTAAGGTTTTCACTGCTTGTGTAAATCTAGATTGTCTAATTATTATGCAATTTGCATTTGACTATTTGGTTTAGATTTTCGGATTTTTTTGATGAGTTTTCAGCAAAATCGAATTATAATTTTGGATTTCGGATTAGTTATCGTTTATAAAATTATAACGGAATAATAAAAAAAATCAAATAAAAGTTTATTATTTATTTATTTATATATATTTGTTTTCAATACATGTTATAATTACTTATTAATCTATTAAATTGTATTTTTATATAGATTAGAACATAGAGTAAATTACATGAATAGGAATGTTCCTTATGGTTTGAGGTAATTTGTACGTTTGGTTCCTAACTTTTTTTTATTAGAAAGTCTCTACTGTTTGTTTTTGTTACGTCTTTGGTCCCTATCTTACCTAAAAAGATTATTATTTAAATAGGGAAAAATTGTGTGGTATGTAAGGTAAGCCGAGAGGGATGAGGTTGGTGGTGTGTTTATTTAAATAAATTATAAAATCAAGGGCAACATAGTTTTTTTAACTAATATAAGGACCAAGCGCGTAATAAAAACAAAGAGTAGGGACCTTCCGAGTTAAATAAGATAAATTAAGGATCAAACGTGCAAATCACGTTAAACCATAGGGACCATTCATGTAATTTACTCTAGAATGTATTATCCAATAAAATACATTAATGTATACTTCTCATCAAAAAAGTTTTATCTATAAAATATTAAATTATAATATATATCTCAAATTCTTATTCAACCAAACAATGGAAGGAAACAAATTATAACATTTTTAGGGGATATATTTTTAGCGAAAAAAAAAATGTTATTATTTTCTTTCATTTCCTTCCATTGTTTTCATTTTCCTCCTTATATAAAACTCAAAAAACACATTTTATTATCATTCTTTTATTTTTGCACATTAAGAAAAAAAAAACATAACTTTTCTCTCGTTTCCATCCCTTTTTTCCTTAAAAAACTTGAAAATAGAGTGTAAGATTAGGTAGTAAACACTCATTTATGCATATTTTTGTAGGATGTGTCTTCGAAAATGGTTTTCTTTTACATTTTTTATCGTCTAAATGTAATATATATATATATATATATATATATATATATATATATATATATATATATACTCATTAGATTCATCCATTATATATTTTTTTCAGCCATGTTGCTCAAAGCATATCTATAACGACCCAAAAACAATACTAAAATTTTTCATTTAAAAACTATTAGTTTTCATTCATTGATTGTATCAAAAGCCATTATCCATTACAAAATTCCAAAACATTAGAGTACAGATACATCAAGTGCGAAAATCATGTGGGGAAGATGTTGTGTCATAACGTCGGCCTCTTCCCTTTTGACCTGGAAGTACTTGAAACCATAAATATAAACTATAAGCATAAAGCTTAGTGAGCTTCCCAAATTACTACAGACATCATACATATCATATAACAGCATGTGGCTATGTCAGGTATGCATCAACCCCCGGGTTCGTATCAACCCCAAGTTCATAATGACTCTGAGCCCATATAGCTTAATACATAAATTATACAAGCACACAAAAAAAATCATACGATAACATACAGTTCTACTCATACAATACAATGGGTCGGCCTTGGTGCCTTCGGCCCACTTAAGGTGGTAAGAAGACTCACCTCACAGACAGATGAAAAGCTGAACAGACACGTTGCTCTGTAATCCTCACTACTTGTCACCTTTACGAACAATAGTAACCAAAACTCAAACTACCATTCAAATACCTAAAATACCCCTAGGTCAAATCCTAGTAAAAATCCATGTTAAATCAACCGAGTCAATCGAGTTGACTTGGTACGTGGTGTATACTCCTCGTGTATGCAGGACGTACCTCACAGTTGACTGAGATCGGGGAGCTAACCTCGTACGCTTAGCGTACCCTTCAGTATGCCCTGCGTATGAGGTTGCTTGCCAACCTCCTAAATAAGTGTGTAATCCCTTAAGCATTTACGTCCAAAGTTCAAATCTAGATCACAAAAAGATGCTCTAAACCATAAAGTTGATGGGTTTTGGTCATAAGAACATCCTATGTGCTCATACAAACCCTAATGCTTGGATCTAGGTTTATCTATTATACATGCAAGCTATCCAAGACTATAAACCCTAATTCTAGCATTCAAGTAATCATATTAACATGAGAATAGGTTTAAGATATTACCTTGATTGTTATGTAGCAATAACAATCCCAATTCCTTCTTGTATTGACTTTAGAAAGCTTAGAGTCACAAATGTCACTCCTTTAATGGTTCACAAACACCAAGAGCAAGAGGATGAAGAGGAGAGAGGATGGAGGCTGCCCTAAAACGTGTGAAACCCTAGAAGGATGCTTAGCCATGTTTTTGGGTCATAAGGGATCTATATATATAGGAGGCTATTAGGGTTATCTAACAAGGAAACCCTAAATTGGATGCTTAAGCCCTAAGCAACGCATAGATTCCTTTCCTTAAGGCCTTGGACGATTTCCTCATGGGCTTTCCCATAGAATTCGTCCACTCCTTAATATAAGGCAATTCATAGCCCAAATTGCAATTATCTTATAATTACAATTCCAGTCCTTAAGTTTAATTAATCTCTTTTAGTCACAAAACTAATTACCAATTAATTATTGACTAATATTAATTTAAACAATATGATTTCTCCTTTAATATATTATTCTCATAATATATTAATAAATCATATTTAATCCTTTCTCTCCATAATTCATCCTATCAAGTTGCTTTGGTGAAGGCAACCCAAAAGGACCATGCACCAGCGGGTCAAGTACATACCAAAATAGTTATGGACTTAGACACCAATCCAACAGTCTCCCACTTGGATAAGTCTAATAACTATTATGCGTATGTCTTCAGATCCTGATCTGCAATCGTAGCTTTCCAAAGCCGCTGTCAACTCTGATCCTATCATATACGCGTGTCCTTTAGATAAGGGATCATATATTCCTCCATTCTAGATATCGTATGAGATATGATTTTAAATCATTCTCTTTGTACTATTTCTCGACTTCTGATTTATGACGACTGACTAATTGAACAAATCAAATTAGCCCTAGCCCGGCCGAGCATTTACGTTTGCCATCACTAAATCATCGAGGGGCCCAAAGATATCACTTTTATCCTACTTCGGATAAAAGGAACGGATAAACTTTGATTCAATGATCGCTTGTACTCACTCACCGAATCACACACAACAATATGTTTTATGACACCAAGTTACTAGTGCGTTTTCATATTATCAATGTGCAACCGATTAGCAAGATACAACTCACACATCTCGGTTTCAAGAGTATAAGATGTTATCGTCTCGCCAATCACTCGTGATACAATCCATGGAGTGATCCAAGTGAGCGTGGGTTTGATCCAATGCTCAAATTCATATTCATAAGCACTCATGAACGTTGCAGCAAACATTTGCTTATGTCTAATACTCTTTTAGACAATCCACACATCAATTCACTACAATCTTCATTCATACCTACTTCCAACATTTGAACGACTGTGGCCCATTCGAATAATTTGACTGTTCTTAATCAATTAAATTATTCAGGAAGTCAAAACATGCAAAGTGAAACACAAGAATAATACTAATCCCATATGGCCTCAACCCTTTGAGCATAAATAAAACACCTTTTATTTATCACCATATCGATTACTCATTATTTGTCGTTTCGGGTAATCAACTTCTTACTTGAATTATTACACTTGTCCCATGCTCTTAGCATGCACACAATGTTTACCTATGGTTCTTACTTTGTGAAATAGATCAAATGAACACATTTCCAATCATACTCATTTCACAACTCCAAATCCTTCTTCATAAGTGAAAGAATATCAAATTCTTGCCACTTATAGAATATGCTAGATTCTAACATTTTATGCAATGATCCTTTCGTAATGTCATAGCACAAAAGTCACAAAGACTATTGCCAACGATATTACAAAGTCCTATATCGGAGATTGTTACAATATAATTCCTTAGATATGATGTAACATCCCCCTCTGGCACGTATCACAATATTGTCCGCTTTGGGCCACTCGGCACGAGGACTTCCCAGGGGGTCACCCATCCTGGTACTACTCCCGCCCGAGCATGCTTAACTGCAGAGTTCTTATGGGATCTGCTGCCCTCACGACTTTAAAATGCGTTGTTATAGGGAAGATATCCACACCCCTTATAAGGAATGTTTAGTTCTCCTTCCTAGCGGATGTGGGATCAGATCTAACCCACTTTCACCCCCCATTATAGGGTTCGACATCCCCGTCGAACACATCGACCCGTGCCCTAGCTCTGATACCATTTGTAACATCCCCCTCTGGCACGTATCACAATATTGTCCGCTTTGGGCCACTCGGCACGAGGACTTCCCAGGGGGTCACCCATCCTGGTACTACTTCCGCCCGAGCACGCTTAACTGCAGAGTTCTTATGGGATCTGCTGCCCTCACGGTTTTAAAACGCGTTGTTATAGGGAAGGTATCCACACCCTTTATAAGGAATGCTTAGTTCTCCTTCCTAGCCGATGTGGGATCAGATCTAACCCACTTAATTGTAACGCCTGTGTTTCCGGGCTTGCCATTTTTAGCAATGTAATAGTCTAGGTTAACCTTTGTAACCCGTTTTGAAATAATAAGAGTGTATTATTTGAGTATTATGTGTTTTGTGCTTAATTGCTTAATTATGTGGTTTGATTAATTAAGAATAAAAATAAGCGTCAAAATTTAAGTGTAAAATGAACTTAATATCTTTGGTTAATGTTGTAGTAGTTGAAACGAGGTTTCCGAATATATAAAGAACGCCTAAATCTGACTTCGTATGAGGAAGTTATGATTTATCGAAGTTTCGGCTTAGCGGTATGCAGCCTGAAATACTCGATTTGAGATCGAGCGGTTTTTAGCCGAAGCAATCTAAACGAGGATCGAAGGACTCGTTGTTGGTATCGAAGCGATAAAAAGTAGGCGAGAACGGACGTCAAACGAAGAAGTTATAAATTTATAACGAAGTTTTTCTGTCGCGGCCTATTAAAAATAAATAATAAAAATAAAGTCAAAATTAGCCGACAGAGTCTAAACGAAAGTTGTAGAGCGTAGTCTCACCTTCGCATGGATATAAAGAACGTCGAAAACGGAATTCGTATGAAGAAGATATGAATTTCCAAAGTTTATTAAATAATTTGTATTTAACTTTAATTGGAAAATCCGGCATTATCTGAAGGGGAGTCAGCGATCTGATCCGAAGTACGCCCCATGTAACGACCCGTCTCCGGTATGAAGATTCCATAGTATTTAATTAGAAGTTTGCAAGAGGGACTCGGCGAGTTCATGGCCTGACTCGCCGAGTAGGGACGGGATTTTATGCACGTGTTAGTCGGCGACTCGGCGAGTCCATATTCGGGACTCGGCGAGTCTGCCTGCCTGGAAGAAACCCTAAATCCCCGGGTTGCTCACTATTTAATCCACCTTATAGCCCCCAATCTCGCCTCCTTCACCCTCAGAGAGCTGTGAGAAAACCATAATCCATCCTTGAGTGATTTAAGTGTTCTTGTGTGAAATTTTGAAGGCTTGAAGAAGAAGAAAAAGAAAGGAGCAAGGGGAAGAGGTGTAGAGCAAAGATCCAAGGGCAAACCAGAGTTCATTGAGGTATTCTTCGGATTTCCTCTCGTTTTATGCTTTAAACCTCCATTAGAACCCTTCTAGAAATAGTTTGATGCTTTTCTCAAGCCTTATGATTGTATGGATGCCCTAATAGGTCGAGATATCCTTAGATCTGTTCATTTAGGAGTTGTATAACCCGGATCTATTGCCTTTTTGAAGATACTTTGCATGAAAACCCTAGATCTAGCCTTTATTATGCTTTTTGAGCCATTTTAGCTTCATGGATGCATATGGGCACGTAAAGATAGAATCTTTACGTGCTAATCGAGTTAAGGGAGCCCAGATCTATAAGTTTTATACACTGGATTCAAGCAGAATTGAGTTTAGAGTTGCTGCATGCAAGCGACTCGGCGAGTCGAAAGAACGACTCGGCGAGTCGAGTCGCGAGTCCCCGATTTTCCCGTTTTTGAGTGATGCCGAGTGGGACCAGTGAGTGGTAGAGTGGACTCAGCGAGTTTGAGGTCAGACTCAGTGATGGAGGGACTCGGCGAGTTGTTCATACAACTCGGCGAGTCCAAGGCAATCTTCTTAGCTCGAAGAACAACTCGTCGAGTTGTTCATACGACTCGGCGAGTCGGATGCAGATCGCCTGAGTGTTTGATTCGAAAGGGAACTCGTCGAGTTGATGCCATACTCGACGAGTAGCAGCGAGTAGGGTTGAGAAGTGAGAATAGGGACTCGGCGAGTTGGCGGCCCAACTCGGCGAGTCAGGTCAACTGTGGGTTGACTTTGACCAGGAGAGTTGACTTTGATCAGGAGAGTTAACTTTGACCAAGGGTAAAAGAGTCATTTTACCCCAGTGCAGTGATTAGCATTTGATTGAGTGTGTTATGGATTTGTAGCCGGGGAGATACCGGAGCAGCAACAGTTAGCTTCTAGAGCCATACACACAACAGCCAGTTCACGAGGTGAGTTTCCTTCTAGTAGGAACGGGTCTACGGTCACAATGCCAGCCCGTTTAGTTAGTAGCAGTTTCGGACTTCAGTCCGAAGCAGTAGTTCAGTATGCTTGATGTCTATGTGATTCAAACACGTTGTGTGTTATATGTTCCGGACTACGGGCCGATGCAGTATGCAGTATATGTGTTTATGTTAGTTGATATGTGTTATGCCATGCTATGATGAGTAGTTCCGGACTTCGGTCCGATGCAGTCAGTTCCGGACTTCGGTCCAATGCAGTTAGTTCCGGACTTCGGTCCGATGCAGTGAGTTCCGGACTTCGGTCCGATGCAGTCAGTTCCGGACTTCAGTCCGATGCAGCTAGTTCCGGACTTCGGTCCGATGCAGTGGGCAAGGCCTAGTATGTGTTTTATATGTATTGTATGGTATGTGGTAGTTTGGGGGAGCTCACTAAGCTTCGTGCTTACAGTTTCAGTTTTGGTTTCAGGTACTTCCGCAAGCAAAGGGAAGAGCTCGGGATGATGGCATCGCACACACCACAATTTAGTTTTGTCCTGGGAGTTGATTCAGCTTTTGATATGTTTGGATACAGTTGTGATACATCTTTTTCACAGTATTTTATCATGGTTGTTATTATGTGACACTCAGATTTATGGTTTTTGGTTATATTAAAAACTAAATTTTTGGGTAGTATTTTTGGGTCGTTTCAAGTTGGTATCAGAGCCTTGGTTTTAGGGATTCGGATACACTTCCGGGTGTATCTGAACTCAAACTAAGGGGAAATAAAAAGATTTTTAAAAAGGAAAATGTTTCCTAAAGAATTTTGAAAGCACTTAGAAAGAAAGAAATTTTTAAACGAGATAAGGGTGTGGTGCATGCGATCAGCCGAGCTCAAGTAAGTACTCCCAAATTACCCATACAAGTTAATTGTTCAGTTCCAGTTCCAGTTTCGGTTTCAGTAGAACAGCATGCTAGTATAGGACTAAGGATCTAGGAGGATGCCTTATGTGTCTGCTATATGTGTTTCAGCTTTATGATTATTGCATGCTAGTATTGAGTAGACAGCAGTAGGATAGCCTGTTTAGGTTATGCCTGATAGTATGAGCTTAACATTGTATGCTAGTATAGTTTCCTCGTTATGGGGATAGAATTGCTTGAGTAGTTCTTGTGTCCGAATGCTGCTTGCTTTGTGCTTTGTGGGACTCTGAGTGATGGGAATTAGCCATTAGGTGAATACGTCACACCACATGTGATCAGGGTTGAATAATCTCAGAGTGCTGGATTTGGCCCTACTGCGCAGCTCTTGTCTGAGTCCAACCATTATAGGGACGAGTCTTTTACTTGAAGGATTATCTGAGCCTCGTCGCATGTGATGGTATTCAGGTGGTGGCTAATTAGCATTATAAGGAGGCCTTCAGCAGCTGAGGACTGGTTGAGTGGAGTCAGAGATTTCCCTAGGGCAAGCCTAGGATGAGAGTAGCAGAGATCAGTAGTAGTAGAAGCGACTTGGTGGAGTCAAGGCAGTTCTTGAGGAAAGTATGGATAGATGTGGAAGGTAGTATGGGCCCGTACTACTGAAAGCAGAGGATCCGTACTCGAATCAAGGAAGGCCGAGACAAGACCAGGAAGCTAGTTGTAGCATCAATGATCCCTCGAGATATTTCAGTTTTCTGATGTCATTGTGATGTGTTTCAGAATGGTGGTTTTGCGTTCGAGACCAGCAGCCGGCAGTGGAGGTGCCGGGGAGGGATCAGGTTCAGGCTCGGGGGACGAGCGTATGGATGAGCAGACCCGAGAGTTTCTTTCTTCAGAGATTACTCGTATCATTATAGAGCAGACTCCTGTGATCTTCGGTTCGATCAAGGAGGGTATCCAAGAGCTGATGGATGAGAGGTTGGGCACTTTCCGTGCCGAGGTGGCGGCCATGACGGGTTCGCGCACACTTACTTTCAGGGAGTTCCGGACATGTGGGGCTTCAGACTATCATGGGGCGCGGGACCCCGTAGCGAATACGAGATGGTTGGCGGATGTTGTAACGCCTGTGTTTCGGGCTTGCCATTTTTAGCAATGTAATAGTCTAGGTTAACCTTTGTAACCCATTTTGAAGTAATAAGATTGTATTATTTGAGTATTTTGTGTTTTGTGCTTAATTGCTTAATTATGTGGTTTGATTAATTAAGAATAAAAATAAGCGTGAAAATTTAAGTGTAAAATGAACTTAATATCTTTGAATAATGCTGTAGTAGTTGAAACGAGGTTTCCGAATATATATAGAACGCCCAAATCTGACTTCGTATGAGGAAGTTATGATTTATCGAAGTTCCGGCTTAGCGGTATACAACCTGTTTTACTCGATTTGAGATCGAGCGGTTGTTAGCCGAAGCAATCTAAATGAGAATCGAAGATCTCATTGTTGGTATCGAAACGATAAAAAGTTAGGCGAGAACGGACGTCAAACGAAGAAGTTATGAATTTATAACGAAAGTTTCTGTCCCGGCCTATTAAAAATAATTAATAAAAATAAATTCAAAATTAGCCGACGGAGTCTAAACGAAAGTCGTAGAGCGTAGTCTCACCTTCGCGTGGATATAAAGAACGTCGAAAACAGAGTTCGTATGAAGAAGTTATGAATTTCCGAAGTTTATTAATCATTTTGTATTTATTTTTAATTCAAAATTCGGAAGCATTATCCGAACGAGTCATTGATCTGATCCGAGGTACGCGCCGCGTACTCGAGTACGCCCCGCGTACTCCGAGGGTGTCGACATCGCAGCAAGTGGCTTCGGATGACGCATGCGCTTACGATCATTGGAGCAGTACGCGCTGCGTACAGGCGTACGCCCCGCGTAATTGAGGCTTCCAGCCTCTATATAAAGGATCCGAAGACAGCCTTCTTTGTTGTTCAATTTCTTCTCTTCTCTCTAGTCTTTTGCATCGTTTTTCGTGCCGAAGCTATCCCGAAGTCCCGGTATCATACTCTAGCCCCGAGGCAAGTCCCGAGATCCCGAAGATCCCGAAAAGTGCGGTTCCCGAGTCGAAGCTCTGCCCGCGAGAAGTTCGATTTTCGAGGAGATCTTCCAGATCTGCTGAGGAATACTACTTCTATAAGCCGTAGTGCTGTCCGATCATCTTCTGATCAAGTGAGTGTGTAGTTATTTATTCTAATACAATAATACGAAGTATTTTAGATAAAAATACGTGCTATGTGTATATATTTGGTTGTGTTATGTGTGAATGAGTATTCACTCTCTTCTATCTTACAGATCTGCTTATTTCTATACGAGATATGTGTTATGTGTGTGTGCCTCATCTGTTATGTGATATATGTGTTGATTAAAGCATGCTATACAGGTTTTCTTTAAACTATGTATACAAATGTATATTTTTATCTACTAATATGTTGGGTAGAACATGGGTAGACAGTTGGTGTGTAATAAACAGATGAGAGGCCTCGTTGTTGTTTGATTGAGTCATCTAGCGGAGTTTAGATGACGACCACTGGCTATTCTAGACAGTCTTGTGGAAACATTAGCAGGTTCGCCACCTGTAGGTGTTAATGAACTTGGGTGTTCATTCGCTGTACTCCATCCCCCTCATGGTTGCCTTATTTGACTTATATTGCTGAGGTACCCCCGAAGCATGTGTTGTCGCCCCGATGAAATATTCTTAGACTAGGTCCCTTATGTTAGTTGTTTTTAGGGACATTAAAGTGAGAATAACGGGAATGGGTAATTGGGTTATTGTTGGTTGGTGAAAATTAAATATGATATTTATTGTGGGTTGAAAACCCTATATGCTCACCAGGCTCCCAAGCCTGACCCACTCAGTTTTAAATTGTATTACAGGTAGTGGCGGAAGGGCATGAGATGGATGAACCATCAAGTTGTTTTGTTTACAAGTCTGCATATGTTTATATTTGTTATATGACTTGTAATGTATTCGTTTATGCTTATTGGTCTGTATCGGAACATGACACCCCGAGTTTTGATTATAATGAAAATACATTTATTTTATGAAATGCTTCGGTAAACAATGTTTTATCATGTTTTGTTTTTGGGAACAAATTCCGCAACTCTTTCAAATCAAAAGGATTTACTCTGAAAATATTTAAAAGCATAAATGAAAATCGGTCTTTTCTGGCCGAGATTTCGGGGATGTCACAGTTGGTATCAGAGCATTAGTTTAAGCGAACTAGGAATTTGTTGGATTTCTAGACTTAAACTTAGAATGCTAAGTGAAGTTTTGAGATGCGTGTCTGTTATGTTTTAGACACGAGCACTAGTTTATTTTAGGAAAGTTGCCTAAAATGCTTTATGTGCTAAATGTTATATGTTGCCATATATGATATTATGTGTTCGGATCTATGGTCTGTTGCCGACCGGATCTAGAAACCTTATGTGTGTAGGATTCTAAGCGTACGTCTACGATATTAGAACTAGCATGTAAACGTTTCAGAGCGATAAGGATGATTTGAATATCTATCATGATTGAGGATCTAATTTCACCTTATTCGGTGTGTAGATCAAAATGGTGAGAACAAGAAGTGGAGTTGGAAATGCTGACGAAAACAGGAATCAACCACCAGTGATTGAGCCAATACCTATCGTAGCAGCAGCACCTGAGCCAATAACCATGGCTGGTGTGCAATTGATGATTCAGACGATGTTGGATCGTCAGATGGATGAAACTAGACGGTTGCTTCAACAAAATCGTGAAGAAATGTCGATTCGTGTGGAAGAGCTTGAACTGAATGAAGGGCACTCAGAAGGTGGAAACTTCAGTGGGTCTGTTGGTCCAGCCAACCCACCGATAGTTAGGCAAGATAACCATGATGGAAGGAATGATGGAATGGGATGCAAGTACAAGGACTTTTTGACTTGTAAACCATCGACCTTCAATGGAAAGGAGGATCCGATTGGGGTTATGGATTGGATCTCCGAAATGGAGCTAGCCTTCATGACTTGTGGCTGTAGAGGTAAATTACAGACTATCTATGCCGTGCGTCAATTCCGAGGTGGAGCCGTTCGTTGGTGGAACACTCTAGGGAAGACCTTAAGCCCTAATGAGCCACTGCAATTGTCATGGGCAGAGTTCTTGGTGCAGTTCAAGCGCAAGTTCTGCTCGGCTCAAAATCTGTTGGAGTTGGAGAATAAGTTTTTGACATTGACGAAGGGTAGCATGTCAGTTGATGAATACACCAATAACTTCGCCGATAAGATGGAGTTTGCCTTGCGTATCGTTCCAGACGAGCTGACAAAGGTGGATCGGTATGCGAAGGGACTTCCATGGGAGTACGAGGTGCCGGTACGTCAGGCACTTACTCTAGAGGCAGCTATCTGGGCTGCCAAGTCTGTGGAGAACAAGATCAAGGGGAGAACCACCGTCAAGGTTGAGGTTGGTGAGAAAAGGAAGTTTGAAGGAACATCTGGTTCCAGTAAGAAGAGCAAATTCTCGAAATCTGATTCGAAAAAGTTTGGAGGAAAAGGAGGCGAAGCAAAGTGGTGTGATAAGTGTAAGAAAAGGCACTTTGGGAAATGTAGCGAGGATGTGACCTGCTACAAGTGTGGAAAGGTTGGACATTTTGCCAATGAATGTCCGAACAACAAAAGGATGTGTTTTGGGTGTAATGAAGAGGGGCATATTTTGAAAGACTGTCCGAAGAAGAAGGAGGCAGCTAGGCCCAACATTCCACCAAAGTCGAAGGCAAGAGCCTTCCAGATGACACTTGAGGCTGCTAAAGATGAAGCTGATGTCGCTTCAGGTACCTTTCTCGTAAACGAATTACTTGCTCATATATTGTTTGATTCTGGAGCCAACTACTCATTTATTTCGCATGAGTTTGGTAGAAAGCTAGCTTTGCCTGTTGATAGACTAAATAATGCTTTATTAGTCGAAGTAGCTAGTGGCAAGTTTGTACCTGTTAGCCATCGTATGAAAAACGTCTTGATCGACCTTAATGGGAATAAGTTTCTCGAGAAATTATTGCCTATCAAACTTAATGGTTTCGACATCGTGTTGGGAATGGATTGGCTTAGCGCCAATGATGCCGAAATTTTGTGCAAGAAGAAGATAGTTAAAGTAAACCCGCCTGGAAAAGATTCGTTTATGGTGTATGGGGACAAACGCAGAGTGCATTCTGGGATCATTTCTCTAATGAAAGCCAGAAAGTGTTTGACCAAGGGATGTACATCATATTTAGCATTCGTGATTGATGCTAAGAAAGAAAAGAAGGTGATGCAGAGTATTCCAGTGGTGTGTGATTATCCGGAAGTATTTCCCGAAGATCTTCCTGGATTACCACCTGATAGACAAGTGGAGTTCAGAATAGACTTGTTACCAGGGACCACGCCAATAGCAAAAGCACCTTATCGATTAGCACCGACGGAGATGAAGGAGTTAATGATGCAACTTCAGGAGTTGTTGGACAAAGGTTTCATTAGACCTAGTTCATCACCCTGGGGAGCTCCGGTGTTATTTGTAAAGAAGAAAGATGGAAGCATGAGAATGTGCATTGATTACAGAGAGCTGAATAGGGCAACAATAAAGAATAGATATCCGTTGCCGAGGATTGATGACCTATTTGATCAATTGCAAGGTTCGAGCTATTTCTCGAAGATCGATCTTAGGTCAGGATATCATCAGCTGAAGGTAAGAGAGCAAGATATCGAGAAGACTGCATTCAGAACTAGATATGGACACTACGAGTTCTTGGTTATGTCGTTTGGACTAACCAATGATCCAGCAGCGTTCATGGATTTGATGAATAAGGTTTGTAACCCGTTCCTTGATAAATCCGTGATAGTGTTCATAGACGACATTCTGATTTACTCGAAAAGCCAGGAAGAGCATGGCAGACACTTGCGAGAAGAGGTCGTGATGCAGTGGGAGGTCCCAAAGTCTCCATCCGAGATTCGGAGCTTCCTAGGGTTGGCAGGGTATTATTGGAGATTCATTCAGGATTTCTCCAAGATAGCAGTGCCGCTCACCCGACTGACCAAGAAGTCGGTGGTATTTCGTTGGGGGCCTGAGCAGCAGGCAGCGTTCGAGACCCTCAGGCAGAGATTGTGCGAGGCTTCGATTCTTACCTTGCCAGAGGGAGTAGAGGATTTCGTAGTCTACTGTGATGCCTCGATCACAGGTATGGGAGCAGTGTTGATGCAGCGAGGCCATGTGATAGCTTACGCCTCGAGACAGTTGAAGCCTCACGAGGCTAATTATCCTACCCATGATTTAGAGTTGGGGGCGGTTGTGTTTTCCCTCAAGATTTGGAGGCATTACCTTTATGGGGTCCGTTGTACTATCTACACGGATCACAAGAGTTTGAGGTACCTTATGGATCAGCCGAGTCTGAACATGAGGCAGAGGAGATGGTTGGATGTGCTGAAGGATTATGACTGTGAGATCCTTTACCATCCAGGGAAGGCCAACGTGGTGGCCGACGCCCTAAGCCGCAAAGTGTCGGCAGCCCCTATCAGAGATTTGTGTTTGAGGATGACAGTGATCACTCCATTGTTGGAGCGGATCAAGGAGGCTCAGGTTGAGGGCCTCAAGGAGGAGAGGCAAAAGTGCGAGAGGATAGTGGGCAGAGTAGCCTCGTTTGATTATGACAGTCGGGGGTTGCTGACGCTTCACGGGAGGGTATGGGTACCGTACTGGGGAGGAGTACGACAGGTGTTGATGGGCGAGGCTCGTAAGTCTCGATTTTCCATCCACCCAGGGGCGACGAAGATATATCGAGATCTTCGACCCGATTATTGGTGGCCCTGCATAAAGCGGGACGTCGCTTGGTACGTGGAGAGATGCCTGACCTACAGGAAGGTCAAGGCGGAGCACCAGAGGCCTGATGGCAAGATGCAGCCGTTAGACATTCCAGTGTGGAAATGGGAGGACATCACCATGGACTTTATCACCAAGCTTCCCGGGACCGCACGAGGAGTAGACTCGATATGGGTAGTAGTGGATCGGTTGACGAAGAGTGCTCATTTTATTCCGATCCAGGAGAGTATATCGGCAGAGAAGTTAGCCGATATCTATGTGCGTGAGATCGTGGCACGTCATGGAGTGCCGGTATTGGTGGTGTCAAATCGAGATGTCCATTTTACCTCCAGATTTTGGAAGTGGTTCCACGACGAGATGGGTACTCGTATCCATTTCAGCACCGCTTTCCACCCTCAAACGGACGGGCAGAGCGAGAGGACGATTCAGACTCTCGAGGACATGCTCAGGGCATGTGTTTTGGATTTCGGTGGCAGTTGGGATATGTATCTTCCGTTAGCGGAATTTTCGTATAACAACAGTTATCATGCGAGCATTGATCGACCTCCCTTTGAGATGCTTTATGGGAGGAAGTGTAGGACCCCGATTTGTTGGGGCGAGGTCGGCCAGCGAGTCATCGGGAGCACAAAGGTGGTGCTCAAGACGACCGAGTTGATCCAGCAGGTCCGTAGTAGACTGCAGACTGCGCAGAGTCGGCAGAAGAGTTACGCCGATAGGAGGCGTTCAGACTTGGAGTTCCGGGTGGGTGACATGGTCCTTTTGAAGGTCTCACCTTGGAAGGGTGTCATCAGGTTCCGGAAGAGGGGCAAGTTGGGTCCCAGGTTTATCGGTCCTTTCAGGGTTTTGGCCCGGGTGGGTCGGGTTGCTTATCGGTTGGATCTTCCTGAGGAGCTTAATCAGATACACAACACTTTCCATGTGTCTCAGTTGAGGAAGTGTTTGGTGGACGAGTCAGCAGTTGTTCCCCTAGAGGATATTCAGGGTGATAGCAGCCTGAATTATATTGAGAGGCCGGTCGCGGTTCTGGACCGGAAGACAAAGACCCTAAGGAACAAGGAGATTCAGTTAGTGAAGGTGCAGTGGCAGCACCGGAAGGGGTCTGAGTGGACGTGGGAGGCTGAGGAGGAGATAAGGGAGCACTACCCGGAGTTATTTGCAGATTCAGCCGTAGCAGACTTCGAGGACGAATTCTGATACACGTGGGGGAGAATTGTAACGACCCGTCTCCGGTATGAAGATTCCATAGTATTTAATTAGAAGTTTGCAAGAGGGACTCGGCGAGTTCATGGCCTGACTCGCCGAGTAGGGATGCGATTTTATGCACGTGTTAGTCGGCGACTCGGCGAGTCCATATTCGGGACTCGGCGAGTCTGCCTGCCTGGAAGAAACCCTAAATCCCGGGGTTGCTCACTATTTAAACCATCTTATAGCCCCAATCTCGCCTCCTTCACCCTCAGAGAGCTGTGAGAAAACCCTAATCCATCCTTGAGTGATTTAAGTGTTCTTGTGTGAAATTTTGAAGGCTTGAAGAAGAAGAAGAAGAAAGGAACAAGGGGAAGAGGTGTAGAGCAAAGATCCAAGGGCAAACCAGAGTTCATTGAGGTATTCTTCGGATTTCCTCTCGTTTTATGCTTTAAACCTTCATTAGAACCCTTCTAGAAATAGTTTGATGCTTTTCTCAAGCCTTATGATTGTATGGATGCCCTAATAGGTCAAGATATCCTTAGATCTGTTCATTTAGGAGTTGTATAGCCCGGATCTATTGCCTTTTTGAAGATACTTTGCATGAAAACCTTAGATCTAACCTTTATTATGCTTTTTGAGCCATTTTAGCTTCATGGATGCATATGGGCACGTAAAGATAGAATCTTTACGTGCTAATCGAGTTAAGGGAGCCCAGATCTATAAGTTTTATACACTTGATTCAAGCAGAATTGAGTTTAGAGTTGCTGCATGCAAGCGACTCGGCGAGTCGAGTCGCGAGTCCCCGATTTTCCCGTTTTTGAGTGATGCCGAGTGGGACCAGTGAGTGGTAGAGTGGACTCAGCGAGTTTGAGGTCAGACTCAGTGATGGAGGGACTCGGCGAGTTGTTCATACAACTCGGCGAGTCCAAGGCAATCTTCTTAGCTCGAAGAACAACTCGTCGAGTTGTTCATACGACTCGGCGAGTCGGATGCAGATCGCCTGAGTGTTTGATTCGAAAGGGAACTCGTCGAGTTGATGCCATACTCGACGAGTAGCAGCGAGTAGGGTTGAGAAGTGAGAATAGGGACTCGGCGAGTTGGCGGCCCAACTCGGCGAGTCAGGTCAACTGTGGGTTGACTTTGACCAGGAGAGTTGACTTTGACCAAGGGTAAAAGAGTCATTTTACCCCAGTGCAGTGATTAGCATTTGATTGAGTGTGTTATGGATTTGTAGCCGGGGAGATACCGGAGCAACAACAGTTAGCTTCCAGAGCCATACACACAGCAGCCAGTTCACGAGGTGAGTTTCCTTCTAGTAGGAACGGGTCTACGGCCACAATGCCGGCCCGTTTAGTTAGTAGCAGTTCCGGACTTCAGTCCGAAGCAGTAGTTCAGTATGCATGATGTCTACGTGATTCAAGCACGTTGTGTGTTATATGTTTCGGACTACGGTCCGATGCAGTATGCAGTATATGTGTTTATGTTAGTTGATATGTGTTATGCCATGCTATGATGAGTAGTTCCGGACTTCGGTCCGATGCAGTCAGTTCCGGACTTCGGTCCGATGCAGTCAGTTCCGGACTTCGGTCCGATGCAGCTAGTTTCGGACTTCGGTCCGATGCAGTGGGCAAGGCCCAGTATGTGCTTTATATGTATTGTATGGTATGTGGTAGTTTGGGGGAGCTCACTAAGCTTCGTGCTTACAATTTCAGTTTTGGTTTCAGGTACTTTCACAAGTAAAGGGAAGAGCTCGGGATGATGGCATCGCACACACCACAATTTAGTTTTGTCCTAGGAGTTGATTCAACTTTTGATATGTTTGGATACAGTTATGATACATCTTTTTCACAATATTTTATCATGGTTGTTATTATGTGACACTCAGATTTATGGTTTTTGGTTATATTAAAAACGGAATTTTTGGGTAGTATTTTTGGGTCGTTTCACCCCGCGTACTCGTGTACGCCCCGCGTACTCCGAAGATGTCGACGCTCGCAGCAAGTGGCTTCGGATGACGCATGCCATGACGTTTCGGACCTGTACGCCCCTAGCCTCCTATAAATAGGATGCGAGGGCAGCTGACTCTTTTGTTCTTTTTCTCTCTTTTCTCTCCCGTTTTGCATCGTTTTGCGTGCCAGAAATACCCCGAAGCCCCGGTATTATTCTTGAGCCCCGAAGCAAGTCCCGAGATCCCGAAGATCCCGAGAAGTGCGGTTCCCGAGCCGAAGCTCTGCCCGCGAGAAGTTCGATTTTTGTAGAGATCTTCCAGATCTGCTGAGGATTACTACTTCTGCAAGTCGTAGTGCTGTCCGATCATCTTCTGATCAAGTGAGTGTATACTACCTTTCATAAACACGATAATAATACAAGTACGGTTTGAGTGTATTAAGTAAATTATGGTTTATATGTGTGAGGGTGTAGTTACTTTCTTCTAACGCGTAACTATGAAGTATTTTATATGATATACTTGTTATGTGTATATTTTGTGGTTATATGCGTGAATGGATATTCACTTTATTCTATCTCATAGATCTGATTTGTTTTCTATGAAATACGTGTTATGTGGTATGCATCATCTGTTATGTGGAATATATATTGAATGAAAATGATATACAGGTTTTAAACTATGTATGAAAATATATATTCTTATCTACTAATATGTTGGGTAGAACATGGGTAGATAGTTGGTGTGTAATAAATAGATGAGAGGCCTCGATGTAGTTGTTATTGTTGATCTAGTTATTCAGCGGAGTATGGATAACGACCACGGACTCTTTCTAGACAGTCCAGTGGAACGCTAGCAGGTTCATAACCTATAGGTATTGTGAACGATGTGTTCACCAGTGTACTCTACCCCCCTCATGGTTGCCTTTAGGATATCTATTGTTGAGGAAACCCCTTAGCAGTAATGTCCGTCCCGATGAAAATCCTAGATTAGGTCCCTTGAGATAGATGTTGTTTTAGGGACGTAAAGTGAGGATAACGGGAATGGGTAATCGGGATAGTGATTGGTTGGTGAAATTAAATATAACTTATTTATTGTGGGTTAAAAAGCCTATATGTTCACCAGGCTCCCAAGCCTGACCCACTCAGTTTTATTTGTATTGCAGGAAGTGGCGCAAGGGCGTTAGATGGATGAATCATCTTGTTGTTTTGTTTACAAGTCTGTATATGTAAATATTTGTTGAATGACTTGTAATGTTTATCGTTTATGCTTTATGGTTTGTATCGGAACATGACATCCCGAGTTTTGATTATATAATGAAAATGCATCTCTTGATGAAATGCTTTGATAAATATTATTTTATCATGTTTTGTTTTGGGAACAAATTCCGCAACTCTTTCAAATCAAAAGGATTTACTCTGAAATTATTTAAAAGCATAAATGAAAATCGATCTTTTTTGGCCGTGATTTTGGGGATGTCACATATGATGTCTCTCACTCAAAGTACATTCCTTTGAACATCCTTTTGCATAAAAGTTTCTAATCTAGACATAGATTTTCAATATTCAATTCCCAATACGGAAACCTTTCCATACTTACCATATCACAACTCATTCTTAATAAAATCTTATCTATTCATAATAATGTCGATATGGTCCATCCAATACTATACTTCTAACTACTCACAAGCGACCAATCCTCGGCAAACTTTGGATTGTCCTTTGATAGTTGTTTAATTATCTTAGTCAAAACCGATTCTTGTCTTTTTTCCCTCTAAATGCGCTAGACATTTGGAAAATTTTAGAATGGTCAAATATCATAGCATTTGCAATCGATCGTATATCCGAAGCGTATGGGACACGATGCATAATGTCTTACATAAAGATTTTACTTTATCAATCTTCTGCCATAATATTTTTATTTGCTATGTTCTCAAAATTCGAATTGTGAAGAGGAATGTCGTAATCATAATTGAAATTTTAAGAACACACTATGTTTCCTTGACTAAATTATTAACATTCCACAACCTAAGTCTTTAGATTTGAAATGAGGCATAATATTCTCTCCCTTAATTATAGCAAAACAACTTTACATCCTTACTACTTTGCAAAGTATACCTCTTGTTTTCTATAATTAATATTCCTAACTTGCAATATTGGCTTTAATAATCATACAATCATAACATTTATGCTTCCACTATCAAGATAATTATTATAAAAACATAACACTTATGCTCCCACTAGCTTCGACATGTATTCATAAACATCTTAACTTTCAGAAAAAACAATACCTATTGAATTTCTTAAGTCCATGTTTCTAGTACTTAGTGCTTTGATAATCTTTTATCAAAGCTTCTTGAACTTATACACCTTTGCCTTAGATAGTTCATATGTGTGTCTAAACAATTAAGACTAATTGCCAAACCTCATAACTCAAATCATGGAAAGGGATACCGTAACCATAATCGAATTTGAAAATGCAATTTTACAATCACTATCTTTTTAAAATCTTTCTTAGTGAAAGCATTTCCTCATAATCATTTTCATGAAGGAGGAAATCTTATGACACTTAGATTTAAACGGTGTATGTTTTCCTATCCATGTGAATTTGTTAAAACCAAAGTTTACGACAAATTCAAACTCATATGGACCGAACTTTCTTAATCTTGATTTCTTGCCTTATGGTAGCACAGCTGCCCACCATGTCTTCCAAGTAGTTAAGCAGTTCACCTTTGCCTATCAAAGTACTTTCCATTGATCAAGGTCCTTGCCTTTTGTGCATTCAAACGAGAACTCATAGGACCCATATGCATAATTAACTCAATTGGAATGGCATAGAAAACAAAATAGTGTCAACACGATAGGTTGTAAACCTCAACTCGTGTGCTAGTGATGATCGATAAGGTTTATTTGATTTGTTCTTGAAACCTTTCAAGACCATTAAGACTCCCACTGATTCCTTGACATATAAGATTCTCTTGTCAATAAACATTTATTGACAACCAAATATTCAAGAGTTAGTGTAGTTTTTATCATAACACTTCATAAAATGGTCCTAGTTGGTCTTTGTCTTATCCAAGACATCACAACTTTCCACATTTGATGAATGTTAAAAAACCTTCTTAATACTTGTCACTTATTGCCACAATCTTAACTTTAAGACTTGTTATTGGAACGAAGTATGATTGACTTTTTGATTTAACCATTTCTTCAATTCTTGATTCCTCTTCTTAGACATACAATTGTACTAAGACTCACTTAGAGAATCAATTGAGATATGGTTCTTAATCATTAAGACCTATCATAAAGCATAAAAGGTACTCTCCCTTCTTCTTAGAATGGAGAAACTTTTATCTTTCTGCCTACTTGATTCTTCTTATTCGTTTTGCTATTGATTTAACTTTTTCAATCAATTCAGAATTACACTTAATCTTATGAGTATAATCATATTTACTTAAACTTTTAGTAAACCATGACGAATATCTTGTTACTCTTATGGTGGACTTTGACCAACACACAACTTTGTGTACTCGATCTCCTAGTCTCTCACTTGACACTTTGTCAATGAATTAGTCCGATTTCCAAATATGAAATTTCTCATTCTTCGTGCAACCAAGTTGTATGATTCCAAATTTCTGTCCAATTGAAACTTGGGCGATGAGAAACTCTCCCTATTTGGTAAATTCTCGACTTTTCCATAAACACCATAAATAAGAATCATATCCATTTGTTGTAGAAATATGCAAACACCAATTTTCATAACGATTTCATTGCAACGAAATAAACAAATAAATAAATAAGTCAAACGAAAATTTATTTTATATATAAAAACAACAGAAAACATTTGTCCTTACAATGCAAAATCCATTGAAAACTATGTATTTCAAAAAGAAAATTTCTAACAACTCTATCATAACTATCTAAGCTCAAAATCTAATCTTCAAGTCCATGCGATCAAGATCCATTCCTTGTGATTAGATTCATCTTGCTCTTTCACCAAGCTTCCTTTCTTTTCACCGATCCTGCAAAACATTCAAATGCAATATTATCACATCATGTATTAAGAATCACTGAATAGGAACTTAATGGAGTTAGATAGTGGATTTTTTACCTGAAGCAAAGCCATACTCTTTGACTCTCCCATCTTTGGAATCTTCAGGCTCTTGAGGCAGGCTTCGATCCAACGCCCTTTCTCTTGGCAGCAAACGCAGGTCGCTTCTCTTATAACGTCCTCGGAAGCATGTTCGGTTGACTTTCCCAACAAATACGCTCCATTGATTCGCCAAATCATTTCTGATTCAGCAGCAATGAGCATGTAAGTTAGGTCAATGAGGTTGTCGTCATGGTCCATCATATAACACTTTCTTTTGAACTCATTATATGATTCAGGAAGTGACTGCAAAACCCAATTCACAGCCAACTCATCTAGGAATGATACACCCAACATTATCAACCTATCAATGTGTGATTTCATTCCTAGAACGTGGGCACACACGGGTTTACCATCTTCATGTTTCATTTCCAATAGGGCTTTAGTGATATTGAACCTTTCAATTCTTCGATCTTGTGGGTTAGGGAGAACAATTGGAGGAGGTGGAGGAAGTGAAGCATGATTTCTTGTTCCTCGATCGAATCGTGGAATACTATCTTCATGTGGAATGCTTGTTCCACGGGATTTGGGAAGACCATAGTTGTCGAACTTTGACATCTACAAACGGGAGAAAAACGAATTCAAGTTAGTTGATAGATTAAGTCCTTAGTAAATCACCCAAATGAAATACTAAGGCTAGGACCCAACACAATATTCCACAACTCAGGAGAGGGATGCCGTAACCCTAATTGCAGAATATTTGAAGGTAAGTGAATGACGATTCACTAATTTCCACCATGAAAACGAAAAAGAAATTTAAGTTTTAAATCTATGAAAACTCCTAGATCCTTTGAGATTCATTGAACTTTCAATGGCATGTTTAAATCTCGATATGCCCCTCTAGTTTGTGACTGGGATGCCGAGGATCACAAAGCGGGTGTGAATAATCATGCAAACTTACATGGTGCCCTCACATGTTACAGTCACCTATTCGATGTGCCGGTAAACCACACACGCTCCACCGAACTATGACAAACATTGAGTCACCCTTTGCTACCTTTGCTTAGAACCATTTAGTGTGTCGGTAAACCACACACGCTCCACTAACGTCTTCGCAAGGGCACAAAGTGTAATTTCATGGAATTGCATCAATTCACTTTGCCTAAGTAACTAAGATTGGGGATTTGTAAAACATTTAGTTACTTTTGTATTTCATTATACTTATAATGGAAGGTTTCGTCATATCCTACCCGTTCGGCTAACGACCCTCCACTAGTCAAGAGTGCGGTGGGTAAGAGTGGATACCCATTCAATCGCCATTTTATAGGCAATTTCCTTAAACACCCCTTATAGACCAGCTTTGTGAATGAGGCCTACTAACGGTAAGACTGACTTTTACCCATACATATATATAATGTTAGACTTTTAATGTTATATATAGTATAGGGTGTATTCTACACTTACTAGGTGGTCAAATTTAATAATTATACCTTTAATTCAATTAAATTGTAAACCAAAACTATTATGGATTTATTAAACCTCTTTTAATTATACTCCTCAATTAATTAATAAAACCATAAGGGTGTGATTTGAACTTTTTCAAAACAATACTAGGGTCTTAGAATTTAACATTCATAATTAAACTTTTAATCAACTTTTAAACTCCAAAACTTGAGGGCAAGTTTTGAAACATTTCAAAAAATTAGGGTTTAGAATTTAAATATACATCAAAATTAAACTATTAGTCAAAATTTAAATTCCAAAACTTGAGGGCAAGTTTTGAAACCTTTTTCAAAACATTAGGGTTTCAACTATTTAAATTTCAAAACAACAAAACTTTTGGGTTCAAATTTAAACTATAAAACCTAAAGGGGAAAATATGAAACTTTTCATAACAACAAGGATCAAATAACAAATAATCTTAATTAACATTTAATCACATAATTATCCATATTTGATTTATTTAATGATTTCTTGCAAAACAATTTACCAATTTAATCAAAATAATTAATCAATTATCACATAAGGAAACAAATATTTTATTAATATATAAATATCTTCAATTAGATCAAGAATATACTCAAATATATCAAAAAAACGGATTTATATTGATCTAATATGATAAGGCAAGTATCCTCACGCAAAAACAGCAAGAAATCCCGTTTTTCCCTCTTTCTGACCAACTGACTCGTCGAGTCAGGCATGGACTCGTCGAGTCAGCATGGACTCGGCGAGTTCATCTATAGACTCGGCGAGTTCAGCCCCCAGAATCCCAAAATTTCGATTTTTAAGCTTGAACAAACAAATAAAGCATCAATACAATAGAAACCAATCAAGGCTCTGATACCACTGATGGGTTTTGGTCATGAGAACATCCTATGTGCTCATACAAACCCTAATGCTTGGATCTAGGTTTCTCTATTGTACATGCAAGCTATCCAAGACTATAAACCCTAATTCTAGCATTCAAGTAATCATATTAACATGAGAATAGGTTTAAGATATTACCTTGATTGTTATGTAGCAATAACAATCCCAATTCCTTCTTGTATTGACTTTAGAAAGCTTAGAGTCACAAATGTCACTCCTCTATTGGTTCACAAACACCAAGAGCAAGAGGATGAAGAGGAGAGAGGATGGAGGCTGCCCTAAAACGTGTGAAACCCTAGAAGGATGCTTAGCCACATTTTTGGGTCATAAGGGATCTATATATATATATATATATATATATATATATATATATATATATATATATATATATATGAGGCTATTAGGGTTATCTAACAAGGAAACCCTAAATTGGATGCTTAAGCCCTAAGCAACCCATAGATTCCTTTCCTTAAGGCCTTGGACGATTTCCTCATGGGCTTTCCCATAGAATTCGTCCACTCCTTAATATAAGGCAATCCATAGCCCAAATTGCAATTATCTTATAATTACAATTCCATTCCCTTAAGTTTAATTAATCTCTTTTTAGTCACAAAACTAATTACCAATTAATTTTTGACTAATATTAATTTAAACAATATGATTTCTCCTTTAATATATTATTCTCATAATATATTAATAAATCATATTTAATCATTTCTCTCCATAATTCATCCTATCAAGTTGCTTTGGTGAAGGCAACCCAAAAGGACCATGCACCATCGGGTTAAGTACATACCAAAATAGTTATGGACTTAGACACTAATCCAACAAAAGTTTCCAACTTTATGGTCTAACATGGCTATTAAGTCCTTAACACCAAAAACCCTAGTCTCTTAACCCATTGAGACCATCTAGCACTTGCATGGAGGGAAACTAATGACCAAGAACCTAACTTTATGACTTAGTACCCCTTAAAACCTCTAAAAGGACAACTCAAATGCCTTGGAGTACCTTCTACTCATAATGACCAAGTTTGGGACCAAAAAGGAAATAACTGAGCAAAAACTAGATCCATGAGATTTCGACATCAAGTTTGAAACTTTTTACCTCCACAAGGTGCACAGGGGGGATAAGATGTATGATCCAAAGCCTTGAGTGAAGCACCACCACTTTAATGCTCTTCCTTCTACTCCAAAAGCTCCAAATGGAACCAAAACGACTTAAAAAGCTTCACAATGCACTAACACTCTTTAGGGTTTCGAAATGAGGATGGAGGTTGAAGGTAAGAAAGTACATGAGGCCATAAAATGTGTTTAAATAGGGTCCAAACCCTAAATTTAGGGTTTGCACCATGGATGCGTACGCCCTATGTACCTGTGTATACATAGCGTTCTAAGGCTCTTCGGAGTACGCCCTGCATACGAGGGTGTACGCCCCACATACTCCATAGAACTTCGAATTTACGAATTTGCCACCGGAGACTAAACTTGCAAATTAAACATAAATCAAGGGTTAAAACGAATACCTGAATTCTAGGTGTTACAACTCCCCCTTCTTGAACTAGACTTCACCCTAAAAGTTTGTTGTCGCGAATAAATCTAGGTAATGCTCTCGCATCTTCGCCTCCGACTTCCATGTCTATTCAGAACCCTTCCGATGTTGCCACTAGACCTTGACCAGTGACACTTCTTTGTTGTGTAGAGTCTTCGTCTTTCGATCTAAAATCGTCAACGGGGTCTCCACATAATTTAGGCGATCATCAACCTAAATTCCATCCAGATGAATAACTGTGGACTCATCGACCACACACTTCCGAAGTTGAGACACATGGAAGGTGTTATGAATATGGTTGAGCTCATTGGGCAACTCCAACTAGTATGCGATCTTGCCCACCCGGGCTGAAATTGTGAAAGGCCCAATGAATTTGGGGCCTAGCTTGCCCTGCTTCCTGAATCGGATGACACCTTTCCAAGGTGACACCTTTAGAAGCACTGAGTCTCCCACCTGAAACTCGAGATCTGAACGCCGCCGATCGGCATAACTCTTATGTCGGCTCTACGCGACCTGCAACCTATCGCACACCTATTGTATCAACTCCGTAGTCTTGAGTACAACCTCGATACTACCCATGACTCGATGCCCGATCTCCCCCCAACAAACCGGAGTCCTACACTTCCTTCCATACAACATCGCAAATGGTGGTCGGTCAATACTATCATGATAACTATTGTTGTAGGAGAACTCAACCAATGGAAGGTAAGTATCCCAACTCCCTCCAAAATCCAACACAAAAGCCTGGAGCATATCTTCGAGCGTTTGAATCGTCCGCTCGCTCTGGCTATCAGTATGAGGGTGGTATGATGTACTAAAGTGCAACTAAGTACCCAACTCCTCATGGAACTTCCTCTAAAATCGGAAGGTGAACCGAACATCCCGGTTAGAAATCACCAATATTGGCACCCCGTGCTGAACTACTACCTCCCAGACATAGATTTCCGCTAACTTCTCTACGGATATACTCTCAACAATCGGTATGAAATACGCACTCTTGGTCAACATATCAACAATGACCCAGATGGATTCATAACCCCATTCCATCCTTGGCAATTTTGTGATGATATCCATAGTAATTTCTTCCCACTTCCATATGGGAATGGGCAAGGGTTGCATCTTTTCGTGGGCTCTCTGATGCTCGACCTTTACTTTCCTAAAAGTCAAGCACCACTCCACAAACCAAGTTATTTTCCTCTTCATGCAGGGCCACCAATAGCTCAACCTCATATCTTTAAACATCTTCATGGCCCCTAGGTGGATAGAAAGCTTTGACTTATGCGCCTCCTCTAAAACCATCTATCTCACCCCACCCAATGTCAGAACCCAAACTATACCACCCTGAGTCAACAACCCCCGGTTATCTCTGACAAATAAGGGAACTTGTCCTCTAATCTGCTCGGTCTTTTAGTTTTTCTTTTTCAACCCCTCTACCCGAGCCTTCTTAATAGATTCCATCAAAGGCAAAGTGATAGTCATCCTCAAACAGGTATCTCGGATGAATGAACAGCCTTACTCGAGCCTTCTTAATAGATTCCATCAAAGGCAAAGTGAAATCATCCTCAAATAGGTATCTCGGATGAATGAACAGCCTTACGACTCAAAGCATCGGCCACCACATTGGCCTTCCCAAGGCGGTACAAGATCTCACAGTCATAATCATTTACCACATCCAAACCATCTCCATTGTCACATATTCAGATTCGGCTGGTCCATCAAAGAACTCAAACTTTTATGGTCAGTGTAGATAGTGTATCGAACCCTATACAAATAGTGTCTCCAAATCTTGAGGGAAAAAAATCACGACCCCCAACTCCAAATCATGTGTAGGGTAGTTCGCCTCATGAGGCTTTAGTTACCTCTAGGCGTAAGCAATCACGCGACCCCTCTGCATCAGAACCGCTCCTAACCATGAAAGAGAGGCATCACAATAAACCACGAAATCATCCAAGCACACAGGGAGTGTGAAAATCGGGGCCTCACACAATCTCTGCATCAGGGTCTCAAAAGCCTACTGTTGGTCAGGCCCCCACCGAAAGGTCATGTTCTTCTTTGTCAAACGAGTCAATGACAATGCAATCTTGGATAAATCCTAGATAAATCTCCGATAATACCCTGCGAGACCTACGAAACTCTGAATCTCAGATGCGGTCCTCGGAACCTCCCACCGCATCACAACCTCGATCTTGGCTGGGTCGACCAATATCCCCGTCTGGTTGACGATGTGTCCCAAAAATTGCACCTCGTGCAACCAGAATTCACACTTAGAGAACTTGGCATAAAGCCTCGCCCATCCTTAGGGTCTCCAGAACCTCTCACAGATGATCCTAATGTTGCTCCTTGGTCTCAGAATATACCAAAATATCATCAATGAATACAATCACAAACCAATCCAACATCGACCTACAAACTCGGTTCATGAGGTCCATGAACGTTGTTGGCATGTTTTACAGATCAAATGACATCACCACGAACTTGTAATGACCATAGCAAGTTCTAAATACCGTCTTTTGAACATCATCATTCCTGTCCCTCATTTGATGGTACCTTGATCGCAAACCAATCTCGGAAAACCAAGATGAGCCTTGAATCTGATCAAACAAGTCGTCAATCCCTGGAAGTGGGTAACGGTTCTTCACTATTAGCTTAGTCAACTCCTGGTAATCGATGCACATCCTGTGTGAACTGTCTTTCTTCTTCACAAACAGAATCGGTGTTCCCCACTGAGAACTGCTCGGATGAATAAAACCCTTTTTCTAGCAACTCCTGAAGTTGCGTAGACAACTCCTGCATCGCAGGTGGCGTCATTCGATATGGTGCCTTGGCTATTGGAGCCGCACCAGGGACCAGATCAATTCCTAAAGTCCGTCAGGCCGACGACAACCACGACAATCATACAGGGACTAACGATGTCTCTCTCTGAAACTCAACTTGCCTCACAGGAGGCACCCATGGTAAATCCTCATGAAACACATCGGGGAAATCACGAAAAATGGGTACCCCACTCAAATATGTCATATCCTCAACCTGAGTGTCCGCGACATAAGCTATAAACCTAGAACAACCCTACTGCAAATATCTCCTGGCCCTCACAACTAAATAGAAAGTTGGCCCATGCGAAGCTCCTTCTCCAAGGATAACCAGTTCTCCCCCACTTGAGGTTCAAACTCTCACCAACTGTCGCTTGTAATCAATCATGGACCCATTAGGGCCCAACCAATCCATCCCAATGATAACCTTTGTTCATCTCAAGGGAATCAACACCAAATCGATAGGGAACCTCTCGATGAATAGATTCAGGACACATCCGCGGAAAACCCTCGAAGCACTCACAGTACGACCATCCGTAATCTCAAACTCTAGAGGAGAATCCAAAGCCACAGAAGCATCGCAAAACTTCATGCTGAGTGCAAAAGATACAAAGGATCGGGTAGCCCCCAGATCAAACAAAACATGAGCAATCATACCATTGACCAAAAAGGTCCCTATACAGGATTAAGCATAAATAAGAGCATGAATAATGAAAACAATAAAAGATAGAAATAAGATATATACTCGCAACCACATCTGGTGTTGCACGGGCCTCATTGGTGGTCAGCTGAAATGCCCTGATCTTCACCCCAGGGGTGCAGGCATCACCACAACTCCCTCTGACAACCTCGGGCAATCAACCTTTCATGGTCGGTTTGATTGCAATGGAAGCAAATCAGAGCACTCCAGGGGAAATCCCTACTCATATGACCAGTCTGTCCACACCTATAACAATCCGAACCCACTGACTGACATGCCATACTATGCTGCTGGCCACACTTGCCGCAGCGGCCTCGACCCTGTTGGCCCCTAGAATGCAAATCGAAAACCTTGGGCTTCTTGATCTGGACCACAACAGTCTATACCTGCTCCGTCTTGCGCTTCGACCGAAGCTCCAACTCAATCTCCCGCTTATGGGCCCTCTTAATCATATCATTTAGGGTCTTGTACCTTAAAAAGCTCATAAATTCCCTTATTTCATTTCTCAGCATGTCATGATACCTCGCCTTCTTCATATACTTATCGTCTTCAGGAGTTGCTAGACCGAGGGTTCATACGTCCGAGCAGTTCCCCGTGGGGAGCACCAATCCTTTTCGTAAAGAAGAATGTTGGATCGCATAGGATGTGCATCGATTATAAGGACCTGAACAACTAACGGTGAAGAACCGTTATCCGTTGCTAAGGATTGATGATTTGTTCGATCATTTGAAGGGTGCGTCTTGGTTTTCCAAGATTGACCTTGGATCGGGATACCATCAGATGAGGATTCGGGATGAGGATATATCGAAGACGGCTTTCAGGACTCGGTATGGGCACTATAAGTTTGTGGTGATGCCTGCCGTTTGGGCTCACCAATGCCCCAACAGCGTTCATGGATCTTATGAACATGGTATGTAAACCGACGTTGGATCAGTCGGTGATCGTTTTTATTGATGATATCCTGGTCTATTCTAAGACCAGGGAGCTACATGAGCAGCATTTGAGGGAGGTACTGGAGACCCTGAGGGCAAAGTAGCTTTTTGCAAAGTTCTCCAAGTGTGATTTATGGCTGCGAGAGGTACAATTTTTGGGGCATATCATCAATCAGGAGGGCATTTCGGTTTATCCAACCAAGGTTAAGGCTATGATGCGATGGGAAGTACCGAAGAGCGCATCAGAGATTAGTAGCTTCTTGGGTTTAGCGAGCTATTATCGGATGTTTATCCAATATTTATCCAAGATTGTTGTTCCATTGACCCGTTTGACAAAGAAGAATGTGACCTTTCGGTAGGGCACGGATCAACATATGGTTTTTGACACCCTGAGACGGAGGTTGTGGGAGGCTTCAATCCTGGTACTATCCGATGGGTTAGACGATTTAGCGGTGTACTGCGACGCATCGAATTCAGGGTTAGGTGTTGTACTGATGCAGAGGGGGCACATGATAGCTTACGCCTCGAGGTAGTTGAAGCCTCATAAGGCAAATTACCCCACTTACGACCTGGAATTGGGGGCAGTGGTGTTTGCTCTCAAGATTTGGAGGCACTATTTGTACGAAGTGATGTGCACCATTTATACAGACCACAAAAGTTTAAATTATTTGATGGATTAGCAGAACCTCAACAAGCGACAACGGAGATGGCTGGACGTACTGAAGGACTATGATTGTGAGATCTTATACCATCCCGGGAAGGCCAACGTGGTGGCTGATGCCTTGAGCCGCAAGGCGGTAGGTTCCCCGATTGAGAACGTTTGTCTGAGGATGATCGTGATCTCCCCATTTTTGGATATGATCAAGGAGGCTCGGGTTGAGGGAGTGAAGAAGGAGAACTGGAAGATATAGTGGATTCGAGGCCAATATCCTTTATTCGTTAAAGATAGTCGTGGCCTCTTGACGCAGTGTGGCCAGGTGTGGGTACTGGTGACTGGGGGAGTGAGACAGAGGATATTAGAAGAGGCACATAAGTCCAAGTTCTCTATACATCCAGGGCTACGAAAATGTTATAGGGACTTGAGACTGAGCTATTGGTGGCCCTGCATGAAATGGGAAATCGTTGGGTTTGTCGAGCGGTGCTTGACCTGTAGGAAGGTCAAGACCGAGCATCAACAGCCTCATGGCAAGGTATATCCATTACCTATTCCCATGTGGAAATGGGAAGAGATCACTATGGACCTCATCATGAACCTACCGAGGACGGCGAGGGGCGTGGATGCCATATGGGTGATCGTGGATAGACTGACTAAGAGTTCCCATTTCATTCCAATTATGGAGAGTATATATATGTGCGAGAGGTGGTGGCTAGACACGGAGTGCCAATGTCTATAGTATCTGATATGGATGCTCAATTCACATCTAGATTTTGGAAGAAGTTCCACGAGGAACCGGGCACTCAGATACAATTTAGCACAACGTAACATCCCCAGACTGACGTTCAGAGCGAGAGGACGATCCTGACACTGGAGGTCATGCTTCGAGCATGCGTGTTGGACTTTGGAGGGAGTTGGGACACGTACCTCCCATTGGCAGTTTTTTGTACAATAACAGTTATCATGCCAGTATCGACCGAGCTCCATTTGAGATGTTATATGGTTGGAGGTGCAGGACTCTAGTTTGTTGGGACGAAGTTGGGTACCGGGTCATGGAGAGCATTGAGGTGGTGCTCAAGACTACCAAATTGATTCAGAAGGTGCACGACCGTCTGCGGGTCGCGTAGAGCCGCCAGAAAAGTTACACTGACCGGCGGCGGTCGGATCTTGAGTTCCAGGTAGGGGAATTTGTGTTGCTGAAGGTGTCGCCCTGGAAGGGGGTGATCAGGTTTCGGAAGAGGGGAAAGATAGGAACTCGGTATATAGGCCCGTTTAGGATTACGACCCGGGTGGGCAAGGTGGCATATCGTTTGGATCTGCCAGAGGAGCTTAGCCAGATTCACAACACCTTCCACGTGTCTCAACTTCAGAAGTGTGTCACAGACGAGTCCGTAGTCATTTCGTTGGACGACATTCAGGTGGATGAGAGTCTGAACTATATCGAGAAACCGGTTACGATTCTTGATAGGAATACCAAGGGTCTTCGAAATAAGGAAATAAGAATGGTAAAGGTGCAATGGCAGCACCGAAGGGGCTCCGAATGGACTTGGGAGCCGGAAGAGGAGATGCGAGAGCACTACCTAAAATTGTTTGGATCAGCTGACTTCGAGGACGAAGTCTAGTTCAAGTGGGGGAGACTTGTAATACCTATTCCAGGTATTACTTAATTTATGTAAGATTAGGGTTTTGGTGTATGGACTCGGCGAGTTAGGAGTCCAACTCGTCGAGTATAAGTCATTTTAGGGACGCGGAATCTACACCCTACTCGACGAGTTGGAAGTCCGACTCGGCGAGTAGGCGTTGTTAAGACAAAACCCTAATTTTAGGGTTTGCACCCTATATAATCTCCTTATGAGCCTTGAGGATGACCTCCCATCAGCCTCCCAACACTAAGAACGTCGATGTTAACCCTAATACCCATTCTCTTCCATTTTGTGAGCTAGGGTAACCTTAGAAGTTAGAAGCTTAAGAAGAAGGAGATAGTGAGGAGATCCAGCAAACCAAGCACCCATCATTGAGCTTAATCATCTTGTGCACTATTGTAAGTATTCACGACTCAATTTTTATCAAAGTATAAGGCTATATCTTGAGTTTACTCTTCATTTCCTACCCTTCTTGTTGAATGCATGCATGGGATTCGTAAAGTTTGCAACTTTATGAATCTCTAGGGAAAAATGGTCCCAAGGTGGGCTAGATCTGGCTTTTGGTTGAGTAAGGAAACCATGTAAAGGTTTTAGGGCATATTTCTCTATTTTTAGCCATTTTGACTTAGGGACATGTACTGGACATGCATGTCCATAAAGCTTCCATCTTTGGGACGTTTTGAGGACTAGGAAACCTCTCTGGAAAGGAGGGATTTTAGATTCCTAGAGTTTTGGATAAAATAGCAAAGCTTTAGAGCTTTCTAACCTTTATTAAAGACCTTAGAGCATTTGGAACGGTTCTAGAAGATAAAGTTGGAAACTTTATCCTTCTAGGTACCTTAGGGCTTCAGATCTAAGCCCTGGAATCCCTGCATGATCACAACAATCAAACATGGAGGGGGACTCGACAAGTTCCCCTATAAACCCGACGAGTCGACCAAGGAGTTCACGGTCAAGGGGTTTTCGACTAGATGGGTTTGCGGTCAGGAGTTTATGGTTGAGAGTTTACGGCCACAAATATTAGGGAACTCGATGAGTCATTCAAGTGACTCGGCGAGTTGACGAGTTATGCACGGAACTCGATGAGTGGCAGATTCTACTCGACGAGTTGAGGTCAACATGGACCGTTGACCTTGACTTTGACCTTGAATATGGTTTGACTCTGAGGGTATTTATGGGTTGGTGTTAAGTTAATCACTTAATGATTATAGGCAGTTGCGAAGAAGCAGCATGGGGCATATCTGACTTCAGCTTACCAGTTCAGCATTCCAGAGGTGAGTCTTCTCACCATACCAATAGGTCTAAGGTACCAAGACCGGCCCATTTTATGATATGTGGTACACTAGCTGTAGTAGAGATATGTGGTATGATAGTTAACTTTATGTTAAGTTGTATGCTAGTGAGTTTGTGATAATTGCATGAAAGACCATGGGGGGAGCCCATGACACTTGGATGTAAGACCATATGGGGGAGCCCATGGTTGTCCGACGGGGAAAGACCATGGGGGAAGCCCATGGCACTTGGGTGTAAGACCATGTGGGGGATCCCATGGCATCCTTACGTAGGGATATGTGGTAGAGATAGCTTTATAACTAATATGATATGTGATATGTGGACACTCTGATGTTTTTGAAAATAAAGTTGTAATGAATATGGAATTGAAGACAATCGTTTTAGAATTTCATGATTTATGGAAATGTGTTTGATTAATTAAAAATGAAAATATTCTTTGAAAAAGTGGGTCGTTATAAGCGTACTCGCTTGGAGGCTTGTACGATGTGCGTACCTGCTTGTACGCCCAACGTACTCACCCTCATTCAACCCAAAATCGATTTTCACTTAATCCATTAAGACGAAGCTTCCAAACAATAGATCTGACCTCCATAAGTTGGATTATGACATAAAGTTGCCAACTTTATGTCCATACATGGCTAAATGAATCTCTTAAGCTAAAAAAGGGACTTAATGGTTGACATAATTCATGCATGATACCAAAATACACATAAAGCTTGCACCTTTATGCTTAAGGATACCAAAACAAACTCATATATGAAAGGATGAATCCTTAAACAACCTAACTCATCCATAATCTCAAAAATAAGACCAAAATCATAATAAGCTAGCCATAAAGAGATCTAATCATACATAAACCAAGATGCAAACTTGTTACCTCAAAAAGCTCCCCCACAAGGTGATGATTTGGGATCCAAAGCTTTCCCAACAAGCAAAACAACTCCAAGCTTCTCTTATTTCCTTCCCAAGGGCAAACATGAGCATCAAATCCTCCCAATAGCTCAAGAACACCTCCAAGAGGCTACAAGGTCGATTTAGGGGTTTTAGAGGGTGGAGGCTGACTTAGAAATGAGGGAAATGGGTTAACATTAAGCTTATATAGGGTGCAACACATAAAACTCAGGTTTCTCACTAACCCTCGTACGCCCAGTGTACGAGGTCTCCCACCCCGCTCCCATCTCCAAAGTACGCTAAGCGTACACTCCATTACGCATGGCGGTCTTCCCTCAAACCCTAATCCATTCTGAATGCCATAACTTCTTTGATACAACTCCGATTCTGACCATCCTTATATCCATGAAAAGGTATCGAGAAGCTCCACACTATTATCAATTCATACTTGACATAAAGTTCACCGAACACATATTCCAATTTCCATAAAAACCCGCTGCCAATTTACCGAAATATCCTTGGCTCCAAAACTAACTCTGAATGCCTGAATCATCCACGTTTCATCACCCACGCCCAAATGGGTAACGATTTGAAACAGGGTGTTACAATCGAATCAAAACTTCCAATTTGCATATGCCAACACCTATAAGTTTCATAACATGCATGTCCTCTTAATTGTCTTTTAAGTACCAAGAACATGAAATATTCTAGAAAAAAGTATATGTACATCCCTTAAACTAATGTAGCATGTCATGTGAATTGCTTTATAAAACTTTTGAAGTCTACATATCGACAGATGTTTATAGACTCATACCTTCACTATAAACATCACATAAGCTCTATTCTTTATTTTTTTATAATTGAACATTGTACTATGTATAAGTGAAAGTCTCATCAAGCGCATCAACATACTATATGTAACAACATGTAATCACCACATCAACTACTAGTATTGTCGAAACATTAACTTATAAAATTACGAAGGTTACAACAAGTAGTCACCTGATTTTCCAATGGTTACCCACAACCAAAAAGTAGTCACAAATGGAATAAAGATTCAAGATCTATGTGAAATTCCATCTAAGTTAATAATCCTACAAACAAAAACCATGCAACATGGAATATAACTCGTTTACAAAAATTGTTTTGGGTACTGTCTCTTAACAAACTTCGCTGATAATTATGGCTGCAGATATCATAACAACCACAAGTACAATAACAATAATATACTAATAATTATAAATAAAATTTCATTCCTTTCAGAAATATCTTGTGTTCACTATATCATTTAATGGTCAAGGACAACTTAGATTATTTAATGTATTTACTGTTACAAATATATCACACATATCAAATATCTAAGAATCATTTTTTTGTTAGAAAATGATACGCTGAACAAAACCTATATACCATCCTCAAATGCCATATATAATGTGTAAAAATCGTTTTACTTCGACACTTTCAATCTTTTAAATAAAACCCCTTCAAATTTTCACCAAGTTTTAGCTAATTTTTATCTTAACCAGAATTAGGCTTTTGAAGACTAACCAACATGTAGTAAGCTCCACTAGGCCCTTTCGCTAACAATGAACTATGGTTACCTTTCTCGACCACCTTCCCTTTCTCCAAAACCGCAATCGTGTTGCAACTTTGTATGGTACTCAAGCGGTGGGCCACCACCACACTAGTCCTCCCGACCATCATTCGCTCTAATGCATCTTGTACTACTTTCTCTGATTGACTATCTAATGCACTCGTGGCTTCATCTAGTAACAACACTGATGGATTTTTTAATATGGCACGGGCTATAGCAACACGTTGTTTTTGTCCTCCAGAGAGTTGTATCCCTCGGTCACCACACTGTGTGTCATATCCGTCTTTCAAAACTGCTATGAAATCATGAGCATTGGCTGCTTTAGCAGCCTCAATGACCTCCGATTCACTAACCGTCTCGGATGCCCCGTATATGATGTTTTCACGTATAGTACCAGCGAATAACGCTGGCTCTTGGCTCACAAGTGCGATATATTTCCTCAAAGTTCTTAAATGGTATGCCCTTATATCTCTTCCATCGATCTTCACAACTCCTTTCATTGGGTCGTAAAAACGCTCAATAAGCCCGATAATGGTCGATTTCCCAGACCCACTTTGTCCCACCAATGCAGTTGATTTCCCAGCTTCAATATCGATCGAGAATCCTTTAAATACCATGACATTAGGCCGAGCAGGGTAAGCGAAGTCCACATCACGTATCTCTATGTGGCCTGTAATGATATCCGACTTTTTACCAGCAGCATCATCGGGCTCTATTAAGGTGTGACGGTCCAAAACCGCAAACACAGACTGCACCGCATCAGACCCTTTGGCTAAATCATTTGTCATGGTCCCTGCATCCGCAATTGTCCTGCCTGTGCTTACTAATATCAAATACGTCTGGAAAAGCGCTTTAGCTCCAAGTTGACCAGCGCTAATCAATTTCCCAGCATACCAAAAGTCTAGAGCCCAAGTACAAGGCATAAGACTTTGAGTAAGCGCGAGCCCGAATCCAGCATACCATGCTTGTCGGATGCTTTCACGCATTGGTGCTTTTTGGGTTTCTTGGAGCATCTTCAGGATTCGTGGTTGAGAAGAAAAGGCAGTAACTGTGCGCAAATTTGAGACGGCTTCCGCTGCTAGCTTACTACTTTCTTCTTGTGCTTTCATGGCTTTTTGTGACATAGTTTTTAACAAAACACGTTTGCTATAGAAGCCTATAATTACAAGTGGCTGAACAACAATCATAACTAATGCCAATCTCCATGCAATCACCAAACCTAATATGAAAGCAACCGTCACGGCAGAGAATGTTTGAATTAGAAGTGAACATCGATCACCCACCAAAGATCGCACCTGCAAAATCATTGTTGACATACTTTTAATTTATAAATATTGATAAACCTATAATCAAGTAACAAATAATTTTACAAAATTATTGTTAATATGTAAGGTTCTGTTAGTAACGTGAAACAAATCATAAATTTCATACCACATTGGCATCTTTAGCTAGCCTGGAACAGAGGGCTCCGGTTGAATTTTCATCCTGATCGAACCACCCGATTTCAAAAGAGAGTATCTTTGACAACATCTTTTCGCGGACCCTCTTGGTCAAGTGCTCACCCATGGCTGCAAAATTATAATGCTGAATGATGTTTATTACCATCGTGAAAATTGCTAGACCAGCAAACCATAGTGAATACATCGTCGTTTTGTGTTTGATCTCATCATGATCAACCAAGAAATACACTGATATCATAGACCCCATTCCAAAAGAATAAACTGGTTGAACTGCACCAAATAAAATAGCACCCAAGCTCCCATACAATGCTTGCCTAAATTCAGGAATATTCATTGCTAAAAGTCTCTTGAAAGAAGGTACCGGAAATACTTGGTTCGTCTGTGAAGCAAATTTGTCTTCTGCACCATGGTTGACCGAATTTGACCGACTCACATTAATTGACCTTCGACGACTGCTCGTGTTGTGGACATCATATGTGGAGGAGACCGATGAAGGTCCAAGTGGGGAATGAGTAATGGGTTCATCATTTTGTTTGGTTTCTTGGAGGCGAATGAGGGATGTGTAGAGACCATTTTCAAGTTGAATGAGGTGGTCATGGTGGCCAGACTCGACCACCTGGCCATCCTGGACCACCACTATCATGTTGGCGTTTCTAATTGTAGAAAGGCGATGAGCTATGATGATTGTCGTTCGACCAACAGACGCACGATCAAGTGCGTCCTGAACGACTCGTTCTGATTCAGAGTCTAGTGCGCTTGTCGCCTCATCCAAAAGAAGAATACGAGGCGACTTGATTATTGCACGGGCAATAGCAATTCTTTGCTTTTGTCCGCCTGACATCTGAATTCCTCTTTCTCCAACCTATTATTTACAACAGATACGTATATTAGTTATATAAATGGGTAATGAACTAACATTTTCATTTATAAAAAAAATATTATAAAAAGATAATCAATTGTAAACGTTTAACCAAATTACTTGTCCATGCAACAACTTTTTATTTAATTTTAATTTACTCACTAGTGTTTATGTTCATATATAATGCAACTACAACCGGTTTATGCAACTTGTAAACAAGAAACCACGTATGAGTATAACTTGACAAATGTTTTTAATTTTTTTTTTGACATGTTAGCTGCTGCTTAGTTTTATTCGAACAAATAAAAATAAAAAACAGAAGATTAGTTGTAATCTAACTAATAAAAAACAAGTAATGCACAGGTTGTCACCAACAAAACCATTAGGGTGTAAGTGCCATTATCTGAGAAAGATTAGCCAAATTGGATCATACCGTTTACAATTTATTTATTTATTTATATATTTTTTGTTTTAGTAGCTAAAATGCATTTAAGTAGTAAGTAGCAGATGACATATCCAATTTGTTTTATAAATTGCATCACAATGTACTCATAACTGATTACATGTTACTGTATAAATAAGTAATTAATGTTTTTTATTATATTAAAAAACCTTCTTCAATGTATGAAATTATGCAAAACATAGGTTGTTACTTTATGAGACCCAAAACATATAAATCTGTAAAATATTCACCCGGTGTTCTCATGCGATTTTTCCCCAGTATACTATTTTCCTTGTGGATCATGTGCAAGAGCGTTTTCATTTAAGCTATTTTTATCGAATTTTTTATATTACAATAATGTTGGTATGCATTCTGCATAGACCATCTCCAATGCATTGAACTCATATGAGTTTAATGGATTGACACATATACATTCCACTCAGTATACAACTTTACCCATTAAACTCTACATTTCATTAAACTCTATACAATTTAATGGATTGTCACATCATTTATCATTTTTTTATTTATTATTATTTTTAAAAAATTAATTAACATGAAATTAAAAATTAAAAACTACTATTAAAATTAACACTAATTAAAAAATTAAAATAAAAAATGATATATATATATATATATATATATATATATATATATATATATATATATGTGTGTGTATGTGAGAGAGAGAGAAAGAGGAGAGAGAATATAGAGTTCAATGGGGATTGAACTTAATGATATTAAACTTCCCATTAAATCCGAGTTCAATGGGGATTGAACTTAATGATATTAAACTTCCCATTAAATCCTCCATTGAACTTTTTTTTTTTTTTTTTTTTTTTAACATACTCATATAATATTAGACGGTGGAGTTGACATTTGTAACAATGATAGAAGATATGCGTATATTTCTTAAACAAAGTGTTTGCGTCACATGTTTGCCTTATTAGTTTATCGTTAAAGGACGCCATTCGATCCAGAGAATCAGGATAGAATCCCATCTAAATAAATTATTTTGTAAACCGAGATATTACATTTCATAAATGATGTAAATATTTTGTAAATCAATTAGAAACATGTTAATTTTTTTTAATATTATTTTTATCAGTTTGTTGACGTCTGTCACAATAATGACATAAAAATCGAATATTAAGTTTAAAATTTAAATTATTTACAAATTAGTGCTCAAATTAGTTTAATATTTGTATAATTGTGTGTGTGTGTGTTTTGATGGAAGTATGAAAAAGAACCTGTGTGTCATAGGCCTGAGGCAACTGGGAGATGAAGTTATGAGCGTTTGAAGCTTTGGAAGCTTCAATGATTTCATCCATGGAGGCATCTTCCTTGCCAAAAAGTATATTCTCTTTTACCGTTGTCGCAAATAGAGCGGGCTCCTGACTCACCAAACCCATTTGTGATCTTAGCCATTTTAATTGAAGCTTTTCAATTCTCAACCCATCAACACAAATCTCTCCTCCTTGAGAATCATAAAACCTCTGCAACAATGCAATCACAGTCGATTTACCAGATCCACTCCCACCTACCAACGCCACCGTCTTCCCTGCCGGAACTTTTAAGTTAAAGTCTTTGAATATCACCGATTCCGGCCTTGATGGGTACGCAAACTTCACGTTCTTGAATTCCACTTCTCCGGATACTTGTTGTAATATCTCCCCTTCCATGTTATCTGAATCGATCTCCGGAACTCTTTTGATCACTTCCCTTATACGTTCACTAGCAGCCATTGCATCGGAAAAGTACCTCACGTTCGATAATGCAGATCCCAGTGATCTGTCGTTATTGGATTCATTATTAAGATATCCTTAAAATCCATTTAAAAAAAAGATATGCAAGTATAATGCAGACAACCTGTTTGATGAAATAACAGATGGAAAAAAACTTACACTCCACCAAAGGTGATGACAGCTCCAACAGCAAACACAGTTCCACCTCTAGCTCCATGATACATCACCAGCCTACTACCATACCAAATCAAGAAAGACCAGACGATATAAGACACACTATTGCTGCCAATCGCTAATCCTTTGGCTAAACCCTGTTTTAAACCCAATTTAAAGCTTCCTTCAAGAGCAGCTGAGTACTCTGTTAAGCTCTTATTTTCACCAACAAATGAATAAACAGTCCTCACGGAAGAAATCGCCTGTTCCGCCACCGCACCAGCCTTATTGTACTCCTCCCTCATCTTTCTTGATAACCTCATCAGAACTCTTCCATAAATCAAACCAGGTATAACTAAAACTATAATAAATGGAAGCGCAACAATTGCTAGCCTCCATAGCAATATAAACGCCGCAGCATATGCCCCACAAAAAAGAGATACATACATCACGAACACCGGCACCTTTTCGCTGATGACTTCTTGAATCACGAGACTATCACTGGAAACACTTGTAATGATCTCTGCTGTGCTTGTTACATTCAAGTCGAAATACGCCACTTCTTGCCTTAAAACCGCTTTCAAATAATCCGCCCTCAATCTTGATGCTTGCCTCTCTGCTGTTCTTGCCCAGCAATACCCCTCTGCAAAAATCACGAAATATATATATATATATATATATATATATATATATATATATATATATATATATATATATATATATATATATATATATATATATATATTCTGATATATAGGAACGATTTAAAAAAATGGAAATCGATCAAAACCTACCAAGAAAACATGCTATAAATTTCCCAATAGCTAAGAAACAAAGATATTCTGCATTCTGTAAACATGAAAGTAAAACCCAGTTAGATTTGTTGACGACGATTTATTAATATATTGATTTAAGATTAACTGACCTTGTTGATTTTGTCGATGAAGACATCGTTGGATAAAGAAGAGAAGTCTCCAATGCTGTTCATGATGGTGCTGGTAAAATAAAACATGGTCGGCGTCGAAATTCCGTCGCCGACGGCACCTAAAAACCCAAAGGTCATCAAAAACATGTCGGCACCGTCGGCATGCATGAAAATCGATCGGAATGATCCATTGCTGACTTTCCTGCTGGTCTGGGTGTTGTGTTTACTCATATTGAGTATCGACAGGTGTGAAGAGTAAGAGCCCGAGAGGCACAGGAACAAAGGACGAATCGGACTTTTAAAGGGAAGTGAGATGGACTGTGCATTTATTTTTAATGCATGTATTAATTTGTGATAGGTTTCGCACGTGGAGTTTATTTATTTATATAAATAGGGTATTTGAGAAGTAGGATTTTATAAATGTCTGTGGAGATAAACTATCTTCGATTCATTTAAGTTTTAAAGTGTAACATATTGAATTTGATATATAGACATATCATTCTTCTTCTTTTTACTATTATTATTACTTATTTTAATAACATGATTAATGATCATATGAATTTCAAATATTATATTATTCGGAAATCTAATTATAAATTAAATAAAACTGTAAAAATGGTTTTTATGATTTATATTTTTTTTAAATACACATTCAAACTTTGAAAAAATTGAATGATTGTTAGTTTCATTTTTGTACTAGTCCCTCTTCAAATTAAAAAAACTGTTTAAATATCTGACCTCCCTCCTTCCCTCCCCCCCCCCTCTCTCTCTCTCTCTCTCTCTCTCTTTGATGTCATTCTTCCAACACCACTACTTAATTTTGATTTTTGAGTTCCATTGAAGACCTTCGTCTTCTTCTCCTCTTCAACATCAGAGCTCCATCACCAAACAACCTGTAAAAACTCATCACCACCTTCGTATCTACAAATTCAAACACAAGATCTCTCACACATAAAATGCACCCAGATGAAACCACAATAACCCCAGACTTTTGAAGATTTCATATGTAAAAAACAAAGTCATTGTTCAAGATCCACCATCTTCTTCAATTGAATCACCATCCGCAATCATCGATGAAACCTAGCATGACCAAACCCAAATCCTTCTTCTTACTCTTTTGTAACCCATCATCTGGGGATGGTGTCACGGTGGGATTTTAGCATGAATCACCATCCACAATCATTGATGAAACCTAGCATGACCAAACCTTGATCATTCTAAGCTTACATCTAAGTTTAGGGTAGATTTTAGCATCTTTTGGTTACATAACTTGGTTTCTTGGTGTATGAGCTACTCCAGGGCATTTGAGCTGTACTTTTGGACTCTTGGAAGTCTTTGGAGTCATAGAAATCGTATCTTGGAGGTTTATACTCAACCATGCATGTGTTAGTGACCACCTAAGTGTGTTAAAGGGCTTAATTCATAGTTTGACCCCCAACAAGGCATGTAAAAGCATAAAGTTTGCAACTTTATGGCTTAAGACATTATTATGAGCTTGGATCTAAGTTTTAGATGTTAGGGCTTAAGGGATTAAGTCATGGGAGCAAGTATGGGCTGACTAACCAGTACGTTGGGCGTACTCTACAGTACGTTGCACGTACTGGGCCAGTGCCCCAATTTCAGATTGTTATCAGCATATATTGGGCGTACGAGGCATGTATGTTGCGCGTATGCAGTCTGTGGACTTAGAAAAATTTTGGGCTCGATTATTGTTAGGCTTTTTGGACTTATTTAGGTTGGGCCTCGGACCCACCTTTTGTAGCAGGACATTTTTGGGCTTAAGGCCATGTTGGGTGATCTTAGTCCATATTGGGCCTTAGTGGCCTTGTAGTTGGGCTTGGATGCCTTTTTGGACTTTATATGGATTTGGGCCTTGGAGGGAGGGAGGCCCAATGAGGCAAGGGTAAAGAAGCCCTTTTTGCCTTAAGTCAAGAATTAGTGTTTGGATTGTCGGGTGAGAGTGTTGTCCTAATTTCTAATGAGGGTTTTATGTTTGTGTCTTAAGGAGAGGATTTCGTGAGTCACCCGCTGAGTGTGATTGTAACAATCAACTTTAGAGGTATTAATTAATTTTATTTCTTGAGTTTTAGTTGGGCTATGTTTGGAATTGGACATCTTGGATTGGATTGGGCCTTCTTGATTCTTGGGCCGAGTTGTAGGCTGCCCATAAGCCGTACGCGGGGCGTAACCTGTTGTACGCGGGGCATAGTGTCCCTAGGATGCGCAGGTTATGGAAGGCGTACGCGTAACGTACCCTAAGGTACGCTCAGCGTACACGACCAGATGACAAATCCTAATTTTAGGGTTTGAGACGTATTTAAACCCCATTATAGCCTCTCATTTGGCCTCCTCACATATCCTTTACTCTCAGAAAACCCTAGTTCGTCCCTTACCCCTTTGTTTGTGTGTGGTGGATCTTTTGGGTTCATTTTTGTGAAGAAAAGCTTGGAAGAAGAGAAGAAGATTGGAAGAAGGAGAACTTGAGTACCTTGAGCTCAAGGATCTGGGATCATTTCTTCTTTTGGCATCCAAAAGAGGTATAAAGCTTCCAACTTTCCTCTTGTAAGCTTTGATCTAGGAGTTTTTGGAAGTTTGGAACTTTTAGGTCCAAAGGTAGGACCTTTATCATGCAACTTCGTTTTGGAGCTTGGGATTGCTATCCTTGAAGCTCAAAGTGTCCCCATAGCAGTAAAGTTTCGATCTTTGAGGCTTTCATGAAGCCATGCATGAGATCTAGCCATCTTCTTGGAAATAGATGGTTGTTTTTAGAAGTTTGAGCTTATGGGAGTCTTGTAAGCCATCAAGTAAGCAACTTTATGGTTTAAGACGTGGGATAAGACCTGGATCTAAGATTGTAGCTTCTGACTCGGAGTATTAAGTACTTAATAGAGAAAGAGCTTATCAGGGTATTACGCTGAGCATACGTGTAGGCACGCCCAACGTACTTGCCATCAAGCCGTTACGCTAAGCGTACTCTGGAGTACGCCCCGCGTAACACAGTCAATTGGACGTTGAGTTTTGGGCCTCGGTGTGGGCTGTATTTTGGACCTAGGGCCTTAGTGGGCCAGTAGGAGTTAAATTATGGGCCAAGGGCAGTTTTCGGCTTATGAAGGGCCATGTGTGAAGTAGGCCCAATTTAGTATAACTGGGCCATTAGTGGGCCTTTAATGGCCCAGTGGAGGACTTAGAAAGAATTAAAGGGTTTAGGCCATGATTATGACCCACACCATAGTAGGGGTAAAATAGTCATTTTACCCGTTGAAAGATCCCCTTTTTGATTAAGTGTTTGATTGTCATAATAGTTGGAGAGCAGCCGGGACAGCAGTCAAGGATGTTTCACTCGGGTTTTCAGCAGTCAACTTTCTGAGGTGAGTTTCCTTCCAGTAGGAACGGGTCTACGGCCACAATGCCAGCCCGTTTAGTTAGCAGTAGTTTCGGAACTCGGTCCGAGGTAGTAGTTAGATTGCTTGATGTCTTTGTGATTCAAGCATGTTTTGTGTTATGTGTTCCGGACTCGGGTCCAATGCAGTATGTAGTATATGTGTTCATGCTAGTTGATATGTCTATGCTATGTTATGATTCAGTCAGTTCTGGACTTCGGTCCGATGCAGTTAGTTCCGGACTTCGGTCCGATGCAGGGGACAAGGTCCCAGTCAGTTCCGGACTTCGGTCCGATGCAGTTAGTTCGAGACTTTGGTCCGATGCAGTTTCCGGACTTCGGTCCGATGCAAAGGGCAAGGCCCTGGTTAGTTTTTGGAATTCGGTCCGATGCAGTTTCCAGACTTCGGTTCGATGCAGTGGGCAAGGCCCAGTATGTGCTTTATATGTTATTATATGGTATGTGGTAGTTTGGGGGAGCTCACTAAGCTTTGTGCTTACAAGTTTCAATTTTGGTTTCAGGTACTTTTGCCAGTAAGGGGAAGAGCTCAGGATGATGACATGACACACACTACAATTTCAGTTTAGCCTGGGCATTTACTCTGATATTTTTATATGATTGATACAGTCCTTGTTTTGAATACTGTTACTATGACTTTGGGTTACTCGTTCCATGGTTTTGTTATACATAACGTTTGTAACGTCCCGTTTATTTAAATAATTAGTAAATGTAAGTCCCGGACTAATTTGTGAAGAATTTTAGAAGTCGGGGGTTAAAAGAGTAAGTTTCGGATGTAATTTGAAAAGGGTTTTAGAATTGGGGGCTGCTTGGTAATTTTTAGGATCTAAATTGAAAGGAATTAGGAGTGTTGGGGGCTGAAGTGTAAATTACAGATTTGTTTTGAAGAGCTATGAGAAGGAGGGACTGGAAGTGTCAATTTCGCTTGAAGTTTGAATGAACACGGGATTGAACCCGGTGGTATATCATTCCCGTCATAAGTTCATCACTCCCAAAACCCTAACCCAAGCTCTCCTCCAGCCGCCATCACCGGCTTTCCCCATTGTGCTCCGACCAGATGGAGTTCCGACGACCGCCACCTACTGCCGTTCCCAATCGTCGAATTGCCGCCTCCATTCCCGTTGACGACGACAAGCCCGGCCTCCGCTGCTACCGTCGAGGTCGTCTAGCATAGCTGCTTCCTTTCCATTGGTCGCCGCCATGCCATGGAACTGCCACCATCGAGATGAGCTGCCGGCAAAAACGTGAGTCACCAAGAGACCGTCGAAGACCGGGAAGAACCTTCTGTCGCTGTGGTCGCTGCTGCCGTGTCGGACGAACATCGCCATTGCGACGCTGATTGCCGGAGGCGCTGGCTGCCGTTATTCTGTCGCTGTGCAAGTATTGGGCTGCCGAGAAACCTTCAGTCGATTCTTCTCTTTTTCCCTCTCGTTCCTTTTGTTGGTTTGACGCCATGTATGGCGGCGGTGGTCACCAGTGAGCCGTGAACCACCGTTTCAGATTGCTCCGGCGATAACAGCCTCCTAGTCGGCTGTTTAGAGCTTGGTTCTTGCGTCATTTCATGTGGACCGCCACCACCATTGGGTGGTGGCTAGCGTAACAACCGCCGCTGCTGTTGCTTTTTAGTGTTGCTGCCGCCACCGTGAGCCACCAAGGGAGGGTGGCTGGACCTTTGTGCAATAGAAATCGTATGTGTGTGTGTGTTTAATTTCATTTTAGTGGTGTTTGGGTGTTTAGTCTAGCCGGAAATAGCAAGGAAGCCACTACCACCACCGTGAGGTGGTGGCTGCCGCCCAGCACCACCGCCGGCCACCATGGTGTGGCAGTGTGTGTATTAGTTAGTGTGTTAGCGTGTGTGGTTATGTTTTGATCAAACATTGTAACTGTAATTAAATTGGTTAATAATAATAATAATTGAAACCACCACCGTAAGGTGGTGGCCGTCGCCGTGAGCCGCCATCGACCACCACTACCCGAGGTGGTAGTGGGTGGTGCCCCGCTAGCAAACCCTAATGGGCTTAGAGATTGGTTTGGGCCTATTGGGCCATGTTTGAGTGAAAACCCTAATTGTGAGTAATTGGGCCTTAGACTTATTGGGCCCAATTTTGGGCCATTGAGATGGGATTATGTATTAAGCCCAATCACTCCATCTCATTTATCTAGTAGAGTAAAGAACTTAATGGACTAAGTCCTTAATGAGCTGACTGAGAAAATACTAATATTTGAGAGATTATCAGCACGCACACGAGAATTATTTAATAAGTGAATATTAAATAATAATCATTGGCAGAAATTAATCTAAGCAATAATGGACTTAATGGATTAAGTCCTTAATGGATTAAGTCCCTAGTGTGTTAAGTCCTTAGCGGGTTAAGTAAGCAACACTTAACCCTAGTTATCATTTGATGTGAAACCCTAATTTCACTTGGGCTTTGTGTTGGGCCATCCGAGAAAAATCAAATGGACTAGAGTAATTAGTTGGGCTTTAAGGTAAAGCCCATATGAAAGATTGGGCCCAATTTGGAAAATTGGGCCATAGATGGGCCATAGTTGGGGCCGAGAGGATTGTATGATATTGGGCCCTTAGAATGGGACATGTTGGACTAGACTGGACATTTGGGCCTCAAGGGAAGTCCATGTAGAGGTTTGGGCCCAATTTGGAAAATTGGGCCATATGTTGGGCTTTGATCCCTAGTTGACTTTGGGCCTATGGATTGGGCCTTGGGCTTGGGTAAGCCAAGTTAGGGGTAATGTAGTAATTATCCAAAGCATGTATTTATAGTTATGCGTTAGAACCCAATTATTAATTGGGTGTTATTTGGTGTTGACAGTTCGGGAACCTGTCAACCAGTAGCTGGGGTGGACTCTGCGGGACTTCAGCAGTGTGGGATTGTGTCTACAGGACTTCAGCAGTGTGAGGTGAGTTTCCTTCCAGTAGGAACGGGTCTACGACCACAATTCCGGCCCGTTTAGTTAGCAGTAGTAGTTCCGGACTTCAGTCCGATGCAATAGTTTAGTATGCTTGGTGTCTTTGTGATACAGACAGGGTATGAGTTATGTGTTCCTGACTATGGTCCGATGCAGTATGCGGTATATGTGTTTAGATTATATGCTATGATTATGTTATGCTATGTTCAGTTAGTTTTGGACCTCGGTCCGATGCAGTAGTTAGAGTGCTTGATGTCTTTGTGATTCAAGCATGTTTTGTGTTATGTGTTCCGGACTCTGTTCCGATGCAGTATGCAGTATATGTATTCATGCTAGTGATATGTTTATGCTATGTTATGTTCAGTCAGTTCCGGACTTCGGTCCGATGCAGGGGACAAGGTCCCAATCAGTTCCGGACTTCGGTCCGATGCAGTTAGTTCCGGACTTCGGTCCGATGCAGAGGGCAAGGCCCTGGTTAGTTCCGGACTCTGGTCCGATGCAGTTTCCGGACTTCGGTCCGATGCAGAGGGCAAGGCCCTGGTTAGTTCCGGACTCCGGTCCGATGCAGTTTCCGGACTTCGGTTCGATGCAGAGGGCAAGGCCCTGGTTAGTTTCCGGACTTCGGTCCGATGCAGTGGGCAAGGCCCAGTAGATGCTTTATATGTTATTGTATGGTATGTGGTAGTTTGGGGGAGCTTACTAAGCTTCGTGCTTATGGTTTTCAATTTTGGTTTCAGGTACTCAGTTTTTAAAAGAGGAGTTCGGGAAGATTGCAGTGCACACACCATTTGTTCAGCCTGGGATGTTTATACTCTGATATATTTGACAATTGTTAAGATATTTTGAGATACATTCTTTATGATTCTTATATGACGATTGATGAACAAGGTTTTATTACTACTTTAAAACGAAATTTTCAGACTGTATTTTTGGGATGTTACAACGTTTGATGTTGTGATTTGTAGTAATATTAAAACAAAAAATTTTGGGTCGTTACAGTGATTCAATACCTTCAGTATGAGGTGAATTTTCTTTCAATGTATCCATGGGTCGAAGGCACCAATGTCGGCCCATTAGTTTATGATGTAGTGTGATGAATGTCTTTGTGACAATTGTCAGTTATGCCTATATTTTCTTGATGACTCTGTGACTCTTGTTATGATATTATGTGGTAGTAGTAAGGGTGAACAGGGGTGTAGCTAAGTTGAAGGTTGGTAGGTCCTAGGACCTACCTATTTTTCTTAATATTAATATTTAGTGTAAGATATATATATATATATATATATATATATATATATATATATATATATATATATATGAAAAAATTGGAGATTTAGCTTATTATTTTTATAGGACATACCTTGTAATCCACTTAAAATAGTTCACACTTTCAATCCATTTAAAATTTATTCATTAGCCAATAGCCCAATTCATTTATTTTATTTTTTAAAAAACTCACGAAACGTGATCACCGATCGACATATCTTAACGTTTGACGCCTCATCATGTTCTCGCCTGCCTGATCGGTCAATCGATCCCATTGTCCACCGTTTGGCCAGGCCACCTGCCACCGTCTCCCCTCTACCATGCGTCACTGACTCGTGCCCATATTTTATATTTTTCAATTTTTGAATGATAATTTAAGGTCGTATATTGAAAAAAACTGTTTTAGAAAATATCAATAACGATATAATTATGAATACATTTCAAGGTATAAACCTAGTAGAGTTTAAATGTAAAACTTTATTATAAATATTGAAGTTATGTTTAACTATTTAAAGGCATACGGCCCGACCCGACACCATTAGTATTTTTTTTAGTTTCATTACATAAGGAACCACGTGGTTTTTGGTTCTAGATTCGCCACTGGGGGTGAAATAGACCAGGTATCCGATTGAAATAGGCCGAAGGGGATTGTAAACACCCACATATGCTTGACAGTATCCGACTGAAATAGACCGAAGAGGATTGCAAGCACCCATATATGTTTGGTTGTATGTTTGTTTAGTATATGGTATTTTGTGGTCGGGAACTCACTAAGATTTGTACATATAATTTTCAGTTTATGTTTCAGGTACTTCCATTTCGAAGGGGAAGGGCCCGACCTGATCGCACCACATCACCCTATGGTTTCCGCATTTAGAGATTTTGAGAATTTGTATTTTTATAACATGTAGCTATGATACTCTTTTGACTATTTTGATATTAGTATCATGTGATTTGAATGAAATTAAAAAAAAATTCTTATCCGTATTTTTGGGTTGTTGCAAGTTGGCTACTTTGTAAAGGGATAGATATACACTAAAGTTCCAATATTTTCATCGATTTGACAAGATAGTTCTAAACTTTATTTTTTTTATAGTAAAGTCTTAACTGCCGACGGTTTTTTACACGTTTAAGATTTTTTCCGGTTAGCCGGTAATTAGGACTTTACTGTAAAAAAAAATAAAGTTTATGATTTTTTTGTCGAATCAACAAATAGGACTTTACTATCAAAAAAATAAAGTTTCGGACTTCCTTGTCAAATCGTCGAAAATATTAGGACTTTAGTGTACATATATCTTTTTTTTTTGTTAGAAATTTAAGGGAAATCTCCAGAAAAGTTCTAAAATTTTAGTCCAATTTATGAAAAAGTCTCAAACTAAATTTTATTTACAGAAAAGCACAGAATACCGGTTAAAACTTTGAAAAAACCTTTTTCGAGCAGTTTCGTAAATTTTGCCGGCATTTTGTCATTTTTCGTTAGTTTGCTCAAAATTTTGGGACTTTTCCAACAATTATTCTAGGAATAAATTGGTGGTCTAAGTATTCTATTGCGTCTTGGCCACTCAAACTCTCTACGTTCTTCCTGTGCATTGTTGTGGGTATAATGGTGAGATTAACTTAATTAGCATTCCTCTAATGTTGGTGTTCCTCTTTTGTTGTTTAATGTAACTACCAACCAACATTCATACCTTACATGTTAACAACCATCGGCCAACACACATCTATAAAATGTGAAAAGTGAACCGTCAATGATAATTTATATGGAAACAAGTGAATGGTTATTATCTACTTAAATTGTCATTAAAAGTTTACTTTTCACTCTCGATAGATTTGTGTAATTTTATGGTTGTTACCGGGTAATGTTTGGAGGTTAGGTGGTAGTTAAGTTAAAGAACATAATGAAAGATCTATATGTTCGTGTCAGGGGCGGACGCAGGATTTCATAGTAGTGGTTGCACGAGAAGATTAGGGGTTGCACGATAGTAGAAAAAATAAAAATTTAAAAAAAATTCGAAAGTTTTTCCAATGCGGCCAGAAAATTTAGGGGTTGCCGGTTTCACCCCGGAACCCCCCTAAATCCGCCCCTGGTTCGTGTAATGATATTTTCTAATAACACGTGATCATATAGCATCATGCTTAATAGCAAGTAGACTTATTGATTGTGTATTAATAAATATTATCAAATCTTGTATTGGTCACGCCTAATAGAGTACTTGACCCGATGGTGCATGGTCCTTTTGGGTTGCCTTCACCAAAGCAACTTGATAGGATGAATTATGGAGAGAAAGGATTAATTATAATTTATTAATATATTATGAGAATAATATATTAAAGGAGAAATCATATTGTTTAATTAATATTAGTCAAGAATTAATTGATAATTTATTTTGTAGCTCATAGAGATTAATTAAACTTAAGGGACTGGAACTGTAATTATAAGATAATTGCATTTGGGCTATGGATCACCTTGGAATAATAGGTTGGGCGAATTCTATGGGGAAACCCATTAGAAATCGTCCAGGGGATATTCTAAAAGGGTCCATGGGCTGCTTAGGGCTTAAGCAGTCAGATTAGGGTTTCCTAGTTAAAAACCCTAATAGCCTAAATGTATATATAGTACCCTTAAGCCCCAAAAACGTGGCTAAGAGTTCCACTAGGGTTTCTGGACGTTTTGGGCAGCCTCCTCTCTCCTTATTCTTCATCCTCTTGCTCTTGGTGTTTGTGAGCCATTAGAGGAGTGACAATTGTGACTCTAAGCTTTTTAAAGTCATTACAAGGAGGATTTGAGATTGTTATTGCTACATAACAATCAAAGGTGATTCTCTAAACCCTAATTTCAGTTTATAATATGTTAGATCTAAGATTGTAAGTCTTGGATACATTGCATGTACAATAGAGAAACCTAGATCCAAGCATTAGGGTTTGCATGAGCACATAGGATGTTCTTATGGCTAAAACCCTTCAGTGGTATTAGAGTCTTGATTGGTTTCTGTTGTATGTGATGCTATGTTGAATTATTAACTGAAAATCGAATTCTGGCCTTCTGTTCGGACTGACTCGGCGAGGTCCAATGTGTGACTTGGCGAGTCGGAGCGTCAGACAGAGGGAATTTCAGATTTTATTGCTGTTTTGCTTAAGGATAATTACCATATTCGTTTTAAACTTATAAAATACGATTTTTAATGTTTCTAAAAGATTATCCTTGCCAAGACACAAGATAATTACCAATTGATTAGATAATAACTTCCTTATATGATTAAAGATTGATTATTTGTATTAATTGGGTAATTTATCTTGCAAGAAATTGAAATTAGGTCAAATATAGATAATGACAAATTAATTGTTTAATTTCTATTATTTGTTATTTGATCCTTGTGTTGTGAAAAAGTTTCAATTGTGCCCATGTAAGTTTTATGGTTTAAATTTGAACTTAAAGGTTTTGTTTTGAAATTTAAATAGTTGAAACCCTAATGTTTTGAAATGTTTCAAAACTTGCCCTCAAGTTTTGGAATTTAAAAGTTGATTAAAAGTTTAATTTAGAAATGTTAAAATTCTAAAACCCTAGTATTGTTTTTGAAAAGTTCAAATCACATCCTTATGGTTTTATTAATTAATTAAAGTGTATAATTAAAAGAGATTTAATAAATCCATAAAGTTTTGGTCTACAATTTAATTAAATTAAAAGTATAATTATTAAATTTGACCACCCAGTGTTTTAAAAGTGTAAAATACACCCTATACTATATATAACATTAAAAGTCTAATATTATATATATGTATGAGTAAAAGTCAGTCTTACCGTTAGTAGACCTCATTCACGAAGCTGGTCTATAAGGGGTGTTTAAGGAAATTGCAAATAAAATGGCAATTGAATGGGTATCCACTCTTACCCACCGCACTCTTGACTAGTGGAGGGTCGTTAGCCGAACGGGTAGGATAGGACATAAACCTTCCATTATAAGTATAATGAAGTACTAAAGTAACCACATGCTTTTACAAATTCCCAATCTTAGTTACTTTAGGCAAAAGTGAATTGATGCACTTCCATGAAATTACACTTTGTGCCCTTGCGAAGACGTTAGTGGAGTGTGTGTGGTTAACCGACACACTAAATGGTTCTAAGCAAAGGTAGCAAAGGGTGACTCAATGTTTGTCATATTTCAGTGGAGCGTGTGTGGTTAACCGGCACATCGAATAGGTGATTGTAACATGTGGGGCACCATGTAAGTTTGCATGGTTATTCGCACCCGGTTTTGTGATCCTCGGCATCCCAGTCACAAATCGAGGGGCATATCGAGATTTATACATGCCATTGAAAAGTTCAATGAATCTCAAAGGATCTAGGAGTTTTCAAAGCATTTAAAACTTAATCTGTTTTTCGTTTTTCATGGTGGAAAATTAGTGAATCGTCATTCACTTACCTTCAAATGTTCTGCAATTTGGGTTACGGTATCCCTCTCCCAAGTTGTAGAATATTATGTTGGGTCCTAGCCTTAGTATCTCATTTGGGTGATTTATTAAGGACTCAATCAATCAACTAACTTGAATTTATTTTCTCTCGTTTTGTAGATGTCAAAGTATGACAACTATGGTCTTCCCAAATCCCATGGAACAAGCTTTTCACATAAAGATGATATTCCACGATTCGATCGAGGAACACGAGATCATGCTTCACTTCCTCCACCTCCTTCTATTGTTCTCCCTAACCCACAAGTTCAAAAGATTGAATAGTTCAAACTCATTCAAGCCCTTTTAGAAAGTAAACATGAAGAAGGAAAGTCAGTGTGTGCACACGTCCTAGAGATGAAGTCACACATTGATAGGTTAAGAATGTTGGGATCTGTTGTATGTGAGGATCTGGCTGTTGACTGGATTCTTCAGTCACTTCCTGATTCATATAGTGAGTTCGTAAGAGAGTACTATATGATGAGCCACGACATAACCCTCATCGATCTCACCTATATGCTTATTGCTGCTGAATCAGCAATGATTTGGCACACTGGAAAAGCAAAGTTGATTGGTGAATCTGCCTTCCAGATCTCTATGGATATAGGCAATGGAAACGAATGGCATGCCATGATCGAAAAGTTTGATCATAAGAGAAAGGCAAAGTCTGAAGTAGTTCCATGTGCTATTCCAAAAGAGTCAACTTGCTTTTATTGCCAAGAGAAGGGGCATTGGAGACGAAGCTGTCCTATTTACCTAAGAGATCTAAGAGATGGGAGAGTCAAAACGTGTGGCTCTACTTTAGGTAAATTCATTAACTAACTCTTTTGAGTTCCTATTCTAGATTCTTAATACATGATGTGATAAGATTACAATTGATGTTTTTGTAGGATCGAAGAAAAGAAAGGAAGCTTAAGGGAAGAAGTGAGCGGAATCTAATCGTGAAGAAATGGATTTCGATCGCATTACTTGAAGATTGGATTCTTGAGCTACTACTAAGAGTTAGAATAGATTGCTAAGAAATATGTGTTAACATAGTTTTTCATTGAATTGCATTGTAAGGACAATTTTTTACGCAATAAAATAAAATTTGATTTTATATTATATATTTATTCTTGCAATGACGTGTATGAAAAATTGATGTTTGTAAGTTTCTATTATTAGCAATAATGGATTTGATTCTTAATTATGTTATTTGTGGAAAGGTCAAGAATTTACCAAATAGGGAAAGTTTCTCATCGCCCAAGTTTCAATTGGATAGAAACTTGGAATCATGCAACTTGGTTGCATGATGAATGAGAAATTTCATATTTGGAAATTAGACTAATTCGTTGACAAAGTGTCAAGTGAAGGACTAAGAGATCAAGTACACAAAGTTGTGTGTTGATCAAGTCCACCACAAGAGTAACAAAGATATTCGTCATGATTTACTAAAGATTTAGTAAATATGATTATACTTATAAGATTAAGTGTAATTCTGAATTGATTGAAAGAGTTTAAATCAATAGCAGAACGGATAAAAAGAATCAAGTAGGCAGAAAGATAAAAGTTTCTCTATTCTAAGAAGAAGGGAGAGTACCTTTTATTATGTTTTATGATAGGTCTTAATGATTGAGAACCATATCTCAATTGATCCTCTAAGTAATTCTTAGTACAACTGTATGTCTGAGAAGAGGAATCAAGAATTGAAGAAATGGTTAAATCAAGAAGTCAATCATACTTCGTTCCAAAACAAGTCTTAGAGTTAAGATTATGACATTGAGTGACAAGTCTTAAGAAGCTTTATAACATTCATCAAATATGGAATTTGGAAAATGGTTTTTCTTATTCTTGTATATTTGAAATTGGAAAGTTGTGATGTCTTGGATAAGACAAAGACCAACTAGGACCAATTTTGTGAAGTGTTTTGTCTTGATAAAAGCTACACTAACTCTTGAATATTTGTTTGTTGAGAAATGTTTCTTGACAAGAGTATCTTACATGTCAAGGAGTCAGTGGGAGTCTTAATGGTCTTGAAAAGTTTCAAGAACTAATCAAGAATAAACCTTATTGATCATCACTAGCACACAACTTGAGGTTTACAACCTATCGTGTTGACACTATTTTGTTTCTGTGCCGTTCCAATTGAGTTAATTATGCATGTGAGTTCTATGAGTTCTCATTTGAACGCATAAAAGGCAAGCACCTTGATCAATGAAAAGTACATTGATAGGAAAGGGTGAGCTGCTTAACTACTTGGAAGACATGGTGGGCACTTGTGTTACCATAAGGCAAGAAATCAAGATTGAGAAAGTTCGGTCCATATGAGTTTGGATTTGTCACAAACTTTGGTTTTGACAAATTCGCATGGATAGGAACACATACACCATTAAAATCTAAGTGTCATAAGATTCCCTCCTCCATGAAAATGAATGTGAGGAAATGCTTTCACTATGAGAGATTTTAAGAAGATAGTGATTGTGAAATTATATTCTCGAATTCGATTATGGTTACGGTATCTCTTTCCATGATTCGAACTGTGAGATTTGACAATTAGTCTGAATTGTTTAGACACACATATGAGCTATCTAAGGAAAATGTGTATAAGACTAAGAAGCTTAGATAAAATATTATCAAAGCATTAAGTATTAGAAATATGAACTTAAGAAATTCAATAGGTATTGTTTTTCTGAAAATTAAGCTTTTTTTCTGAATACATGTCAAAGCTAGTGGGGGCATAAATGTTATGCTTATATGATAATAATCATCATGATAGTGAGAGCATAATTGTTGTGCTTGTATGATTATTAAGGCAAGTGTTGCAAGTTAGCAATATTAATTATAGAAAACAAGAGTTATACTTTGCAAAGTCCAAAGGGTTGAAAAGTTGTTTTGCTATAATTAAGGGAGAGAATATTATGCTTCATTTCAAATCTAAAGGCTTAGGTTGTGGAATGTTAATAAATTTAGTCAAGGATATATAGTGCGTTCTCAAATTTCGATTATGATTATGGCATCCCTCTTCATAGTTCGAATTGTGAGAATGTGACACATAAAATATTATGACACAAGATTGATAAAGTATCAGTTTTTTGTAAGACATTATGCATCGTGTCTCATATGCATCGTGTCTCATACGCTTCAGGTAAAGGATCGATTGCAAATGCTATAATATTTGACCATTCTAAAATTTTCCAAATTTCTAGCGCATTTAGAGGGAAAAAGGACAAAAATCGGTTTTGACTAAGATGATTAAACAACTATCAAAGGACGATCCAAAGTTCGCTGAGGATTGGTCGCTTGTGAGTAGTTGGAAGTATGTTATTGGATGGATCATATCGACATTATTATGAATAGATAAGATTCTATTCAGAATGAGTTGTCATATGACAAATATGGAAATGTTTCCATATTGGGAGTTGGATATTAAGAGTCTATGTCTAGATTAGAAAATGTTATGCAAAAGGATGTTCAAAGGAATGTACTTTGAGTGAGAGACATCACGTCTATGGAATTGTATTGTAACAATCTCAAATAGAGAACTTTGTAATTTCATTGGCAATAGTCATTGTGATTTTTGTGCTATGACATTACGAAAGGATCATTGCATAAAATGTTAGAATCTCGCATATTCTATAAGTGGCAAGAATTTGATGTTCTTTCACTTGTGAAAAGGATTGGGAATTGTGAAATGAGTATGATTGGAAATGTATTCATTTGATCTATTTCACAAAGTAAGGACCATAGGTGAACATTATGTGCATGCTAAGAGCATGGGACAAGTGTAGTTATAATTCAAGTAAAAAGTTGATTACCCGAAACAACAAATAATGAGTAATCAATATGGTGATTAAGTAAAATGTTTTATTTATACCCAGAGTTCGGGGCCATATGGGATTAGCATTATTCTTGTGTTTCACTTTGCATGTTTTGACTTCCTGAATAATTAAATTATTTCAGAATAATCAAATTACTCGAACGGACCATAGTCATTCATATGTTGGAAGTAGATATGAATGAAGACTGTCATGAATTGGTGTGTGGATTGTCTAAAGTGTATTAGACATAAGCAAATGTTTGCTGCAACGTTCATGAGTGCTTATGAATATGATTTGAGCATTGGATTAAACGCATGCTCACTTGGATCATTTCATGAATCGTATCACGAGTGATTGGTGAGTAGATAACATCTTATATTCTTGAAATCGAGATGTGTGAGTTGTATCTTGTGAGTCGGTTGCACATGGATAATATGTAAACGCACCAGTAACTTGGTGTTATAAAACATATTGTTGTGTGTGATTCGGTAAGTGAGTGCAAGCAAGAATTGAATCAAAGTTTATCCGTTCCTTTTATCCAAAGTAGGATAAAAGCGATATCTTTGGGTCCCTTGATGATTTAGTGATGGCACATAAGCGCTTGGCCAAGCCGGGACTAATTTGATGTGTTCAATTGTAGTCTGTTGTTAGTCGTCATAAATCGGAAGTCGAGAAATAGTATAGAGAGAATGATTAGAATTCATGTCTTATATCCATACGATATCTAGAATGGAGGAATATATGATCCCTTATCTAAAGGACAAGCGTATCTGATAAGATCAGAGTTGACAGCGGCTTTTGAAAGCTACGATTGTAGATCAGGATCTGAAGTCATACACAGAATAGTTGTTAGACTTTCCAAGTGGGAGACTATTGGATTAGTGTCTAAGTCCATAACTGTTTTGGTGTGTACTTGACCCGATGGTACATGGGTTAATTTATAAAAAAATTAAATATAAATGTCAAAATATTTGAAACTTTGAATTTATAAGAAAATAAAAAAATAATTATTTATTATAATAGAATTTTTTTTTATCTTTTAAATTTAAACAAATAATTTAAATAAAGAAAAAAAGATTAGTGAGCTTTAATTTGGAAAATTTGAAATTAAAAGGTAAGTTTATTAGTGAAATTAATATCTATTTATTACTATATTTATTGCAATTATTACATTAAAATATTATGTGGAATTAAATAAAATAGAAAAACTTGACATGTGGAAAAAAAATTAATTCAAAATAACCATAAAATGTATTTGACAAATTGAATAAGAGTGTGACAAATAATAAAAAAAAAATTTAATTTATTAGAAAGGATATTATGATAGCAAAACATATCAAGCTAAATCAAATAAGTTATAATTTGTAAAGAAAAAAACAAATTGGGCTAATCATCCTAAGGTTTTCCAAGATTCGGTAGGTATTATCAACAAAATGGATATATGGACTACAAAACAGGAGATGTTGTATGACCATTTGGGTTATCTCCTCACGTGGTTTACTAAAGAAACACAGTAGATGAGAGCCCTTTATCATCTACTCCATATCATCAACACCCTTGATCGCAACAACCCAACACCATCGCCAACAAGGATAAGAAACATAATTCAATATCTTCACACTTCACATGTTCACCATCTCAACCCTTGTTCTCGTTCTATTTTGCTTTTTTGACCACGCCTACAACAGAATCAAAGGAACAGTTGGGCACAAACTTTTTTCCTTCTGCTTTTAGACATGCAACTCGAGATTTGAATGGGAAATATGATGTTTTCTTTACTTGTATTGTACTCCTCGACCTAAAGGAAACACAACACAAACCTAGAGATTGACAGACAAAGAACACACATACATACACAATTACACACTATGGTGGGGTAAGTTGAGCTTATTTTCTTTTATTTGATCATAAACCATTTAAAAGAAAATATAAAATATCAGTAACGTTGTATTAATCGGTAATTTTACAAAAAACGTAGCTTTTATTTTTAACGGTGTTATCCATGTGGACTTGTGGTGCAATGTTTTTCAAACTTTAGCACCATCTATCTATGCAATAAATTCATCATAAGGCTAGGAGTGATGCCATTAAAACCGTACTTTCTTCACTGCCACATGTACACTACATCACTTTTTACCACACAAGTGTGGTTTCTTGCCACACCCAAAAAGTGGTGTCACACTTTTTTTTTTTTTAATAATTTAGTTAAATAAAACTTCATTTTTAATAAAAAAAACATAATCAATACTTCAAAATAACAAAACATTACATTGCATTATTAAAAATTAAAAAAAAAACATATACCATTAAAAAAATCCTACAAACTTAAGAAACACACATCAAACGATTAAAATAACTTAAAAAAACACAAATAAAACAACTAAACCATACTACATAAAGTCGTTCTCCGAGAACTCGTCTTCCGAGTCATCCGGTAGATCAAACTTAAGGTTAATGTGTTGAATCCCGTAAATGTGTTCCACCAAGTCCGTGCGAAGATTGTGAAATGTTTTAGTGCAACGTATCTCTACTCTCTTGTTCATATATTCTTCGCCACCAATTTCTATTAGTTGTGTATCGGGTATAGTTTCTTCCTCGTCAAACGCACATATCGCTCTTCCTTCGTCTTCAATAATCATGTTATGCAATATGAGACATGTATACATGATTTTTTGAAGTTTTTCCTTGCCGAAATAAATTGTTGGTTTTTTCAATATGAACCAACTTTTCTTAAAAGCTCCAAAAGTACGCTCGATATCCTTCCTAAGTCTTTTTTGAGCTCTCTTGAATTCTTTTCGTCTAGAACCATGTGAACACATAAACGATTTAACAAACACAACACACTCATGATAGATCCCATCAACTATATAATAACCATATTTATATGGCGTTTCATGCACTTCAAAAGAAGAATCTGGTGCAGATCCATCATATATGTTGTTAAATATAGGTGAACGATTAAGAACGTTGATGTTGTTACTCGAACCGGGAGAACCAAAAAAAGCATGTCAAATCCACAGATCTTATGATGCAACTGCTTCAAGTATGACCGTTAGGTGACCATGATCACCTCGGGTAAATTGTCCATGGTGTGAGGTAGGGCAATTTACCCATGTCCAATACAAACAATCTAAACTTCCTAACATTCAAGGAAACCCATGCACACTAGCATGATGAGCTTGCAATTGTAAGATGTCATTACTTGTAGGCTTACATAAATATTTTGGACCATAAAACTGAATCACAGTTTTGCAGAAATAGTGAAGACTATCTCGTGCAGTCGTAGCAGACATCCTAAAACTCTCGTCCAACGCATCAGGCATAATGCCATATGCCAACTGACGAAGTGCGGCCATATATTTTTGTAAGGGAGTGAAACCGGGTGTACCTCTAGTATCGTAACATTGTTGAAAAAAACTGCACTCCCTTGTTACATCTTCAACTATACGTTCGTATAAACGTTTGAACATTCTGAAGCACCTACAAAAATAGTACCCTTGATAAGTGGCATTCTCTTGAAAGTAGTCTCGTGTCAAACGTTGGTTGGCTTTTTCACGATTTCTACAAATATGTCTTCGTGTTCTCCATTGAGAACTTTCGGCTGCGTTATTACATAAAGTATTATATGTCTGTTCCGTCATTTGAGCACAAGCAATAGCAGCATAAAAAATAAATTGAAATTCTTTAAAAGATGAAGAGGATGACATTTTCTATTAATTTTAAGAGATAAAGCAATAGAGAAATGTAAAAGTTTGGTTTTGGTTTGAAAAACAATGAAGTATATGGTATAATTATAGGAAAGAAAAGGAAAAAAAATAAATAAATGTTAACATATTTGACCGTTCAACGGTTATTAACACCACCAGCCAATCAAAATTTGCGGCCAAAAAAAGGTGAGGTGCGCCCTAACTGCACTCGAAACCGCATGGGGGGGGGGGGGTGTTCCCCTGCCTATGTGGTAAGGAGTGCGATAGAAACCGCACCACTCCCTTGAGTCTAAAGACTATTTGTGAAATTTTGTCTAATACCAAAAATTATAAATTATAGTTATTGATTTATGTAATATGTGATGTAATTTTAGTTAATGTATTTTTTATCTGCTTTTTTAGTTTATTTATATTAATTTATTAATAACTAAGCTTGTTATTATTCATTTATAAATTTATATTATACTTCATTTGTGACAAAATTTTAAAAATTATCCTTATGTGATAGAAAAATAGCAAGGGGCGAGGGTGTGATGACTTTTATAAAAGGGGTAAATTTGTCGTTTAACGTATATTTAATCCAACTTCACCAAAGCAATGTTAAAATAACAAAGTTACAACTTTCCGAAACCACAGGACAACATTTGACACGTTTTTGAAAGATTTCATCACCTTGCCACTTTTCGGTAGTCATGGGACCAATTTTTGAAATTTTGTCTTATAATAGACTTAAAAAATTCATTATGCCATCTAGTTATTTACGCATTATGTCCATGTCACTATATCAAAATATAGTGAGAGTTTAACCGTTCAATATTATATCATATTATGCGTCTTTAATTGGCAACTCATTGATCCAGTTTTCACCTTTATCAACTTGCGGGTATTGTCGAATCAAAACTTGTAATTTGCATATGCTAACATAGTAACACCTCTAAGTTTCATAACATGTCCTCTGTATTGTCCTTAAAGTACCAAAACACGAAACATTTTAGAAAAAATATCTGGTACATCCCTCAAATCAATATAGCATGTCATGTGAATTGCTTTATAAAACTTTTTAAGTCTACATAATGATAGATGTTAATAGACTCATACCTTCATTCTAAACATCACATAAGGTCTAACTTTATTCTTTCTAATTGAGCATTGTACTTTGTACATGTTAAAGTCTTATCAAGTTCACCAACATACCATATGTAACATGTAAATACATATCAACTACTAATATTTTCCAAACATTATTAACTTATAAAATTACAAGTGTTACAACAAGCAGAGGATTTTGCTTAACCACCCAAAATATAGTCACAAATAGAACAAAGATTGAAGATCTATGGGAAATCCCTTCTAACTTAACAATCTTACAAACTAAAACCATGCAATATGGAATATAACTTGTTTACAAATACCATTTTGGGTTTTGTCTCTAACAAACTTCGCTAATGGTTATGGCTGCAGAGTATCATAACAACCACATATACAATAACAATAAAATAATAAACATAAACATAAGTGAGTGTTTTGGTCCTTCTTTTACATATGTCGAAAGATAAAATCGTTACACTCTGGAGAAATTATAAAAATACAAAGATAACCATTATTTATTGTTAAAATTATATCATGTTTTATGAAACACCCGTCCACACCAAAATGTTTAACAAATTCCAATTTCTTTAACAGATTTAATTTCTTTCGAAAACATCTTGTGTACGCTATATAACTTTGATTATTTAATGTACTTACTGGTTACAATTATATCGTATATATCAACTATTTCAGAATCAGTTTCCTGTTAGAAAATGATATGCTGAACAAAACCTATATACCATCATCCTCAGATGCATACATATAATGTGTAAAAATCGTTTTACACTTCAACACTTGCAATCTTCTATGTAAAACCCCTCCAATTTTCCACCAAGTTTTAGTTAATCATAATGTTGAGCAGAATTAGGCTTTTGAAGACTAACTAACGAGTAGTAAGCTCCGGTCGGCCCTTTCGCTAACAACGAACTATGATTACCTTTCTCGACCACCTTCCCTTTCTCCAAAACCGCGATCGTGTTGCAACTTTGTATGGTACTCAAACGGTGGGCCACCACCACACTAGTCCTCCCCACCATCATTCTCTCCAATGCATCTTGTACTACTTTCTCTGATTGACTATCTAATGCACTTGTAGCTTCGTCTAGTAACAAAACCGCTGGGTTTTTTAATATTGCGCGGGCTATAGCAACGCGTTGTTTTTGTCCTCCAGAGAGTTGTATCCCTCGGTCACCGCACCACGTGTCATACCCATCTTTCAAAACTGAAATGAAATCATGAGCATTGGCTGCTTTAGCAGCCTCAATGATCTCTGATTCACTAACTTCCCCAGAAGCCCCGTAGATGATGTTTTCACGTATGGTACCGGCGAATAACGCGGGTTCTTGGCTCACAAGTGCGATATATTTCCTCAAAGTTCTTAAATGGTACGACCTTATATCTCTTCCATCAATTTTCACAACTCCTTTCATTGGGTCGTAAAAACGTTCGATGAGCCCGATAATGGTTGATTTCCCAGACCCACTTTGTCCCACCAATGCAGTTGATTTCCCAGCTTCAATATCGATTGAGAATCCTTTAAAGATCATGACGTCAGGCCGCGCAGGGTACGCGAAGTCAACATCGCGTATCTCTACGTGACCTTTAATGATCTCAGGCTTTTTACCATCAGCGTCCTCGGGCTCAATGAGGGTGTAACGGTCCAATACCGCGAATACAGATTGCACCGCATCAGACCCTTTGGCTAAATCATTTGTCATGGTTCCAGCATCCGCAATCACCCTGCCGGTGCTTACTAATATCATAAATGTTTGGAAAAGTGCTTTTGAACCAAGATGACCATCGCTAATCAACTTCCCACCATACCAAAAGTCTAGAGCCCAAGTACAAGCCATAAGGCTTTGAGAAAACCCAAGCCCGAATCCAGCATACCAAGCTTGCCGGATGCTTTCACGCATTGGTGCTTTTTGCGTCTCTTCGAGCATTTTGAGGATTCGTGCTTGAGATGAAAAGGCAGTGACTGTACGTAGATTTGAGACAGCTTCGGCTGCGAGCTTGCTGCTCTCTTCTTGTGATTTCATGGCTTTATGTGACATGTTCTTTAATAAAACTCGTTTGCAATAAAAGCATACGATAATCAATGGCTGAACCGCAATCATAACCAATGCCAATCTCCATGCAATCACCAATCCCATTGTGCAAGCAATCAACACAGCGGAGATTGTTTGAATCAGTAGAGCGCATCGATCACCTACCAATGATCTCACCTGTAAAATCATTGTTGACATATTGGTTTATCACTTGTCCTAGAAACCGATATTTTTTAAAAAAGAAAATGACAAATGAACATAAAAATCCATACCACATTGGCATCTTTAGCGAGCCTTGAACATATAGCCCCACTTGAATTTTCATCCCGATCGAACCACCCGATTTCAAAGGTGAGTATCTTTGACAACATCCTTTCCCGGACTCTTTTAGTCAAGTACTCACCCATGGCTGCAAAATTATAATGCTGAATGATGTTTATTACCATAGAGAAAACCGCCAAACCAGCGAAACAAAGTGAATAAATAGCCGTTTTGCGCTTGATCTCATCATGATCAGCCAAGAAATACACCGATATCACCGACCCCATTGCAAAAGCATAAATTGGCTGAATTGCACCAAACAGAATCGCGCCAATACTTCCGAACAAAGCTTGCCTCCATTCAGGAAGGTTCATCGCTAAGAGCCTCTTAAAGGAAGGCACTGGAATTTCTTGGTCTGCTCGCATCGTAATGTTTTCACCTCCACCATGGTTGACTGAGTTTGCTGAGCTTGACCGGCTCACGTTAACTGACCTTCTACGACTACTTGTGTTGTGGACATCGAATCTTGAAGAAACCAATGAAGGCCCAGGTAGTGGGAAAAGATCATTAGGGGTTTGTTCATCGTTTTGTTTGGTTTCTTGAAGGCGGATGAGGGATGTGTATAAACCATCTTCGATTTGAATGAGATCATCATGGGACCCGGACTCCACCACCCGGCCCTCTTGAACCACCACTATCACGTCGGCGTTTCGGATTGTAGACAGGCGGTGAGCTATAACAATGGTGGTTCGACCAACTGCCGCTTGATCAAGTGCCTCTTGAACCACTCGTTCTGATTCAGTGTCGAGTGCACTTGTTGCCTCGTCTAAAAGAAGGATACGTGGGGACTTGATTATTGCACGCGCAATTGCGATTCTTTGTTTTTGTCCACCTGACATTTGAACTCCCCTTTCACCAACCTATTATTGATTTTTCCAACAAAGTTAGAATAAATTATGATATTTATGGAATTTTTGGAGAAGCATATTTTATAGTTTAGAGTTGACAAATTGTAACGTGTGGAGTTAAAAATCTATGGAAGTGAAAGGTGTACACAAAATTCATCGTATTATTATATTATAGTCATAGTTATAATAAGATATATGGATGTCTTGATTCAGAGTTTGTGTCAAGTTTTGCCACTACACCGCTTGGAGCTTGTTCCCCTTTGGATTAATTTATGCTTAAAGCAGGGATCTTTGACGAAAAAAAATCAAAAGATACGATCATGAATGACTAAAATAGAGCCTAACTTATCTTCATAGGGACTCTTTCTAAACCCCAATTCACTTTCTCACAAGTACTTAGAAACTACCAAGAAACTAGTGATGATCTTTAGCCAATTCATTTTTATGATATTAAACGAACCAAGGCAAGAAACACGTCCATAGCTTTTTCTTACTTTTTGTCGGCATCTCTTTTATGTTACTTGCTCAAGTTTCATTTTTCTAAGTCCAGTTTTTTACTTTATTTTAAATAATATTTGATTATGGAAACATCAAAATATTTGTGATTATTAATATATACTAGAAAAGAGAAAGATGGAAAAAGAACCTGGGTGTCATATGTCTGAGGCAACTGGGTGATGAAGTTATGAGCGTTTGAAGCTTTGGCAGCTTCAATGACTTCATCCATGGAGGCATCTTCCTTGCCAAAAAGTATGTTCTCTTTTATGGATGTCGCAAATAAAGCAGGCTCCTGACTAACCAACCCCATTTGTGATCTTAGCCATTTTAGTTGAAGCTTATCAATACTCACCCCATCTACACAAATCTCTCCTCCTTGAGGATCATAAAACCTCTGCAACAATGCAATTACAGTCGATTTACCAGACCCACTCCCACCTACCAACGCCACCGTCTTCCCCGCCGGAACTTTTAAGTTGAAGTCTTTGAAGATCACAGATTCCGGTCTCGAAGGGTACGCAAACTTCACATTCTTGAATTCGACTTCCCCAGAGACTTGTTGTAATATCTCCCCTTCCATGTTATCTGAATCGATCTCCGGGACTCTTTTAATAACTTCCTTTATACGTTCACTGGCAGCCATGGCATCGGAAAAGTACTTCACGTTCGACAGTCCAGAGCCCAATGATCTGTCGTCATCGGATTTATTAAAGATATTCTCAAAATCCATCATTGAAAACGACACGATATGCAAGTGCAAAGTAAATAAGCAATTGAATGGGCTATCAAATCAATAAAAAATGGAAAAAAGTCAAACATTACCATTATTAGAGTTTTCTTTTCACATGGATAGACACAATAAATGTAGATAACAGAAAGGCTGCTATCATAGAAACTAAATTATTCCTTTATGAAACGTTAAAAGTCCAAACAATACACACAAGTAACCCGTTTGATGAAATAATCGAAGCAGAAAGAAACTTACAGTCCACCAATGGCGATGGCAGCTCCAACAGCAAATACAGTTCCTCCGCTAGCTCCATTGTACATCACCATCCTACTACCATACCAAGACAAAAAAGACCAAACTGCAAAAACGACGCCGTTGCTGCCAATCGCTATTCCTTTAGCCAAACCTTGCTTTAAACCTAATTTCACAGTACCTTGAAGAGCAGCAGAGTACTCTGTTATCGTCTTGCTTTCACCCACAAAAGAATAAACAGTCCTCACGGATGAAATCGCCTGCTCCGCCACTGTACCAGCCTTATTGTACTCCTCCCTGATCTTTCTCGACAAACTCATAAGAACCCTTCCGTAAATCAAACCAGGTATAACTAAAATTATAATAAACGGAAGCCCAACAATCGCTAGCCTCCATAGTAATATAAACGCCACAACATACGCCCCTCCAAAAATTGACATGTTCATCAAGAACACAGGTACCTGCATTTTTATTTCCACTTAAAAAGTCAAACACTTGTAATGATTTTAGACTCATGGAGTCATGGTCATGAACGCACCTTTTCGCTGATGACTTCTTGAATCACGAGACTATCACTGGAAACACTTGTAATGATCTCTGCTGTGCTTGTTACATTCAAGTCGAAATACGCCACTTCTTGCCTTAAAACTGCTTTCAAATAAGCCGCCCTTAATCTTGATGCTTGTCTCTCTGCTGTTCTTGCCCAACAATATCCCTCTGCAACAAAAATCATTTCATGATCTGAACAATATAAAGAAACCTCTCGCTTGTTTAAATGGTTAAAATCATGGGTTTTCTTGAATGATCGAAGCCATGTTGAGGAATGCAAATTCTTAATTTTTTTTTACAGGGCTAGATTATCAAGTCGATAAAATGCTTGAAGCATGTTACTTGCGCCGTAATTCATCAGATAATATTATAAATCCCACGTTTTTATTGAGAAAGACATGAGTGAAATTGAAAATATTATCTGAAAGACTGAAACCTACCAAGAAAACACGAAACCCAAATCCCAATAGCCATGTAACAAAGATTCACTGCATTCTGCAACCGAAAAGTGGAAGCCGGATTAGATTTCTGCAGCTTAATCCGTATAAACTTGATTTGTTTGATTGTATTGTATATATGTACGTGTTTGTAATTTATAATATTGACCTGGTTGATTTTGTCAGTGAACGCAGTCATGGATGAAGATGAAGAATCTCCAATATTGTTCATGATTTTGCTGGTGATAAGTAACATCGTCGGCATCGAAATTCCATCGCCGACGGCGCCTAAAAACCCAAGGGTCATCAAAAACATGTCGGCACCGTCAGCATGCATAAAAATCGATCGGAATGATCCATTTCTGACCTTCTTCTTTGTCTCTGTGCTCTGTTTACTCATATTGACGGACGAATTTTGAAGGTGTCAGGTGTGAGAGAAACAGGGACAGAGGACAAATCGAAGTTTAAGGTAAGTAGGAGGGGACTCGGTGTATTTATATTCGTGTCAAATATATAAGGAAACGGGAAATAAGGTTAGCATGTGAAGCGTTGTATGATAAGTAAGGTGTGGTGTCATGAATTAAAATAAAGTTTTTGACTTTTTTTTTTCTTTTTTAAAATTTAGTTCTGCCAATAGAAGTAGGATTTCAAATTGTTCGTCACTAATGACGACTTGCGTTTAAGCATCTTCAACTCATAACGTAATCTTCTAATCTTATTCTCAGTCCCCATCACTCGCAATTCAATTTTACGCATAATGTATAGATGAAACCATCATGTGATTGAATTCTAGTGGTCAGGGAATGAAATTATGTATGAGAGTATGACCATGCACAATATATGGTTCAATAGAACTTATAGAGGTGGTGAATGAGTTGGAATGCTAAGTTCAACTATAAGATTATGTCAAGTTGGAATATAATGAACAAAATAAATTTAAAAAAAAAAATAGCCCACATTCTTAATTATTTAATCATAAAATTATACACAAGGACCAATCATTTTAGTTATTTTAAAAAAATAATTAATGCATATTACATGTTGAAGATATAATAGGTATTAATTACATCTTCAACATTTAACATGCATTAATTACTTTCTTAAAATAACTAAAATGATTGGTCCAGAATCAATCATACAGGCACACAATAGATAGTGAAAACATTTGAACCTAACTCTCCCTCTCTCTCTCTCTCTCTCTCTCTCTCTCTCTCTCTCTTACTTCGCCCATCTTGGAATACCTTCAATCCTTGATTATTCATACCGAACACCAATGTTTTGCCTAAACGTTCTTCCTTTCGGTCATTCTTATCTAAAGCTTCCTCCTGAGCTTTCTTGATGCTTTCCACAATCGTTGTGACAACCTCTATTGATTGTTTCAATTATCTTTCACTTCAATCTTCTGGCTTAAATCAGATGCTACATCGAACTTGGTTCTCTGAACCACGTAACATACTCATCTTAGTCGGACTCAATTTGATATGACCACTAGGTTTAGAATAACAATCATATTCTTAGTCATTACCGAAACGATGATAACGACGGACATGAACAAAACTGTCACAACTTGCATTTTGCTAGGAAATTCTATTCCCATGTAAACATCATCCGTTGTAAAAGCTTGTACTCTAAGTGAATACTATACTCTATTCCTTAATGTCACAATTGACGTTAGACTAAACCCTAGTGGTATTGATACTAGGTTTTATCGAAGGAAAGTTTTGAGAGTATCGAAGCGCTGTCCGAGTTCTGAATCACCACCTTTCAAGTGAGTGCATAGTCCCTTTCATCTTACACATAGATATGAAGTATTTTAATATAAATTACGTGCTATGTGTGCATATTGTCTGAATACTTGTTGTCTATGCTGATGAAAGAATTTTATACATGTTTTAAATGATGTAAGCTGTATAAAGTATTTTATATCTACAAAATATGTTGGGTAAAAATGGGTAGATGAATAATGAGAGATAAAAGCTGAAATAGAGGAACATTAGTAGTACGGACCTAGTGCCCTATAGGTATACATTGACAGCAGTGGACCTAGTACCCCATAGATGAGCACTGACAATTGCGCCACAACCCGTAGATGATTTAGATCTACGGTAAACATCCTAGCAGCTGCGCTCTAAGGATAGTATCGGCAGCTGCGCCTAATAGGGAGCCTTATGACCATGACAGTAGCGTTTAAAGGTCAATACCGGCAGAAGCGCCTCATAGAAAAAGTCCCAATTTTGGCAGCTGCGCCCAAGTGATAACATTAGCAGCTGTGCTTGACCACTGTGTCATTGGCAACAATGGACTTCATGTTGTTTCCTTAGGATGATCCTTAGGAATGAATGAACGAGGGTTAGCTGATCCTTAGGGTAAATCCTTAAGAAGATAAGGGGAATGGGAAATTGGGTTGATTATTTGATGTTTAAATATAATAATTATATTATTGTGGGTTGAAAACCCTATGTACTCACCAAGTTTCCCAACCTGACCCACTCAGTTTATTAATATCACAGGTGTTGATATGAAGTCACATTACACTGAGAGATTTAAAAGAGATGTAGATCACTAGTGTAAATGAATGTAAGTTCTGTTTATGCTTATGTTTCTGTATTGACAATGACATCCCAAACGTTTTAAAATGAATAAAATACGTTTCTTCGAAAATGTTTTGATAACGTATTTATCGTGTTTTCTGGGAACAAATTCCGCAACATTTTTATTAAAAGAGGTACTCTGATTTTTATAAAGCATAAACAAAATCGGTCTTTTCTGGCCGTGAAAATGGGGATGTCACAACATGTTATGCTGTATATGTGCTGGGGTAAGTCCGATGTCGGGATGAGCCCGATGCGGTCAGATGCCGGGGGTGAGCCCGATGCCGGACAAGAGTTCGATGTCGGGTAAGCCGATGCCATGATTTGTCCCGATGCAGCTGGGAGTAGTACCAGAGTTATGTTATTTGTTATATGCTAAGTGTATGGTATGTGGTAGTTTGAGGGAGCTCACTAAGCTTCGTGCTTACAGTTTCAGTTTTGGTTTCAGGTACTTCAGCTAGCAAGGGGAAGGGCTCGGGTTGATGGCATGGCACACACCACAGTTCTTTAGTATGGGAGGTTACTTTGATATTTCATATGAGATTGTGATATGCTGACAGATATTATGACATTTTAGACACATGAGTTATGATTTGATATTATGGTGATGATGTTTATGTTTATTAACTGATTTTGAAAACGAAATTTTTGGACCATATTTTTGGGATGTTACATAAGGCTAAAAAGCACTTTATCGTAAACTCACCTTTTGCGTCACGTAGTGTCGTGCCGGTTCAGTCGTGAAATTTCGATGAGCCAAAACTTCTTCTTTATAACTCGGATTTCGACGTTCTTTATATCTCCGGAATCCTTGTCACGACTACTAGAATTTTCTTCATAGATATCGGGTTTATCTTACATTTGATTTTTGACGCTTATTTTCATTCTTCATTTATTATATCTTTATAAACAAGTATATAAGCACATAATTCACGTAATTCACATAATATTCAAGTAATTCCTCTTTATTACTTCAAAATATGTTACAATGGTTGACCTTGACTATTACATCATCATACTAATGCTTAGTCTCGAAACACAGGCATTACAGATTGTTGGTCAGGAGAAGATGGCGGAGGAAAAATGAACGGGTTGTGCTGAATAACCATTTATGATTATAACTCTCCCGTCGCGCCGATACACCAGAGTGCTAAAATGGCTAATGAAAAATATGTGGCTGATGTTGAATCTAAATATCTATATTTTTTTTTGAAATCTCAATGGAACCTACTTATATATATATATATATATATATATATATATATATAAAGAAAGAGAGAGAGAGAGAGAGAGAGAGAGAGAGATAAAGAGAGAGGTTCAAATGTTTTATGCATCTATTGTGTGTATGAATGCTCCAATCAAAATTTAGGAAAAAAGAAAATCATTAATTAAATAATAAATGGTAGTTTAGTCAATATATGTATACAATTAATTATATTTTAAAATTATAATCCCTAAAATAATGAGTCAATTTCCCTTAAATACAGTGCCTCTGAATAAACCTAAAATAGTCACCAGACAACACATCTTTGTTTCCCCTTTGTGGGCCTAAAACAAAGAACGTCTCCAATAGGTGTGTCTCCTTCTCTGTCTTTAGCCATCCTTAACAGCAAGTTTCCAGCGATCACAATAAGCTCCTCGGTGTCGGCTATCCTCTGTCTATCGGTATGTCTACTTTCCTTACTTTTTATTCATTTGCAGTTTCTTCATCTTATTTCATTTTCTATGGATTTAACTTTATTGATTTTTGAGTTTTCACTTCAGCAAGCATATTATGTAATACCCTTACACGTATGTTATCAAGCACCAAACCAATGGCCTATCCCTTCATTCCCCATCACCGCTATCACCATCCTTCTTCCTACTGGCACTATGTGTTCTTTCCCTGGATGAACGATTAAGTTTTGATTCATGTAACCTAGAACGACGTTGATTACTTTTTTTTTCCTATAGTCTCTTTTCTTGTGTGGTTGATTCCCTTCTCTCAATTTTTCTATTACTTTCAACTTGAATTTTTCTGTTTTCCTTAATCGTTTTCATGTCATTGATCACAATCTTTTTTTAACTCCATCGATGCATTGTGGTTGTTGAATTCTTACTGATTACAATAACTGCCTACAAATTCACTCAGAAGAAGAATATGTGCTGATATGGAATATACAATGACGATTCAGACATCTCGATCTCACAATCACTATGAAGTTATAATCCACTCATCATGGTAAGTTTTTAATTATTTCTTGTGTTCTAATCTTTCCTGAATAATTAAACAAACAAAAGACTTATTTTTATGGTAGATTTTTTTATTTATTTCTAAAATATTTAAAGCTTCTTTCCACATTTTTTTGTTTTTTATTCAAAATTGGGGCTAAATCTTTGACCATGAAAATGAAGGGGTGGGGTGATATGTTGGGTGGGGTGATATGTTGGTTTTCCACTTAGGTTATGAATTATGTCATAATTGTAAAAAGGGCAACAATTAAGTACTAATATGATCAATGAGTATAAATAAACTAGTTTTCTTGTTTATTCTGTATTTGTAATTTATTAGCGGTTGTGCCCATCTGGAGTTCGAACAGGTCAACAACCAATCCAATAGGCATGTTATTCTTACATAGCTGGGCAAATTAGAAGAAAAAACTATGATTTAAGTGCACTATATAGTGTATTCTGTCAAAATTTAATTGTATAAATGCATTATGTTAGAATGGAATATTGAATTCCAATTATGTCAGAATAGAATAGTAAATTCCAAGTTAACTTCAGCAGTGAATTACAAAACACACCACATAAATAGAATCTCGTAAGATTTGCATTTTGATTTTGGTTAAAGGATATTAGGGTTAGGCCTTTAGTTTTAATTATGTTGTTACAATCTTTATTTTAGGTTTCAATATTGTTGCTACTTTATCATTTTTGAGTTTTGATTTGGTTCGTGTTTTACTTCAGGATCCTTTCACTCAAAATACAACAAAGTTGTTTGGAACATGGAGAACAAACGTTTATTCTAGCAGCATGTATTCAGCCAGAATGTATAAAACGATTATTAGCAATGATATTCTTAGAATACACTAAATTTTATAAATTTTGAAAGTTAATTATGTTTTCTTTGTGGATTTAGTTTTTGAAGAGGCTATCATTGATGTGGAAAAGAAAGAAAAATATGGAGAACGAGAGTGTTCTAGCAGAATGTACAAAGTGTTTCTTAACAATAATATTTTTTCAGAATAAATTAGTGTTTTTGTTAGATTTTGATGTTCTTTTTTTTAACCATTCTTAGTTTTAATCTTTAAAAATAAATGTAATTCTTAAATCATTATTAGTCATATTTTTTCAAAATGAATGTAACAATGATTTATAGTCTTATTCTTTATGAATTAATGTAATTAATTCTATAAGAACAAAATATGTATTCTTTACAAAATATTATTCTTCATAATATGTTGTATAATTCTTTAAGAATGTTAGTTATAAAAAAAATATCTTGCATGGAACCATATTCTGAAAAACTTAAATTAAAAATATCAGATTAATTATTAAAAATATCTAAATTGGAACTATATTCTGCAAGATCAATATTGAAAATATCTTTATTAGTTTTTTAGTTGACATTCTATCATTCTGACAGAATAAAATCGGACTTTAAAATTTGAATTAATTTAAAAAATTCAGAATTTTAAAAATAAGGGAATTAATTATCCCTTAAAATCCGGAAATTTCCTTTTCTAATATAGGTAAATTGACCAAAATACCCTTATGCTGAAATTTGTATATTTATGTGGAAAATGTTACATAATTGTAATATCATAGACTCTCATATTATGACCATTGAATATATTCCATCCGTTGGTCCAAATTTGTGTTTACGATCACACAATAGATGTTAGGAACAAATGAACCTAACCATATATATATATATATATATATATATATATATATATATATATATATATATATATATATATATATATATATATATATATATATATATGATTGAGTTCAATGAGAACAATTTTAGATCATAAAACCAAGCAATCAATCTTGGCCTTTAGAGAACAATTTATGAAAAGCTAAAAAAGTGGTTGTATATTCAAAGGTTAGACGCACCGGATCATAGTAGAAAATCCACAATTTTTTGTTTTTTATATTTTTATGATTTATTTTTTACTCAAAAAAACCAAATATACCAAAATTCATAAAATTTTATCTACTTTTAACAGACATTCATAACAATATATAGAGTAAATTACTAAAATCGTCCCTGTGGTTTGGTTAAAATTGCATATTTGGTCCCTAACTTTTATTTTACACTCGGATCGTCCCTATGGTTTGAGTTTGTAGCATTTTTCGTCCCTGTGGTTTGGTTGAAATTGCACATTACTTTATGTATCTAAGGGACGAAAAACGCAACAAAATCAAACCATAGGGACGATCTGAGTGCAAAAGAAAAGTTAGGGACCAAACATGTAATTTTAACCAAACCATAGGGATGATTTTAATAATTTACTCTAATATATAAAAATGAATTTTTTAATGCACTTTATTTTTTTAATATTTACACTTATTTTAAAAAAATAAAGTAAATATATCTAAATTTATAGATATTTTTATTTTTTAAATAGACAATCATCAATGTAATTTCATGTTGCAGATCAGAATAATAGTATATAATTTTTTTGGCATTCACAACGTGAATCTGACTTACTATTTTAACACGTTTTATCATTCACAAATTAATTTAGTGAAATTTAAATGTGAATCGAAGTATATTTTCTTATAGTTTTATAATATTTTAACGTTTTAATTACTCATAAATTGGTTTTGTAAAATTCATAAGTGAATTTATTCACACTATGAATCTAGACTGTATATAATTAAATTTTCAAAAATTCACAATGTTAATTTGATATACTATTATTGACACTTTGAATTTGAATTGTATATATATAGTTTAGATTTCAGCATTCACAATGTTAATTTGATTTACCATTATTCACATATTAATGTCTATTTAAAAAGTAGCAAAAATTATGAGTTTTGATATATTTATTTTACTTTTTTTTTCGATAAAAAACAAGCTTAAATGTTAAAAAAAACTAACAAAATGAATGGGTTTTTTTTGAAAAAAAAATTTATTTTTTGTATATCAGTATGAATGTGTAAGGAAAGATGATAAAAAATTCTGAATTTTAGTATATTTAGGTTTGTTTTTCCATAAAAAATTGTAATAAAAAACGGAAAAAAGAAGTGAGTTTTTTGGTATGATCTGGTGCAAGTGCATTCAATCGCTTAATGTGTGTCTATTATTTTAGCCCTTGATCATTTTCTTTCTAAGGGTCAAGATTGGTTCCTTAGTTCCATGTCTTAAAATGGTTCCTTATTGAACTTTTGCATATATATATATATATATATATATATATATATATATATATATATATATATATATATATATATATATTATACCTTAATATGCATCTTTGGTCAAATGCTGAATTTTAAGAGGTACAAGCCATAATGCGATTTCTACAATGAATTTATGCATTAACAAAAAACTGAATCTTATCTGGCCAACAGGTTATTGAATTACGCACGTTTTGAATATGTGTTGGCTCTCATCTTCAAATTGAACTGGTAAATAGTCAAAGATGAACCAGTATTCCTCAAGTTTTGCCAATGGAATTGGTCAAGTGGAAATACTCAATAAAGTCACCTTCTTCCACCCATATTTGCCGCTACAAAAGAACCAAGAGGCTTGATTGTGTTGTATGTGGCTTCGTTCTTATTTTACAAATCTGACATTTGTATGTTTGTTTGTTGTGCATCTTCAAGAACAAGGAATTTCATTTTCATCCATGGTCCATCTCTTCAGGTTTGATCTATCTCTGTTACGCCCGGTTCCCGGTATGTATTTTAAATCAATTTATTGATTTTTGTACAGGAACTCGATGAGTTGGAGGCCCCAAACTTGTCGAGTAGGAATGGATTTTGGACATGGAACTTAAATTCTAATCGACGAGTTGAGGGACTCAACTCGACGAGTAGGGCTGCCACAATGAAACCCTAATTTTCAGGGTTTAGCATCCTATTTAAACACCTTAACCTCCAAAGGATGGCCTCATTTACAACCTCCTCATCCCAAACCCTAGCCACGAAACCCTAATACGTTTTTGAGAGTTTTGAGCCATTTTTGGTGCATTCTTAAGATTTGGAAGAAGAAGAGACTTAAAGAAGGAGCAATGATGTGAAGGAGAAGAGTAGATTCAGAAGTTGAGCTCCATTTCTGGTTCATTGGAGGTATAAAGCTCCTATCTTGTCTATTCAATGTTTAGATCTAGTTTTGGAGCAATTTCCCTATGTCTTGGTCAAAGATTGCTAGCTTTTGAGATTTGGATGTCCCAAGTGATTACTCTTTTAGATCTGTGGTCTAGAAGAACTTTCATGGCATAAAGGTGCAAACATCATGGCCACGGAAGTCCCATGCAAGCTTTGGGATGCCATTTTGGCCTTTTATGCTCCAAAAGGCCATGCATGGAAAGAAAGTCAGGGACTTTACATGTTCTTACGGTATCTAGGGTCTAGATCTTAGTTTTTATGCTTTAGTTTGAAGTATTGTGGCTTTTGGATGAAGATCTAGTCTTAAAGAATTAGGGTTTGGGATAAACCCATTAAGTAAGGATATTAACAGGTAAAGTTGGAAACTTTACCCTTAAAAGGAAACTTTCAGTATGTGGATGAAGTATGGGGATTAGATCTGAAGGATAAGAGATTAATCTATTAAGATGGCTCAACAGACTGAGAACTCGTCGAGTCCATAAAGGAACTTGACGAGTTGGGTCGAAGTATCCCAAGTCTGTAAAGGGCAAAACTCGACGAGTTGATTGGAGAAGTCCCGATTCTGTTATAGGGAGAAACTCGATGAATTCATGTAAAAACTCGACGAGTTGGATCGCGATTTTCAAGGCTTTATGATTCTTGAAACTCGACGAGTTGATGGACTAACTTGGCGAGTTGAGTCAACCAGAATGTTGACTTTGACCAGGATGTTTAATTTGACTTTGACCTCGACCAAAGTTGACCCTTAAGGAGAGGGGGGGGGGGTTGTGAGTATGAAAAGGGTAATTAAAGGAAATGTTTATTTGTAGGAGTTTGAGAGGGGTTGATTTTAGAGCAAGAGTTTTTGCAGCTATTCGCAGTTATCGAGGTGAGTTACCTTCCAGTAGAAGTGGGTCGAAGGCACGAATGTCGGCCCACTATTAGTTGTTTATACTTGAGATGATTGTCTTTGTGATAATTGTCTGGTATGCCGCTATCTGTTATGTTTTATGTGATAGTATGTTATCATATTATGTGATAGTGGTAGCAGGGTTGAAATAGTCCCTGGTTACCGGTTGAAAGAGACCGAAGGAGTAGACAGTACCTATATATGTCTAGCAATATGTGTTGGGTTTTGAGCAATCTAACACTTCCTAAGTGTGCATGCAACCCTAATAAACCTTGGATCTATGTTTGTCTAAATACATGCAAAATAATAATTTTCCAAGGTTTATAACCTATCTAACATGGCATGGGGAACATTTCAACATAAAAGAGTTAGAAGAGATTACATACCTTTTGATGAGTTTGGTTCTAAGGAGTTTGAGGGCCAAGCACCAATAGTGTGAATGCCTCAAATGGAATCACAAAACACCACAAACTCTTGGAAAACTTTGAGAGAGTATACACACTTGTATAATTTCGGCCACACACAAGCTCACACACTAGTTCACTAGTTTCCATTTCATGCTCCATAAGCATGCTTATATAGTGTGCATGGTTAGGGTGAAACCCTAATAACCCATGTCTTTTCCTTTCCAAGGATCCATGGGTTAAAAGCTCCATGGATCATCCATGGACTTCCATGTAAGCCTAGCCCATTAACAAATGAGTATTAGCCCACACCATATAAAATCAATAGCCCATTATCTAATTAGTCTTCCTTTTAATCTCTAAATTAATTCATAATTAATTTAAGACTAAGACTAATTAAATAACATAACTTCATATTAATATATTATAACTTATAATATATTAATAAACATATGTGTATAACTCTCATAAAATTATCCATAATAGTTTGGATGAGATGCAACCCAAATGGACCATGCCGGTCGGGTCAAGTATATACCAAATAAGTTATGGACTTAGACACCTTATCCAACAGACTCCCAATTGGATAAGTCTAATAACTCTATTTGCCTATATAAGTTCAGGAACCAACCAACAATCGTAGCTCTCGAAAACTCCGTCGAACTATGAAGCGCCATTTTAAGACAAGTGATCATATAATCCTCTGCTCTCATGATATCAGCCGGACAAACACATGGAACTACGTCTTGCTTATTGTCTGGCAGTTGTTTCTCGATTTCCGATTTGTTTGAAAAAGAACTTTGTTGAACACATCAGTTTAGTTCTGACCGGGCCCGGTACATGGATCAACACAAAATCATCGAGGGGCCCAGATATCGCTTCTATTTCTAGAAGGAACAGATAAACTTCGACTCATATGCTTGTTCTACTACTTGTTGAATTGTACACAAAGGCACGTTTTATAACATCAAGTTACTGATGCGTTTACGTGCAATCAATGCACAACCAACTCATAGGAAACAACTCATATCTCTAGGTTTAAAGATTTATATTATATTATCGTCTCACGATCACTCGAGATAAATTCCATGAAGTGATACAAGTGAGCGTGGGTTTATACCAATACTCATAACTTATGAGTACTCATGAATGTTGCAGCAACCATTGCCATGTCTAAACACCTTTAGCCATCTACAAACCCAATTCATGACAATCTTGATTCATACCTACTTCCGACGTATGATCGATTGTGGAGGTTTGAATAAATTAATTATTCTGGAAGTCAAAACATGCAAAACTGAAACAATAGTAAATAATTGACAATGATAGTAACACTTTACTCATGAATAAATCACAAATTTTATTCATCATCAAACGTCGATTACATTTTACAAGTTCCAGGAAAAACTATCTAATCTGTAAAACTAATATCGTCCCTCAGCCCGATGCGCCTCGCATGCTGAAAATGCTTAACCCTCGTTAGTCCCTTCGTAAGGGGATCTGCAGGGTTCTCATACGACGATATCCTCCTTGCCACGAGGAGTCCTTCAATCTTGTGTCTTATGAAGTGATATTTTCTGTCAATGTGTCGGGATCTGCCATGATCTCTTGGTTCCTTGGCTAAGGCAACCGCACTATTGTTGTCACAGAAAATCTCCATAGGTTCCTTAATAGCTGGTACAACTCCAAGGTCTCCGATGAAGTTCTTTAGCCATATCGCCTCCTTCGCCGCTTCACTCGCTGCTATATACTCTGATTCACAAGTCGAATCAGCCACCGTCTCCTGCTTGGAACTCTTCCAAGAAATTGCCCCTCCATTTAAGGTAAAGATCCAGCCCGACTGAGAGCGGAAATGATCCCTATCAGTCTGAAAACTAGCATCACTATACCCTAATACTCTCAAGTCATCACTCCTACCAAGGGTAAGGACCCAGTCCTTAGTCCTCAGCAGGTACTTGAGAATGTTCTTTACCGCGGTCCAATGAGCCTTGCCAGGGTTCCCCTGATACCTGCTGACCATGCTCAAAGCAAATGCCACATCAGGGCGGGTACAAGTCATAGCATACATGATCGAGCCAACAGCGGAAGCATACGGTAGTTGGCTCATCTCAGCTATCTCTGCCTGTGTACTCGGACTCTGAGTCTTACTCAGTTTGGTATTGCTTTGGATCGGTAAATCTCCTTTCTTGGAATTCTCCATGTTGAACCTTTTCAACACCTTATCCAAGTACGTACTCTGACTAAGTCCAATTAGTCTTTTACTCCTTTCTCTTAATATCCTTATCCCTAGGATATAGGCAGCCTCCCCTAGGTCCTTCATAGCAAAGCACTTCCCAAGCCAGGACTTAACCTCCTGCAAGGTTGGGATGTCATTTCCTATAAGTAGTATGTCATCCACATACAGTACCAAGAAGCTAACTATACTCCCACTAGCTCTGACATACACGCAAGACTCATCTTCGCTTCTCGAGAAGCCAAACTCTTTTACCTTCTCATCAAAACAAAGATTCCAGCTACGAGATGCTTGTTTTAATCCATAAATGGATTTCTCAAGCTTGCATACTCTATTTGGGTACTCTGCACTGACAAAACCCTCTGGCTGATTCATGTACACATCTTCAGCCAACTTTCCATTAAGGAAAGCGGTTTTGACATCCATTTGCCATATTTCATAATCATGAAATGCTGCAATGGCTAGCATAACCATAATAGACTTAATCTTTGCTATCGGCGAGAAAGTTTCATCATAATCAATACCTTGAGTTTGAGTAAAACCCTTCGCAACCAGTCGAGCCTTATAAGTATGCACTTTTCCTTCCATGTCGGTCTTCTTCTTGAAGATCCATTTGCACCCGACTGTTTTACGACCTGGTACATTATCAACCAAGTTCCAAACTTGATTGTCATACATGGACTGTATCTCGCTGTCCATAGCCTCCTTCCATTTAGCAGATTCCGGGCCTGCCATGGCTTCCTTAACACTGCTAGGTTCATCCAAATTTACCAGTGTACTATCACTGATAAACATATCACCTTCCATAGTAATATGAAAGCCATAATAAAACGAAGGTGTGTTCCTAACCCGTGTGGAACGCCTCGGAGGTACAGACATGTCAGCTTGCTCAATAGGAGTTTCCTCCTCAGGTTGATTGCTAGTGTCTGAGGTTCCTTCACCAATTGCTTCTTGAATTTCTTCAAGATCAATTTGCCTCACACTGTCTCCTTGGCTTATAAATTCTCTCTCACGAAAGACCCCTCTTCTTGCTACAAAGACCACATTCTCACTGGGTATGTAGAAGAGGTAACCAAAGGATTTCTGTGGGTAGCCGATGAAAATACACCTTTCACTTCGGGGTTCGAGCTTATCATGAGTCTCACGTCTCACGAAAGCCTCGCAACCCCAAATCTTGATGTGGTCTAAATTGGGAACCTTCCCAGTCCACATCTCATGAGGTGTTTTGGTAACCTTCTTTGTAGGGACTAAATTAGGGATATGGGCGGCAGTCTCTAAGGCATACCCCCAAAAAGAGATTGGTAGCGAAACTCGACTCATCATAGAGTGAACCATGTCCAACAAGGTTCGATTACGCCTCTCAGCTACACCATTCAGCTGTGGTGTCCTGGGAGGAGTCAATTGTGAGACAATCCCACACTCCTTAAGATAGTCAAGGAATTCGGTACTAAGATACTCACCACCTCGATCGGATCGAAGCATCTTAATGTTCCTGCCCAATTGATTTTCTACTTGCTGTTTGAATTCCTTAAACCTTTCAAAGGTTTCCGACTTATGTTTGATTAAGTAGACATACCCATATCTACTAAAATCATCAATAAAAGTCACATAATACCGATTAGCATCCCTTGTGGCGGTTTTGAATGGCCCACATACATTAGTATGTATCAGGTCCAAAAAACCCTCACCCCTCTCACAAGTTCCAGTGAAGGGTGATTTTGTCATCTTTCCAAGTAGACAAGATTCACAACTATCATCCGATTTAAGGTCGAATGATTCCAATACTCCACTCTTTTGGAGTTGGCCTATGCGTTTCTTGTTTACATGTCCAAGACGACAATGCCACAATGATGCTTTATCTAGGCTAGTAGAAGAATCAATATACAACACATTATTTCCTAAGTTGTCTACAATCGACACAGTTTCATACACACCATCACAAGGTAACTCTTTAAAATAAAACACATTATTATAGAAAGCATTAATACCACCACATTCATTATCAAACGAAAAGGTAAAACCTTGTTTGTACAAAGCATGAAAAGAAATAATATTCCTCGCCATATCAGACGAGTACACACATTTATTCAAATATAATTTTAACCCATTATTAAGCAACAAAGTATAAACTCCAATCTTGGAAACAGGTGAAGCCTTCCTATTCCCCATGATCAAGTTTATCTTCCCGTGCTCCACATCCTCACTTCTTCTTAGGCCCTGCAAATCAGAACATATGTGAATACCACATCCTGTATCAAGCACCCAAGAGTTAGAATATGTTGAGTAATTAGACAATATAGTGTAAATACCTGCATGGGTGGGTTTCACTTTCCCATCCTTTAAATCCTGCAAGTACTTAGGGCAGTTTCGTTTCCAGTGTGCCTTTTCATGGCAATAAAAGCATTCAGCATCCTTGGGAATGGCAGAAGGAGTGACAGAACCGCTCTTGGTCTTCGATGAGGAGCCTTCAAGAGACTTTCCCTTGGTACCCTTCGAAGGGTGCTTCCTCTTTTTCCCTTTGCCTTGCCCGATAGCTAAAACAGGGGTAGATGTTGGAGTAGAAGTAGGAGAGGTAACAACCGCCTTGCCCTTAAGACCGGATTCAGCGGTCTTCAAGAGTCCTTGAAGCTTGCTGAGGGTAACTTCCTCCTTGTTCATATGATATGTCATACGAAAATGGTCATAACAAGAAGGTAAGGAGTGAAAAATGATGTCAATTGCCAACTCCTCAGGGATGTTCACATTCAGCTTCAGCAAACGGTTCACATACCTTTGCATCTTTTGCATGTGAGCCGTGACGGAATCACCGTCCTTCATGCGGGTAGTTATTATGGAGGAGATTATTTCATACCGCTCCTGACGAGCACTCTGATGGTACCTTTCCATCAGATCTTGGTGCATCTCAAAAGGGTAATAATCTTCATAAGACTTTTGGAGCTTGGCTGTCATCGTGGCCATCATGATACATGCCACCTTAGTAGCATCTCTCTCATGTGTCCTGAATTCAACGATCTCCTCAGGAGTAGCAGTAGACTCATCAAGTTCTTTTAACTCCTTATCGAGGACATATTCCTTGTCCTCATAACGAGTAACCATCCTGATGTTCCTAATCCAATCCATGAAGTTGGAACCATCAAAGATGACCCTCCCACAAAGATTCATGAGAGAGAAAGAACCAGTTGGGTTAGAGCCTGAAGCATTAGTGTTGGAAGACATCTGAAAGAAGAAAGCAAGTTTAGATTAGATATATAGAATCCTTAATAAGACACCCAAATGTAATATTAAGGCTAGGACCCAATCACAATATATTATACTTAGAAGAGGGATGCCGTAATCTAAGTAATAATATATTTGAAAGGTAGGTGAATGACGATTCACCAATTTCCACCATGAAAAACAAAATGTATTATTAGGTTTTAATTGGATTTGAAATTCCTAGATTCCTTTGAGATTCATTGAACTTTTCAATGGCATGTTTCAATCTCGATTGTGCCCTTCATGTTTTGTGACTGGGATGCCGAGGATCACAAAACAAGGTGTGAATAACCATGCTAATTCACTTGGTACCCTTAATATTATCACCTAATCAATGTGCCGGTTAACCACACACGCTTCATTGATCTATGACAAACATTAAGTCACCCTTCGTGATCCTTACTAGTCCAAGTTAGTGTGCGGGTTAACCACACACGCTCCACCAACGACTTGGTAAGGTACAAAGTGTGAATTCCATGGACTAGCACCATGTTCATATTTTTCCTAAAATAACTAAGATTGGGAATTAAAAGGTTTAGTTACTTTATAATAATCATTATACTTTTAATGAGGATTTAAAGTCATTGTCCTACCCGTTCGGCTAACGACCCTCCACCAGTCAAGCAAGCGGTGGGTGAGAATGGACACCCATTAAGTCACCATTTTATAGGCAACAACCTTATACCCACCTTATAGACCGGCTTCGTGAATGAGGCCTACTAACGGTAGAACGACTTATTCTTATACATATATATAATAATTAACCATTAATGTTATAAATAGTATAAGGGTTGAATTTTAACTATTAAAACTCTAAGGGTAGGAATTAAAGTTTATTAAAGTGTGTGAAACTTTACAAATTCCAAAACTTGAGGACAAGTTTTGTAACTATCCAAAACTTTTCATTTCATAACTTATGAATTAAAGGTTCATAAAATGAAGACTCTTCACTTTCATGTAACTTATGTGTTTAAATGTGTGTGTTAAAGAAAGTGACCTTTGGATATCCATAACTTGAGGACAAATTATGGATTCCATTAAAACACATAAATGATCAAGAATTAATTCTAAACAATTCAGCAAATAATTCCTATCATCTTCTAAATTCATAAGAACATGAACATGATCATCAAAATTTCAAGAATTATATGAACACATAAAAATCATGTAATTTTGATATATGCTATTGTAAAAGGATTAGAACAACCATTACACCAACTAAAATAAGTTTTAAAACACCAAAACAATTTAGGGTAATGTTTCTAGTCCATTTCCAACAGCTAAAGTCGAAAATCTGCACTCTGTCGATCCTACTTGTCGAGTGCATGAACCTACTCGACGAGTAGGTTGAAGATACACATGGACTCGGCGAGTCCCCCCATGGACTCGGCGAGTTCATCAGTCAGACAACAAGTTTTTCGACTTTTTCAACTATTTTGCATCAAGTATCAAACAAGCAAGCCTAGGCTCTGATACCATTGTTGGGTTTTGAGCAATCTAACACTTCCTAAGTGTGCATGCAACCCTAATAAACCTTGGATCTATGTTTGTCTAAATACATGCAAAATAATAATTTTCCAAGGTTTATAACCTATCTAACATGGCATGGGGAACATTTCAACATAAAAGAGTTAGAAGAGATTACATACCTTTTGATGAGTTTGGTTCTAAGGAGTTTGAGGGCCAAGCACCAATAGTGTGAATGCCTCAAATGGAATCACAAAACACCACAAACTCTTGGAAAACTTTGAGAGAGTATACACACTTGTATAATTTCGGCCACACACAAGCTCACACACTAGTTCACTAGTTTCCATTTCATGCTCCATAAGCATGCTTATATAGTGTGCATGGTTAGGGTGAAACCCTAATAACCCATGTCTTTTCCTTTCCAAGGATCCATGGGTTAAAAGCTCCATGGATCATCCATGGACTTCTATGTAAGCCTAGCCCATTAACAAATGAGTATTAGCCCACACCATATAAAATCAATAGCCCATTATCTAATTAGTCTTCCTTTTAATCTCTAAATTAATTCATAATTAATTTAAGACTAAGACTAATTAAATAACATAACTTCATATTAATATATTATAACTTATAATATATTAATAAACATATGTGTATAACTCTCATAAAATTATCCATAATAGTTTGGATGAGATGCAACCCAAATGGACCATGCCGGTCGGGTCAAGTATATACCAAATAAGTAATGGACTTAGACACCTTATCCAACAATATGTTTATCATATGTTATTATGTGGTAGTGGTAGGGGGTGAAATAATCCACGTAACCGGGTTGAGATAAACCGAAGGGTAGGTCGGGCACCCAAATATGCCTGATAGGGGTAGGTCGGACACCCCGGTATGTCTGACAGGGGTAGGTTGGGCACCCCGGTATGCCCAACATGGGTAGGTTGAGCACCCAGGTATGCTGAGCAGGGTAGGTCGGGCACCCAGATATGCCTGATAGTATGTGTTTATGTGGTATGATGGGGGAACTCACTAAGCTTTGTGCTTACGGTTTTCAGTTTTTGTTTTAGGTCCTTCTTCTTCGAAGCGAAAGGAGACGACACGATAGCAACAAATCACACCACAATTTTCCGCACTATGATGTTCTTGGGATTTGTACTCTGACATTATTATCTTATGATATGTTTTTAGACATATGACTTATAGGTTTTTATGATATGAGATAACTTAATGATGTTTTCAATAATCTGGTTTATGAATTATTAAATTAAAAATGGAATTTTTTGTCTTGGATTTTGGGATGTTACAATCTCTCTCACCATAAGAAACCCTAATTGATTCAAAACACTGTATGTCCATTTCTCTTTAGTTCCTTTAGATACATGTAAATTGTAAGGGGTGCTTATGTTTTTCATTTTTCTTGATTTTATTTTGGTTTTTATGTTATCTATGTTCACTATCTCGGTTTTTGTAACGTCCTAAAAATAAAGACATAAAATTTTTGTTTTTAAATTAATAAATCATTAATACATATCATTTCCATAAAACCAAGGTAATCAAGATTTATCAAAACATCATCAAATCAGAGTAAATCACAGAATCCGGAAACATGTGTTGCATGTTCTACAATCGTCCCGAGCTCTTCCATTTGAAACCCTAAGTACCTAAAACATAAACTAATAGCCGTAAGCACAAAGCTTAGTGAGTTACCTAAGATACCACATACCACACATACATAAATCACATACTTCCCCCCCTGCCGCTCTCCATCGTGCCTCGCCCGGTCTTGAGTCATACTTGGCCTCGGGTCCTACCTGACATCGAGCCTCGCTCGGATTATAGATTTGTCAATCACCAGGCCCCTCCTGACATTGGGTCCCACTCGATACACACATAGTCATATAACCATATAATCATATAAACATATAACCTTACTATCACATGGAATAATAAAAAAGACTATAGCATACCATACAGTCATCGATCCCCGCTCGGCATCGGGCCTCGCCCGGTAAGCATAAAAAAATATACTAATGACTAGCATACAATCTACTCATCATGCTCCGCCTGGCATCGGTCCTTGCCCGGTAAGCATACCATCACACAACACGTGCAAGAGTCACGCACGCGTCTAGCATCTTAACATATAAACCAAGGGCCGACATTGGTTCCTTCGACCCACTAAACCTAGTCAGGAAACTCACCTCGCACTACCGAATCGCACAGAAAAACCATGGTTGATGGCTGACAGATCCCCGAACTATCAATATCAAAACAACACCCAATTAATATTTAGGTTCCAATCAATAACCATCAGACCATTACTAGGGTAAATGACCAGTTTACCCCTTATCTAGTTTGGACCAAGACTAAGGCATAAACTATCAATCTAAAAGGCCCAAAATTCAAAATTCCACCTGACTGAGTACGTGGGGCGTACTCACCTGTACGCTAAGTGTACGTGCTATTTGGGTTGTACGATGTGCATACAAACTTGTATGCCCAACGTTCTCATCCATTAAGCCAAACTCTTCATTAAGCTCTTAATGAATAAATCTAGAAGTCCAAACCATAGATCTGAGTCCTAATAAGAGTCTAGAACCATAAAGCCACTGACTTGGTGACCTTGCTTGCCCAAAAGAACTCAAATTCAAGATATTGCATTATACTTCCACCAAATGGGCACACAGTCATGCATGGGGGATTAAAAACCCTAAAGGAGACAACTTTATGAATCCTGAACCTTTGAAACATCAAGAGTGGCAACTCATAGCTCCTAGAGTGGTATCAAACCACTAGATCTCATTCTTGGGGTCCAAAAGGAACCGAAACTCATATATAATAGATCTAAGCTATTAATGAACAAGTTCATAGCTTTTTTTTTACCTCAAACAAGCTAGAAATGATGTAGAGAATCAAGATCCACAAGCTCTTCCTTGATCCACATTCTTGCACCAAACTCCATATTCTTGAATATGAACCAAAACACACCAAGATGCACACAATGAGCTCAAAAACACCACCATGGAGGCTAAGGGACGATTTCTAGGGTTTTGGGGACTCGGAGGCTGGTAAGGAGGCCTTCCCTAAAGACTTAAAGTGCTTATATAGGGTATAACACCCTAAATTAGGGTTTTCATTTACACTTCGTATGCCTCGCGTACTCCTTGTACGCCCAGCATATGAGGCCTCACACTCCTGATTCTTCCTTTGCAGTACACTAAGCGTACACAAAATTACGCCTTGTGTACTATTCTTTGCACTAGTACGCCTCAGATACAAGGGTTTCCCTTTAAACCCTAAAGTACTCCAAAGGCCATAACTTCTTCGTTATAAATTCGATTCCGACAATCCTAATATCCATTAAAAGGTAACAATAAGCTCTACGCTTTAATGAACTCATACCTGCCTTATAATTTCCCGAACAAACATCCAATTTCCATAAAAGCCCGAGTTTACATATTACCAAAATACCCTTTGGCTCCAAAACACAAACCAGAAACCCGAATCATCCAAATTACATCATCCACCACCAAATGAGTCTAAATCTCAATTATTTAAGGGTTCTAAGTATGCTAATACCCACTCCTTTATCACCACCCCAAAATGGGAAACGATTTGAAACAGGGCGTTACAATTATCCCACACTTAAATTAGATTTCGTCCTCAAAATCATTACTTACCATCCCCGACACGCTTGACAACCTGAGCAACATGGACACAACCTTCCCAAGGCAACCGAAACCAACCCTAGCAGGGCTCTCCAATTCGAAGATGAACGAATCCTTTCTCCACCTGAAGATAATCCCTTGCAAAATAAACACCTCTACTCAACCTAAAATCTGAAGTCTCATGATGGTCTGTCTCCCCGACAAACTGCCCATACTGAACCATTGCTAAATCCATTCCACTTATCTCCCAACTGACTACTCAACATCTAATAACTTGAGGTTCCTACTAGAAAACAGAATCATGTACAAATTATTGATGCCGAACACTTATACTTGACAGAAGGCTCAAATAATAATCCTTAAGTAGAAGACTTATACTTGCAACAGTTAGACTCAGACGAGAGCTACGCAACAGGGTCAAATCATTTACTCTGATATTATCTAATCCAAACTACAAGTAACCTAACATATTCTCCGAATAACAAGCGACTCCATATATGAGTTCCAATCAATAATACCACCTTGAATTATCTTGATTCCCTTTACAGATAGAACCAATCCAAGACACAAGCACAAGGGCTTGATCTATCATCAAAACTGAATCCATTCCTTACCCTTGAACCCTTTGAATGATTCCCTCGGCATATAGATACCCTAATTCTTATCCCACTGAAAATAAAATCTGGCACAGAAACACTCACGATTCCCAACTCGAGATCTCACCCAAAAACCAACCTGATACTCAACTCATAGTCTAAGATCCACGAATCTGCACTTGCATTTCACCCAAAACCTTTTGATTCACGACAACCCCTCACTAGACTGGGATATTAAGGTTCCGAAACCATCATTGAGACTACCAGTCTCGCACTTGGTCAAACCACCAGGTTCCCAAGAGTGTAAATAACATGGCTACCCGACCTATAAACCCTAATGCGTCATACACTGACCACCCACTTAATTCTACAACTCAAGATCCAAAACCTTGAATGAACAGTCTCCACCAGGTCCCATTTATATTTCCATAATCACACAAGCCTCGCCCACGGGTCCCAACCAACTATACCACGGAGCGGCCTCTCCCATGGCTCCCACCCATCTAGAGCTAACAGGGTCGACTCTGCCTCGGCCCATAATGGTCCTCAACCTAAAACAAAGAAATACTCTTCCACAATCCTGACTGACATGCCCAAGGCATGAACTTATTCCCCCTTTAATCTCATGACCACCTCCAATGATAGTTGATGTGTATATTTAATGCACTAGTTTTTTATTTATAATTCCTAGTTTATCGCATCTAAACCACACCTTACAAGTAGTGAACCCGATCAAGTATAGTATAGCTTTGATAAGCAAGGATGTCGAACACAAGGGGAAAGGTGGTGAATTAATTTAGAATGTTTGATTATAGGTTACATAAAACACACAAAAGCAGTAAAGAAAGGATTTATTGAATTAAATCTCAAACAATCGACTAAACATCAAATCTCGATAAACTAACCTAAGACAAATATCTTTAGGTACATTGGTTTAGACAAATTACATCTTAAAATCATAGACAATTGCACACACTGATTTATTTATTCATGTTCACTAGTTACTAAAATAATTAGGTTCATTTTCACTATTACTAATCCTTTAGCAAACAAGTCAATTCAACCAGTGATCAGTTGATTAAACTAACAAGTTTCCTAGCGTTCAGTTCGAATGAAGCAAGACTTGTAATAATAGTTAATCAAATTGGTTGGTTCAATTAACTCATATGTGGTTGGTCATCACACATGCTCACACATTAATTTACTTATTTTCTAACTAACCCTAGGTTATGTTCACAACATTAGGCTTACAATCTTGATGGTCATCAAAATCATAAGAGGCAAGCAATCAAGTAGATGTTTATATAACTCAATATACTTAGTAATTAATAGAAAATAATTGTCATTAATACATAAGGATCTTTTAACAAGCTAAGAAGATAAATTAAACATGAATAAAACAATCCAAATAGCAATTAATCCACAAAATCAAGGGTTCATCTAATCATAAACACAAAGCAAAGTGTTTTAACACCCAAATCAGAAAATAATTGGATACAGAATCATGTTTGAACATTAATCTTGGTCAGAAAAACAAATCACATGATTACCGGTATGAATCTGCTCTCCAATCCTTAAGATCTTCACTCCTGTCAGCTTAACGCCCTTTCGACTGCCTCTTAGAGCCTCAAAACATCTTAACAGATGTTACTTGTTGACTATGGTATGGTAGAAGTTGGAATCTCCCTTTAGAATGACGTAAATGTCAATTTATAATAATTTTACACCGCCTACAAACGTTGGGCGTAGGTCCAACGAACACGAGGCGTTCGTCCAAGCAGTCCTGTAATCAGCAAGCAAGGAACATTAGGCGTTCGACCCAATGCAACCTAAATCTTCATATTTGCAATCCAACTTTGTTTTCCCGATATTTTTGCTGCATTTCCACTCCACCAACAAATAATAGTTGTAAATTATAATTCAAAGCATTATAAGTACCTTTTAGCTCTAAATAATATAAAAACATAGTATAAGATAATAAGAAAACACCAAAATTATATATATAAAATAGGCGTTATCAAACTACCCCACACTAGCCTTTTGATTGCCCCCAAGAAAAATTGATTTTATTAATATCATATCAAGACTTTAGCTACCAACATCGCATAAGACAATCCATTTCGAGCCTCTCCATTACTTCAAGACCGCAATGCATGAATTTGTGTCTAAACTTTCCTAAGAACCTCGTTAATCCTAAATACTCACAATCTTCATAAACACCTGCCCACTTCTTTTGAACAACGCTCATTTTATGCATCCCTCCGAATCCATCCCCATTAAACTTTCTTAACCTCAAGGTATTTTTGGTTAAAACCTCAAGCATACATATGGAAAATAACCTAGAAAATAAAAAAAATACAATAAATAACTTGGCAAATTTCACCTTTGAATCTTTGATGATATTTCTTCTTCTTCATAGCTCTATAGATTCTTTCAAACTTTGCAACTCTTTTTTTCAACTTTTTTCACAGCTTTTTTTTTTTTTTCATTTTTTTCATCAGGCTCACTTTTTTCACTCAAAACTAAAAAATCCTAGAAAAACATATGCTTACGCAAGGGGATTTAACTTCAACCTTTATTGATTAAAGGCATTAGTCTCATGTGCAATGACTACTTAAGCTTTCCTCGATACATTTCAAGTACACGATGCGAAACATATTGCGGCCCCCAAACTATGCAAGTTAGTGTTTTTGTTCAATGATTTCACTAGGATAAGGAAGCCACAAATACACTATAACATATGTTGGATCAAATAAATATTGGAACTCGCATCGGATCGTTCCACACAACGCTAGCAACCTAGATCTCAACACAAATTTTTCTTTTTCTATTCACTAGATTCAATTTTATATTATTGTTTCAAATCTTTCTAATAATTTTTAAAATCCTAGTCATTTTTCAAATTTAATTTATCAGTAAGCTTATATTCCTATATTCGACCCCCTCCCTACACTTATTTGATGCAATATCCTCATTGCATGCTAAACCAATTAAAGAACATAATTTAAAGAGAGAGAATTGGAACAGACTCCCCTGGGGTAGTAGTGGCGAGATCGAATGGGGCTGCTAAAAGTTGCTAGATAAATTGCTGGAACACTGGAAACCGGAACTGCTACTTCTTAATGTTCCAGAAAATAAAATCAAGAATGTCGACTTCTAAAATGTGGTGCAAAAGATTGCAAACTAATGCAATGTGTATTAACCACGACATGGGAAAGTGTCGACCACGCCGTGTTGTCAAATGAGGAAAAATCCATATAGCAATAATAGCATGGTCACGACGTGGTAAGTAGTGGCCACATTGTGGTATAAAAATGGAAGCCTCCTCTTGTGATGAAAAGCTCCCCCTTGACATAGGAAATTGTCAACCATGTGATGGCAGCCGGGATGATACTTCTACTTTGCGTCGAAATAAAACTCCATGGTGTGGGAACAACTCTTCCATGCCATAGAAATCAATGTATAGTAAAAAACGCCACTCTTCGAAATAATAGTTCCTCCAAATATCGACGCACCCACACTTATTAAAATTCGTGGTACTCAATTGTCAACTTCAAACTCTCTCATGGATTTTTCTCGTGACAAAACAGCAACCAGACCTAGCGGCTGAACTTACTACCAACGTTCTAAGGGCGAAAGTTTTGCAAAGATCTAAAGCAATCAAAGAGCATCAACATGGAAAACAAAATTACATAAACCAAAAATTAAACATCCTAATTTAAACTAAATACATACCAAAATAAAATTAAAACTAAGAATAAAACTAAGTCTAATAAACCAAAAATAAAATAAAAGAAAAATAAAAAAGATAACTCGATCACTCATCATCATCGTCGTCATGTTGTTGCGACCCCGATGTGCATGCTCCATCATGTCACTGCTATTATGGTGGAGGAAAAGGGATCGGGTAATGAAAACCCTGATGGGTAAAGAATGCACTCATCACATCCCCATACCACTACTGTCTACCCTCCATTATATCGAGGCGCTCGTCCATGCAGTGAGCAAGGTAACCTATATCTATCTATGGCTCAGGTCCCTACTCTGCTCCTTGAGGAGCAAGTCAACGCCTCTGGACTCTCTGTGGCTCAAGTGCTACTGCAACATCCCCTGGTGCCTCACCATCAGGCAGTATCCTAAAAATACCATCAACCCCTCGTACAATCACCTGCATGGACTCCAACATCTTAACATCCATCACCCTCATATCATAGCAGACCATCATCCTCGTAATATCCCTGGTCAACAACGAGTACAATGCAGCCGACCGAGTAACCAAATGTCCACCACAAATCAGACTCTCCTCTCAACGCCCTGTGGCCTTCCGTTCTATATACATTGCTAAAACGGATGGGAGGTTCAGGTGCCTCCCTGGTATAATAAGGGTCCATAAAACTGAGAGATTTCTAAAAGGCACCCTCTCACTATTTTTGTGATGAGTGAGAGAGCTCACGATCAATCATTGCAACAATCTGTAAGTAGTCGATCTAATCATGATGCCCTGAGCAAAAGATGGCACATACACCTCTCTAGTAAGCTGAGCCCAAAATGTGTTTTCATTATACTCCGCTTGGCTCTTGCATCCCTACAACACAGGCTGATAGAAAACCGTGAAAATGAGGACTCCTCATCTTATCTGTAGTATACACTCCAACCCTGATAGCAAGCTCAATCGCACTACATTCCCTGCTAACACCACCTAATCGAAAGAGGCTGCAGTCTTATCTTTGAGAGGCTTTGTAGGATCAAAAGCAACTGTAGCATAAAACTCCAACAAAAACTCCCGAAAGACGGGCTCCTGAATCCTGAGTAACCGGTCCTAACCCCAACATGTAAACAAAGGCACACTACCTGCGACCAGGTGAGTGTATGTCAAAAAATCCCGGATAAGGACATCAATCCCAATTTGGGTTGCAAATCCCTAATCAAAATATGGTGCAATATCAAAATTTTTTTCGAAGTCATGTGATGAGCATCCCTTGGTGTTTTGTAAGTGTGGCTACATTTAAAGAACGAGGAAATTGCAAGAACGGGTGGTTCGTGATTTCCTTGGGTGGGTGGGGTGAGGGGGGGGGGGTGTTGATTTCTCCTTGCCATGATTCCTGCAAAAATTGAAGCACACAAGACCATTCAAATACCAAACATTTATTGATTAAGCAAAGAAAAAGCTGCTAGGCAGATTGACGAACGCAGGGCGGTTGTCCGCATGTGCGTCTAAATCTCCTTCTAATCAAAGCCCAGTCAAATTAAATCCCAACGGTTTGTTTTACTGTCCTAATCGGTTCAATATGAACAAAATTAAACACTAGTATACCAAAAATCAGACCATAAATTGAAAATGGCATAAAGCCTAGGTTTTCTATTTTAGCACAATGCATAATAATTAAGGATTAAAACTTAAATCTAAGCATAAGGATTACATAGAACATAGCTTTGGAGTTGATTACAAAAGTAAAAGAAGAAAATTCGGAGTTTTTGAGAAGAATCGCCAAAAGCCTGAGTTAAATGTGAAAAGTAAAAAGAGAAGTTGGGGTAGGAAGTTAAAACCTGATTATGAACGCATGGCGTTCAAAGGTGTTACGCAGGGCGTTCCAGACGAACTCCGAATACAGAATCGCAATCACTAAAATGAGCGTTGGGCGTTCCTACATACTATGCAGGGCGTTCGCTGATTTCCTCCCGAATATATATATATATATATATATATATATATATATATATATATATATATATTATTGTTTATTTATTTATTTATTATATATTTTTGATTTAGTTATTTTTTTAGCTTCCAATTAGCATTTTCAATAATTATTGCTTTCTTAACTTTCCATCTAGTTCCATCGGGGACTTTTGAATGATGAAATTTTGCAGAAAACGACAGCAAAACCCTTCGACAAGATACATTTTATCATCGAAATTAAAAAATTAAAATAAAACTAAAATAACTAAAAAGGATATCATGATCACTCGTCTTCGTCGAAATCAAGCGACAATTGTTGATTAAATCTCTTGCATGCAAGAAGTGGTTTGTGAAAACAATATCTTTCGGGACCAATTATGTTATTTCATTTGTTTTCTTCGCACCATTAACTAATAAGTAGAGCAAGAGTTGACCCAACTAGTCAAGAATAGCAAGAGTTCGGTCTTCCACTTAACCACCTCGATACGCCTTGATGTACTATGCCTCGTGGATTAAATTGAACAATTCACCAAAGTAGTACGCTAAACAAGTCAAGAATTCCTTAATCGCTTGTAATCTCAAAACCAATGCAAGAAGTAAAACCAAACAATGCGTATGATCACGAATTCCTGCAAATAACAACAAAAAGCTTCCCAACAAATGATATGATATCAACGGAAATAAAATAAAAATTAAATAAAACTAAATATTAAAAACGAATGACGAATAATCAAACAAACCAAATCAATTGAAAACTGTTCCCCGACAACGATGCCAAAAAATTGATGTGTATATTTAATGTACTAGTTTTTTATTTATAATTCCTAGTTTATCACATCTAAACCACACCTTACAGGCAGTGAACCCGATCAAGTATAGTATAGCTTTGATAAGCAAGGGCGTCGAACACAAGGGGAATGGTAGTGAATTAATTTAGAATGTTTGATTATAGGTTGTACAAAACACACAAAAGCAGTAAAGAAAGGTTTTATGGAATTAAATCTTAAACAATCGACTAAACTTCAAATCTCGATAAACTGACCAAAGACAAATATCTTTAGGTACTTTGGTTTAGACAAATTACATCTTAAAATCATAGATAATTGCACACATAGATTTATTTATTCATGTTCACTGTTTTCTAAAAAGATTAGGTTCATGTTCAGTATTACTAATCCTTTAGCAAACAAGTCAATTCAAGCAGTGATCAGTTGATTAAACTAACAAGTTTCCTAGTGTTCAGTTTGAATCAAGCAAGACTTATAATAATATTTAATCAAACAGGTTGGTTCAATTAACTCAAATGTGGTTGGTCATCACACATGCTCACACATTAATTTACTTATTTTCTAATTAGCCCTAGGTTATGTTCACAACACTAGACTTACAATCTTGATGGTCATCAAAATCATAAGAGGCAAGCAATCAAGCAGATGTTCATACAACTCAATATACTTAGTAATTAACAGAAAGTAATTGTCATTAATACATAAGGATCTTTTAACAAGCTTAACAAGATTGATTAAACACGAATAAAACAATCCAAATAGCAATTAATCTACAAAATCAAGGGTTCATCTAATCATAAACACAAAGCAAATGGTTTTAACACCCAAATCAAAAAGTAATTACATATAGAATCATGTTTGAACATTATTCTTGCTCGGAACAACGAACTACATGATTACCGACATAAATCTGCTCTCCAATCCTACAGATCTTCGCTCCTGTCAGCTTAACGGCCTTCCGGCTGCCTTTTAGACCTTCAAAATAGCTTAACAAATGTTACTTGTTAACTAAGGTATGGTAGAGGTCAGAATCTCCCTTTAGAATGACGTAAATGTCAATTTATAATAATTTTACACCGCCTACGAATGTTGGGCATAGGTCCGACGAAAAGGGCGTTCGTCCAAGCAGTCCCGTAATCAGCAAGCAAGGAACACTGGGCGTTCAGGCTGGGAACACGGTGCATTCGGCACAATTCAACCCAAATCTTCATATTTGCAATCCAACTTCGTTTTCTTAGGCTTTTTACTTCATTTCCGCCCCAACAACAAATAATAGCGGTAAATTATAATTCAAATAGCATGAATTCCCGACCCATCAATCTCATATAGCATGAACCACCTGTGACCTGCGCTAATCAATACTAGCGTTCCATTGCTAGCCAAACTCAATGATCGCCCAACTCTTGAAATCCTGAAGAATACTCTTGAAATCTTAACCAGTCTGATATTCCAAATCACCTTCCATGATACCATACCATTTCCTTGAGTTCTTATGCTGGCGACTAAAAAAATACCTTAACCTTTGACCTGAACTAATGAATCTTCATCCCAACTTCCATTCTCAAAGAATCATTGAATCTTAGTCGACTACAACCTATGCAAGTATGAAACTTCCATGACATTGCTAATGACCAAAAAACTCATGCAACTGACACCACCATCTTCTTGCTACCGCTCCTCTCCTAGCAACGGTAGTGTTTGAACCCAAAAGTTCTTCCATAATCAACCGTCGATCATAACAGAGCAGATGATAAAACCGTTGAACCCTGACTTCACTTGAGAACTAACCCGCTAACCCTGACCAAAGATCCTCCAAACAATTCCATCGATCCTATCAAGATCTGGAATAACAACCGAACACACTGAAACCCGCTCAACAATATACGACCCTCTAAATAATCATTGTAGATTCTCGGTATGCACAATGGCATATCATAATCCTTGATAATATAACCCAAATAATAGTAGAAAATCAACCCAAGATATTGCTTACCCAAACCCAATCAAAATTCCAACACAATACAAATTCTCGATAACATCCCAGAAGAAAACAAAAGATAGCATACCCGCAAGAGAATCTGAAGGAATCCTGACCTCCTCCTTCTGAGTTACCCCGACCATCCTGAGGACATGGTGCAAAACTCCCCTCCAATCCCAAATGACAATAATTAACAATAAGGTCCTCCTTCATGAAGGATTCTAGGGATCCGCAAGCTTTGGTTTTCAGACGAGCCCCCAACTGCCCTACTATAATCTCGACTCGAAAGGCCCTGATATGACCATCCAAGAGCTCCAAAATCCCTTCCTTGACTGAAATTCTGTGAATAATCTTCGATGAGATGAAATCCTGCATCCGCGCATCGATCGGCTCAGTACCTACACCTAAGCGGGAACCAGAACCTGAATCCCATTCCTTAGTGTTCAACACCATACCAAAAACAACATGTAGGGATCCTGTGCTTTTAGTAGTATGGGACCAATACTACCTCATTCCACAGACTTCCTAGATTCTTTAAGACTCTTCTCGATTCGAGTATGGATCCTGTGCTTTTAGTAGTATGGGCCCAATACTACCTTCCACACCTATCCATACTTTCCTCAAGAATCCTCCTGAATCTTCTAAGTCACCTTCTCAAATCCATTCACCAACATTTGCTAACCAGCACAACAAAAACCACTAAATCAATCCCTAGGATTTCCTAGGTTCCGGACCTCACCCTGCCATCAGCTGCTAAAGAACTCCTCATAATGTCAGTCAGCTACCTCATGAACATAATCTCATGCAACAAAGCTTAGATAATCCTTCAAGCAACAAACTCATCCATACAACGATTAGAATCAAACGAGAGCTGCACAATAGGGTCAAATCTGTCACTATAATATTATCCAACCATTGCCACATGTGACTTGACATATTCACTCAATACCTAACTCACATCACTTATGAGTTCCACAAAGCACAAAGCAACCAACATTCGTGCAGTAACACTCCAATCCATAGAATAATCATGAGCATCCAATCCCACATACTACAACCCATACTAGGAGCTCCTACTCCCGCTAATGATTGCCTTACGCATACAAATTATACCCAATCTAGCATCCCATGCTTCCTAGGCTACAAGGCATCACATATCAGGCCAACCTATCACTGGCTAATCAGAACTAGCATGCAAGTCTACAAGCTCATACAATAGGCTTAAAAGGCATTTCTCCTAACATTCTAACATGAAAAAACTGAGCAGATCCTTAGCCCTAACTAGCATGCGATTCACAAATTCATAAATCAAATCATACAAGATAACATGTATGGGTAATTTGGGAGAAACTTACTTGAACTCAGTCGATTGCATGCACCACACCCCTTCTTGTATTAGAAACTTGTTTTTCCCTATTTAAATCACTTTTCTTTCATTTTTGAAAAACTTTACCAAATCCTAAGTTTGAGTTCAGACACACCCAGGAGTATGTCTGAATCCCTCAAACCTAGGATCTGATACCAACTTGTAACGTCCCAAAATAAAGACATGAAATTTTCATGTTTAGATTAATAAATCGTTAATACATATCATTTCCATAAAACCAAGGTAATCAAGATTTATCAAAACATCATCAAATCAGAGTAAATCACAGGATGCGGAAACATGTGGTGTGTGTTCTGCAATCATCACGAGCTCTTCCATTTGAAACGTGAACTACCTGAAACATAAACTAAAAATCTAAGCACAAATATTAGTGAGTTCCCCAAGATACCACATATCACACATACATAAATCACATACTGTACCCCCGTCCTCCATCGGGACTCACCCGGTCTCGAGTGTCACTCGGCCTTGGGCCCCGCTTGGCATCGAGCCCCATTCGACTTACAGATCTGTCAATCACCAGGACCTGCTTGACTTTGGGCCGCAACCGATACACACATATTCGTATAAACATATAACCTTACTAGCACATGAAATAATCACAAATACTATAGCATACCATACAGTTATCGAGCCTTCCCGACATCGGGCCTCGCCCGGTAAGCATAAAAACATATACTAATGACTAGAATACAATCTACTCATTAGGCCCTGCCTGGCATCGGGCCTTGCCCGATAAGCATACGATCACACAACACATGCAAGAGTCACGCATGCATCTAGCATCCTAACATATAAACTATGGGCTGGCATTGGTGACTTCGACCCGCTAAACCCATTGAGGAAACTCACCTCACACTGGCGAATCACACAGAAAATCCCTGGCTGCTGGGTGACAGATCCCCGAACTATCAATATCAAAATAACACCCAATTAATATTTGAGATCCAATCCATAACCATCAGACCATTACTAGTGTAAATGACTAGTTTACCCCTTACCTAGGTTGGACCAAGACTAAGGCCCAAAATACAATCTAAAAGGCCCAAAATCCAAATAATCAACAAAGGCCTAATATGCGAAATCAGACCTGACTGAGTATACGGGGGGTACTCAACTGTACGCTAAGTGTACATGCTATTTGGCATGTACGCTGCGCGTACAAACTTGTACGTCCTGCATACTCATCCATTAAGCCAAACTCTTCATTAAGCTATTAATGCTTAAGTCTAGAAGTCCAAACCACAGATCCGAGTCCTAATAAGAGTCTAGAAACATAAAGTCACTAACTTTGTTACTTTGCATGCCCCAAAAGAACTTAACTTTAAGATATAGCATTATACTACCACCAAATGGACACAAACTCATGAATGGGGGATTTTAAACCTTAAAGGAGACAACTTTATGAATCTAGAACCTCAGAAACACCAAGAGTGGCAACTCATAGCTCCTGGAGTGGTATCAAACCACTAGATCTCATTCTTGGGGCCAAAAAGGATCCAAAAATCATATATAATAGATCTAAGCCATTAATGAACAAGTTCATAGCTTTTTACCTCAAACAAGCTGGAAATAAAGTAGATAATCAGGATCCAAAAGTTGTTTCTTGATCCACAACCTTGCACCAAACTCCATCTTCTTCAATATGAGCCAAAACACACCAAAATGCACATAATGACCTCAAAAACACCACCATGGAGGCTAAGGGACGAGTTCTAGGCTTTTAGGGACTCAGCTGCTGGTAAAGACGCTAGCCTTACAGACTTAAAGTGCTTATATAGGATACAACACCCTAAATTAGGATTTTTATTTACACCCCGTACGCCCTGCGTACTCCTTGTACGCCTAGGTTTAACGATATATATTTTCAATTTGGTCACCAATCGATCTCACACCACCATAATTGCCTATCTATGTGTGGGTGTGTGCTCATCTCCCTAAACTATCGAGTCAGGAAGACACTAATACATTGAGCATCAATTTTTTCTCTTTCTGGTCACTCAAACACCCCATCACCATCGACACACGTCATCTCTCTGGTAAACTCTATTTTCACATAAAAAGTATGGATTTTTGAAAATTCGGGTTTAGGGTATGATTATGTTTATTGTGTATTTTTGTTTAATTTATAATTTTTTATCAGTTCTGAAGCATTACAACCTAATTGTGATGACTTGGTCCAAAATGAAAACTGAACAAAGTTAGGCCTTTTTAGGTTGATGAATTCGATAATGGTAGCATTTTTTCAAATTTTATCTTTTTATTGGTAAAGATGAGTAATAAAATGTGACATCTTGAATTTCATGGCCTTTTTAAAAGATTTTGTTTATGCTTATTTAAAACATTCGTTAATGCGAAATTGGTCCCAAAACATGCTTGATATGATATAATATCAAAATTATGGCATTTCAAAAGATTTTAAATTTTAAAATCTTGGGATTTCATAACTGATACAAGAAACATAAGCATAAACAGATACTTACAAAATCTCAATATAATAATGATTTACAACACCTTGAATCTCTCAGCATATAATTACATTATCTATCAGTATCTTCGTATCGCTAGTTGTGATACAAGTAAATTGAGTGGGTCGGGTTATGAAACATAATGAGCACATAGGGTTTTTAACCCACAATAATATTACTATATTGTTTTTAAGTATATATAACACACCAAACAGATTAATCTCAATTGCCCATTCACGTTATTCTTACTCTTTGATCCCTAATGATAATCTTAAGGGTCCTATCCTAAAGAATCTCTGTAACAATGAGTAGACTACACTGCTTTCGGGATTCCTTTGCAATGCATGTCTGTAAGTTAACCATGAGGGGGATAAAGTACTCGAATGAACACACAATCCATACTATGGGATAGTATAATTTATTAACACTTACAGATTACGAGTCTGCTAGTGTTCCACCGGATTGTCTAGAAGAGTCTGTGGTCATCATCAATACTTTTCTAAATGACTACTCTTAGTTGGGCATGGTATCTCACCATTAAATTATCTCTGGTATGGTCTCCCACTACTATTATTTCTCTGGCATGGTCTTTCACCATCATACTGTCTCTGGTCTCTTACTATTAAATTATCTCTCCTCTCTTTACCCTTTTTTACTCGATATAATATAAGTATAATAAAATACATATATAATGTATTACGAGTAATATCATTATCTCATTTAGCATAATTATCGTGAACGCCGATAATAAACACATAGAGCATCTAATCAAATTAACGACTTAATATTTACGTGTAAGTTGAAAGTAACTATGCACTCACTTGACTTAGGTGGGTGATTGGAGAATTCGACAATGCTCAACCAAACTCGTTGACTTTTCCTCTGACGTGGCCTAGATACGAATGTCACTAAGTCTTAGTCTAGTATTCCTGGTGACTAATGATAGTCTATATTCCTTAACAATCCCAATTTCTACATCAAGATATATCAAGTAAAGAACAAACAAGTAGGATCATATCGAAGGTAGGGTCCGTTTGGTATACAAATTATATTGTTTGGAAATCCCACTTTAAACACCTCACTAAATCCAGCCTAAACATCACTCCCGTAACTAGATCAATTAGTATAATGACTTGGAATCACTGATAAATGTTAACTATAGGTTCATAATAACGAATATGACTATAACTAAAAGTTACACTTGAATAAAATAAGTGTAGCTTAACTTACAGAGTACACTGATGAAAACTGAGAATTAAGCGGGCAAAACACTGACTCGATATCTCCTAATTATCGGCTATATGACACCTCAGGGCTTCACTAAAGGGCTTGAGAACTTGAGAGTATCGATACTAAGGGGTGGAAAGAGCTCTAGAGGATTCGGGTGGAGTCTGGATGAGGAAATGGTTGGAACTCAAGGGTTTATATAGGTCGAAAAGTGGTAAGCGTCGCGCACCATGTCCCCAGTTCACTACACATCTAGTCGGCCAGGGTGACATGTTATTCTCTGTGTGGTGCCACATGTCGCATTCTAGGTGGTGTGTCAGTGCGCGTCAAGCATGCTGTCTGTGTGCGCGATTGCTCACGAAAAAATCTTAATTCTTATAAAATCCATAACTAATTCATACAAGCTCTGTTTCGATGGATTTTATATCCACGCGTAGCTATCGACGAGATTTACAACTTTCATTTAGACTCTGTCGGTTAATTTTGATGTTATTTTTAAAGATATATTTTTAACAGGCTTAGACTGTTAAAGTCGGTTAAAAATTCATAACTCTCTCATATGATACGCGTTCTCGACTGTATTTATATCTATGGTTAGGTATTGATGAGATCTTCAAGTCTCGTTTAGATTGCTTTTCCTAACGATCGACTAATTTTAATTTCGGTTTCTGAGCCGTATACTTATGCTGAAATATTAGAAAAATCAAAACTTCCTCTCACAAAGTCCGATTTGGGTGTTCTTTATATGTATGTAATCATTATTACATATACTATAACTTCGGTTAAGATTATTTATCCTAGATAATCTTCTGTCAAAATATCATTTTATCGTTTATTTGACTAGTCCGTATCTATGAGTATTACACATAAATATGGAATTTCATTGCATGGATATTTTGTTTTTCATTATAAATTAGTTATCTGCAGAGAGAGTTATATAATTGGTTGCCAAATGTGTGTTTACTATCTGCAACAAAGATAAGTTAATTTTCTTTCATTCCACTTGGTCTAACCTTACTTGATTAGCATTTCTACTTCAATTTTCTGCATACAGGCCCAAATGTTACCACTTCACACATGTAATAACACCTAATTAGATAATGGTTTGATTATTTTGTAAATGTAGTGGTTAATGGCAGTCCACATGACTAATTTAAGCTAAATTGATTACTTTTTATATCAAAAATATCCAAATAAGGTTGAAACACACACATATCCACATATACACAATCACACATATACACTGTATGATGTTGTATATGTGTGTCTCTCACTATATGTGGTTATGTGTATGTGAGTGGCTGCATGTGTGGCAATTTGTATGATGTTGTCAAAACTTTCAAACTGGGACAAAATTGCATTATAAAATAGCAATAATGTTACTACTAAGGTTTTATTTTCATGCCAAAACTAAGAAAAAATTACACATAAATGATTAATCTTTTTTTTTCTAAAACAATTTTATTTTTTATATCTTTTTATGTTCATCTAATTATGCTATTGGTTGGCTGTTTGTGGTAGGTTTCTGGTGCCGAATAATTCAGATACACAATATTTCGTAAAAAAATAATAATTTCAGCCATCGTTTCACAATTAACAAAGCTTCATTAAGAGTTCATGGATGAATCCATTGATTAGATGACATATCCATGACTTTTTATAACTATCTAAATGTTAGGAAAAATTAATTATTGTGTCCATCTGATATATGTTTTACTCTGAGTTATGATAATAATTGCTTACATCTAAGAAAAAATAGATTATAGATCTTTAAAGTAATACTTTTCCTTATATGTCATCTTCTTTATTACTTTTTCACTTTCAAATGGATTTAATAATCTAATTTGTGTTCCACATGCTAATTGTCACATTTAGCTTTATATAAGAGGATTTATAAGGCAAAAGTTGTCATTTGATCGTTTTTACTGGAATAAAAAATATAGATTTTCTTCGAAAGGGCAAGTCTAATTTATCGTCAAAATAACAGCAATTGTGTTTTTTTTTTTTTTTTTTTTTTTTTTTTTTTTTTTTTTTTTTCTAAAAACTCATTTTTGTAGTCATTTAAATCATTTGTTTATTTTCTTTTAAATAAATCGACCAACTAAGGAATCAAATTTCAGGTCCCCTAGAAAGGGTTAGTCGGAAGGAAACTATTTTCAACCAGCCATAAAAATACCAACAAACATGTAACTTCGAAATCAAAAAAGCCAAACCATAAAACTACTAAAAAGAAACGGACGTATTGTCTGTTATTTGAAACATCACACATACTATTTTTCAACCACCCATAAAACTACGAAGAACATACTTTTATTTTTTACAAATAAAAGCAACATACCGATCGTCGTCCGCCCCATTGTATTTGGTGATGTTTGCCAAAACATTGTCTCTTATTTTTAATATGACATATTTCCTAAATCAAACAAATCATTGAATTGAAACTAATCATTGTGCATAAAAAAAAAACTAATACTTTGTGATACTTGTCAATACATTGTGTCTTATTTTTAACAGGACATGCGTCCTAAAACAAACTAACCGTTGAATTGAAACTAATCATTGTCCGTCTGAAGATGACATGTTCTGTAACATTCTAGTTTTGGTAAGTTTCTCTTTTAGCCCTTAATGCAAATTTATTAACATTTTGGTCCCTAGCTAGTATGCGGGGTGTACTCTATGAGTACGCTTAGTGTACTAGCCCATTTGATGGTCGCGGGTTTCACCCACGTACGCAGGGCATACGTGGAGTATGCATGGCGTACGTAGTGCAAGGGCAAACCCTAAGTTTTAGGGTGTGCGCCCTATTTAAATCTCATTATATCTCCTATTGGAGACTTATGATCAGCCACCATCTTCCTTTACCCTGAAAACGAAACCCTAAGTGCCTCTTGTGAGTTTTGAGCTTGTAAGTGTGATATTGGTGATGTTTTTATTGGGTTTTGAGCCCTATAACATCCATATGGTGTACATACAACCCTAATGCTTTGGATCTAAGTTTTCTCTAGTTATACATGCAATTTTCATTTTCCAAAGCATGAAGCTTAAGTAACATACATCATTGATATTTGAAACATAAAAACAAGTTAGATGGATACCTCTTTGTTGTAGCTTGTAGAAGTTGACCTTTCAAGAGCTTGGCACCTCAAATGTGATGCCTCTAATAAGTCACAAACACCAAAAAAAAAATGGAGGATAATGATATAGAGGCTAGGAGGCACCAAAAATGGCTAGGGTTCTTCTTGGAACTTAGGGGCCTCTTTGGTGATGCTAGGGGTTACATTTATAGTGTGGAATTCCTAGGGTTTCACTTGTAAACCTAATTCACTTCCTTGGGCCTTTAGTGCAATAATCCATATGATAAGCCCTTTGGACTAACTCTTCATGAACTCCTATATAAAATTAGTCCATCCTAATCAACATGGATCATTATCCCAAACTATATGTATTGCTGATTTACTTAATCAGTCCCCGTTAATTTAATCAGTCTCTTTTGATCACTAAATTAATTCTAAATTAATTCTTGACCAATACCAATTAAATAATATGATTTCTCAATTAATATATTATTCTTATAATATATTAATAAATCACAAATAACCTCTTTTTCAAATATTCATCTTATCAAATTGTTCCGGTGAAGGCAACCCAAAAGGACCATGATACTACCGGGTCAAGTACATACCAATTATAGTTATGGGCTTAGACACCTAATCTAACAGTCTCCCACTTGGATAAGTCTAATAACTATTATTGCAAGTACGACTTCAGAATCAGATTAGCAATCGTAGCTCTCAAAAGCCGCTTGTTGAACTCTAATCAATAACACGTCCTTTAGATAAAGGATCAAATATTCCTCCATTCTACAAGATATCGTATGGACTGAGAGATAGATTATAATCATTCTCTCTATCCATGTGTTGTTTCCCGACTTCTGATTTATGATGACTGGCAACAGACTACAATTGAGCACATCAACTTAGTCCAGGCTTGGCCAAGCGCTTAGGGTGTCATCACTAAATCATCAAGCGGCCTACATATATCACTTTTATCCCACATTGGGTAAAAGGAATGGATAAACGTCCACTCATATGCTTGCTCAATTTACTCATCAAATCACATACAACAATACATTTTATAACACCAAGTTACAGGTGCGTTTACGCATCATCAATGTGCAACCGACTTGCAAACTAAAACTCATATGTCTTTGTTTCAAGAATATAAGATATTATCGTCTCACAATCACTCATGGTAAAATCCATGAAGTGATTCAGATGAGCGTGGGTTTAATCCAATACTCAAATTCTTATTTTAGGAGTACTCATGAACACTGCAGCAAACTTGTGCCATGTCTAAGCACTTAGACAATCTACAGTCGGATTCATGCCAGTCTTGCCTCATTACTTACTTCCAAAGTATGATTGACTGTGGATGTTTGAATAATCCTATTATTTAGGAAGTAAAACATACACAATGAAACACAAGAATAATCAAATCCAATATGGCCTCAATACTTTTGAATATAAATATAACACTTATTATTTAATCACCATATTGATTACACATTATTCATTATATAATGTTTCGAATAATCAACTTAACACTTGAATTAAAAATAGTCATCCCATGCTCTTAGCATGCAAACTATGTTAACCTATGGTCCTTTCTTTTATGAAATAGATCAATTGAACACATTTTCCAATGATGTTCATTTCACAATTTCCTAATCCTTATCACAAGTGTAAGAATACCAGATTGCTGCCACTACTAGAATGTGTTAAAGTCTAAACTCTCATGCAATAATCTTTTTGTAATGTCAAGGTACAAAAGTCACAGAGACTTGGGCAATGATATTACAAAGTATTCCATTTGATAATGTTACAAAACAATTCCCTGGAATTGTATTATCATATTCAAAGAGCATTCCTTGAACATCCTTCTTGCATTAAAGTTTCTAACTCTCACAAAGATTCTTAATATCCAACTCCCATTATGGAAACGTTTCCATAATTGCCATATGACTATCCATTCTAAATTGAATCCGATTTATTCAAAATTATATCAATATGGTCCATCCATTACTATACTTCCAGCTGCCCACAAGCAACCAATCCTCAACAAACCTTAGATCATCCTTGACAGCTGTCTAACTACTTTAGTCATATCCAGTTCTAGTCCTTTTTCCCTCCTAATGTCTTAGGCATTTGGAAAATTAGAACATGTAAATATTACAACATATGTGATTGATCCGATACCCAAAGCATATAGCATACGATTCATAATGTCTTACATAAAGACATGATACTTGACCGGTTTCTTGCTATAATGTTCCATATATAGAATTCTCAATGTTGAAATAGTTCAACATAACATTCATATATGTCCATGACTAAATTAAAATTTCAATCTAAACTTTTAGATTTGAAATGAAATATAAGTATCCTCTCCCTTACTATAGCGAGACAACTTTTCAAACTCTACAACTTTGCAAATTAAAACTTTATTTCCTATATATACCATTGCTAACTTGTAACACTTAACATAATAATTGTGCTCTCACTAACATAATGATTAAATACTTACAAGCATAACACTTATGCTCCCACTAGCTTTAACATGTACCTAGAAATCGGCTGGATTTCTAGAAATCAATACTTATTGACTTTCTTACCAAAGTTTAGATTTTTGATAAGAGATGCTTTGATAAGTCTTTATCTAAGCTCATACACCTTCTATTAGAAAGCACATATGTGTGTCTAAACCATTTACGAACTTATAGCGATAAGTCCCGAATATTTAGACTAATTTTCCATTTCTCACAATTTGAACTATAAAGAGGGATGTCGTAATCATAATTGAATTTGAGAATGCAATCAAGACACCAACTAACGCTTTAAAATCTTACAGTGAAAGCGTTTCCTCATAATCGTTTTCATGAAGTAGAGAGAAAACTCTTGCCACTTAGATTTTATGATGTATAAGTTCCTATCCATGTGAATTTTTCATTTCCAATCGCTATCATAAGACAAGGTTTGTGACAAATCCAAACTCATATGGACTGAACTTGTTCAATCTTAATTTCTTGCCATCTAGTAGCACAAGGGTCCTACCATTGCTTCCAAGTTATTATGCAGCTCACCCCTACAGATCAATGTTCTTTCCATTGATTAAGGTGTTTTGCATTATGCATTCAAATGAGAACTCATAGAACTCACATGCATAGTCGAACTAACTGGAATGGGCACAAAAACAAGAATATGTCAACACGATAGGTTACAAACCTCAAGTCGTGCGCTAGTGATTAACAATAGGTTTATTCTTGATTAGTTATTGAAAATATTCAAGATCGCCAAGACTCCCACTGACCTCTTGACATATAAGAAACATTTCTCGACAAACAAATATTCAATACCTAGTGAAGATTCTTATCAAGAAAATACACTTCATATAATTGGTCTTAGTCGGTCTTTGTCTTATCCAAAACCATCATAACTTACCAATTTCAAATGTGCAAGAGTAAGGAACATTTCTACTCCACATTTCATGAGGTTTTACAAACCTACTTAGGATATGTCACTCAAGACACAATCTTGGAGTATAACTCTAAGACTTGATTTTGGAACGAAGTATGACTCGCCTTCTTGATTTAACCATTTCAACAATTTCTAATACCTCTTCTTAGTCATGTAATGCATTAATGTATCCATAGAGGATCAATTGTGACATGGTTCCATAATCATAAGGATGATCATAAAACACGATACTAAAGTACTCTCCTTTCTTTTCAGATTGGAGAAAACTTTTATCTTTCTGCCTAATTGATTTTTCTTATTCGTTCTCCTATACTTTGAAACTTTTCCAAAATATTAGAATTACACTTAATCTTGTAAGCATAACCATATTTACTAAACTTTTAGTAAATCATGATGAATAGCCTTTATCATTCTTTGTGGTGGATCTGACCAATGCACATCAATGTGTACTAGATTCTTTATTACTTCACTTGACTCACATACATATGTGAACAAGGAATTAGTCCCAATTTTATTAAGTACCAAGATTTTCATACATCATATAATTCAAATCACATGATTCCAAGTTTCTGTCCAATTAAATCTTGGGCGATGAGAATATTTCCTTACTTAGAAAAGTACGACACTACCACAAGAATCAAATTCATTTACAATATTTCTAATAATATATGAACACCAATTATCACCAATGCCACTGTAAGGATAATATAAAATTAGACAAAATCAAGATTTTTCTTCATTTATAAAAATGCGAAAAACTTTTCCTTACAATCCAAATACATATGAAAACTATGTTTCTAAATATTCCTAAGCAATCTATCATAACTCCTAAGGAGCAGCTCAAAACTCTGATCATTGAACCATGGGATCGAAATCCATTTCTTCACGACCAGACTCAGCTCACTCTTCCTTAAAGCTTCCTTTCCTTTCTTCGATCCTACAAAGCATCAAAATGCAATCTTATTACATCATGTATTAATAATCTATAAATAGGAACTTAATTGAGTTAGACAGTGGACTTACCTTAAGTAGAGTAATACATTTTGACTTTACCATCCTTGCGATCTTTCAGGTAGATACGACAGCTTTGCATCCAATGCCTCTTCTCTTGGAAAAAGAAACAAACAGACTCTTTTGGAATGGTACATGGGAAAATCTCAGACTTAGGTCTTGTTTGATAGTTTCTGTCTGGGAAAAGTGTTGTCTGGGAAAGAAACCATGCTGTTTGATTGTACATCTGATTGACTTTGTTGAATGATGAAAAAAAGTAATAATTCAATAAAAAACAAATTTAAAAAAAGTTATTTAAAAAAGTTAATAATCCAATAAAGAAAGAAAGTGGCGGGGTTTTGTGTATAATTGTCTTTCTAGCCCATTCAGCCAGAAATATATGATTTTGAGGCTTTCTGGGAAAGACATATCTTACTGGGAAAGACCCCTTCTTTTGTGCAAATCAAACAGTCTTTCCGGTCCATTCAGCCAGAAAGATCTATTTGGACCTGTAAAGATGTGTATCAAACGGGGCCTTAGCGTTTTATCTCTTTAGCATTTGGTCGAATGGTTTGACCTTGGCCGATCCCTTTCCATTGGGAAGAGAAAATGTTTCTGGACTACCAATGTTGCCATTGTCAATGTCCATGAAAGTTTAGGAGATTGATCTTCTAATCAAATTTGCTTGACCAGTGCACCAAATCATTGATCATTCAACAACAATTAGCAAATAGGTAAGATCGATAAGGGTCACGTTGTGATCTGTCATATAGTAATTTTTAATGAACTCAGTATATGACCTAAGAAGTGATTGAAGAACCAAGTCAACAGCCAACTTCCTTGAGACATCGACACCTAACATTCCCAGCCTATCAATATGCAACTTCATCTTCAAAATGTAAGCACATGCAGATTTTCCATCTTCGTGTTTGCTCGCCAATAGGGCTTGAGTGACCTTGAACTTTTTAAGTCGACTAACACGTGGGTCAGGGAGAATAATTGGAGGAGGTGGAGGAAGTGAAGTATGATTTGTGGAACATCATCTTCATGAGGAAAGCTTTTTCCAAAAGGATAAGGTAGACCATAGTTGTCAGACCTAGACACCTACAAGGGGAGAAATTCAAGTTAGCTGATATAAGTCCTTAATATAACACCCAAATGAAATAGTAAGGCTAGGACCCAACACAATAATTCATAATTCGGAAGAGGGATGTCCTAATCCAATTGTAAATTATTTGTCAGTAGGTAAATGACGATTTACAAATTCCACCACAAAAATGATGTTTTTTTTTTAATGAATTAGGTTTTTAAATGAAACTCTTAGATCTTTTGAGATTCATTGAATTTTTTCCATGGCATGTTTAATCTCAATTATGCCCTTCAAGTTTGTGACTGGGATACCGAGGATCACAAACATTGTGTGAATAACCATGCAAATTAGATTGGTACTCTCGATGTCATTAATCACCTAATCAATGTGCCGGTTAACCACATACGCTCCATTGATCAATGATAATTCACGAGCTACCCATTGCCATCCTTCATTAATCCCATCTTAGTGTGCCGGTTAACCACACACACTCCACTTACAACCAACAAGGGGCAATATGTAATTTCATGGGTTAGCATCAAATTCACATTTTTCCTAAAGTAACTAAGATTTGGAATTTATAAAAGGTTTAGTTACTTTATATTTCATTATACTTTTAATGAGGATTTAAATGTCCAATCAAACCCGTTCGGCTGACGACCCTCCACTAGTCAAGGGTGCGGTGGGTAAGAGTGTATACCCAATGGCGGTCATTTTACAAGCCGCTTCCTTAGACTCCCCTTATAGACCAGCTTCATGAATGAGACCTACTAACGGTAAGACTGAATTTTAACTTATACATATATAATATATTAGACTTTTAATTTTATATAGTATAAGGGTGTATTTTATACATTTAAAATACTAAGTGGCTTAATCTATTAATAAATTAGACTTTTAATTTAATTAAACTTAAATCATATCATTATGGATTTATTAATTATCTCTTTCAATTAAACAGTTAGTTAATTTAATAAAAATATAAGGGTGGAATTTGAACTATTCAAAATATCAAGGTTCTAAATTTAAGATTTCACAATTAATGCTACTTAATTAAATTTTAAGTTACAAAACCAAGAGATGTACTTATGAACCTTTTCAAATTACTAGGGATTTAGAATTTAATATTTCAACACTGAAACATTTTAAATTCCAAAACTTGAGTACAAGTTTTGAAAATCTTCAAAACCTTTTGGATTCCAAAACTTCATGACAAGTTTTGTAACTCTTCAAGACCTTTCTAAAACTTGATGGCAAGTTTTGTAACTCTTTAAAGTCATTTAGGTCAAATTTTAAACAAGTAAAATAATCACATATTTTTTTTTATCATTTACCAATTTGATTTAGTTCAACTCATATAGCAAGATAATTTTTCAAATCAAATAATACAAACAATTAGCTTATCATATAATTTAGTAATTATCTTAAAATTTGACAATTTATCATTCAATAGGATGAGGATAGTCACTACCATATCAGAAAAAACAGATTTTATGATACAAAACAGTTTGTGGTATTGATCCTAATCCAATTCTAGCCAAAAAAACTCGAAACAATTCAAATAGGGGATCCTACTCGTCGAGTTCATCAGATATGATCCAACTCGTCGAGTTCCCTTATGGGACTCAACGAGTCCAACAGTCAGTGGCCAAAAAATGACTTTCTTTTCAGCTTTGAAAATCAAACAATTGCATCAATATAACAAAAAACACCCTAGGCTTTGATACCACTGTTGGGTTTTGAGCACTATAACATCCTTATGGTGCACATACAACCCTAATTCTTTAAATCTAAGTTTTCTCTAGTTATACATGCAATTTTCATTTTCCAACGCATGAAGCCTAACTATCATACAAAGTTGATATTTGAAACATAAAAACAAGCTAGATGAATGCCTCTTTGTTCTAGCTTGTAGAATTTGACCTTTCAAGAGCTTAGCACCTCAAATATGATGCCTCTAATAAGTCACAAACACCAAAAACAAATGGATGATAATGAGAGAGAGAGACTAGGAGGCACTAGAAATGGCTAAGGTTCTTCTTAGAACTCTTAGGGGCCTTTTTGGTGATGCTAGGGGTTACATTTATAGTGTGGAATTCCTAGGGTTTCACTTGTAAACCTAATTCACTTCCTTGGGCCTTTAGTGCAATAATCCATATGATAAGCCCTTTGGACTAACTCTTCATGAACTCCTATATAAAATTAGTCCATCCTAATCAACATGGATCATTATCCCAAACTATATGTATTCTTGATTTACTCAATCAGTCCCCGTTCATTTAATCAGTCATTTTTTATCACTAAATTAATTCTAAATTAATTCTTGACCAATACCAAGTAAATAATATGATTTCTCAATTAATATATTATTATTATAACATATCAATAAATCACTAATAACCTCTTTCTCAATTATCCATCCTATCAAATTGCTTCGACGAAGGCAACCCAAAAGGACTATGTTACTATCGGGTCAAGTACATACCAATTATAGATATGGGCATAGACACCTAATCCAACAGTTTTAGTGAAAGAAGAAGAAGAATAAGAACTCTTGGTGATTGTTTGAAGGGATAGCTTGAGCTTATAGATCCAATATTTCCTTGCATTTTCAAGCCTTTTGAGGTAAAAAAACTCACACATTGATGATCTTTTTGTTAGATCTCCTCTATGGTGTTATTTGTGCACTTTTGAGTCTTTCGACCTAAACATGAGATTTTGATATACTCCAGACTCAATGGATGCTAGATATTAGCTCCATTTACGCCTTATGTTCATAAAAATGTAAAACTTTATGGAGGATTTTGGTCCATTTATGTATTAAGATCTTTATTAAGCTCCTTTTTGAGCTTTGAGTCCCAATAAGCCATGCATGAGTGTAAAGTTGCCAACTTTACATGACAAGTCACACTTAGGGACTGAATGTAAGAGTATAGATGAAGGTCTTAACCAATTGAGTGCATAATGAAGAGATCTAGTAAGCAGATGACTACGATGGGCGTACAAGCTGAGTACACCCCGTGTACTCAACAATTGGGCATTTGGGCTTGGCCATCTCGGTTTGGGCCATAGTTTTGGCTTTCTAAGTTTGGTTCTTATTGGGCCAGTAGAATTATGTTTTAGACTTGGGACTAGTATGTTGGGCTTCGTTGGATTTAGGCCCATGATGGGATTTGGGCCCAATTTGGAAGATTGGGCCATGTTGGGCTTTGGGTTGTGAAATAGGATTTAGGTCTTTTGAATAATGGATTGGGCCTTGGTTTTAGGCCATGTAAGAACAAGGATAAAGGGGTCTTTTAACCTGGTTATGGGCTAGGCAGATTAGAATTTTGGTCTTGGGTCGGGATCCACTTGTTAATTGGATATTATTTTGATCATGATAGCATGGGGATTTTCTAGACCAACAGGCAGAGATTTATTTGTGTATTCAGCAGCTAGATGTGAGTTTCCTCACTATGCTTAGCAGGTCAAAGGAACCAATTCTAGCCCATGGTTTGTTATGTTAGGATGATAGATGTATGCATGACTCTTGCATGTGTTATGTGCTTGTATGCTTACCGGGCGGGGCTTGATGACCAATATGTATGCTATTTGTCATTGTGATTATTGCATATGTTATGTGTTTATATATTTATCTGTTATTTGATTATATATATACCGGGTGGGGCCTGATAACTGATAGATTTGTACACCGAGCGGGGCTTGATGCCGTGAGGCGCCCGATGTCGGGTGGGGCCCATTATATGTTTATTATGTATGATATGTGGTCTTTTGGGGAACTCACTAAGCCGTGTTCTTACGATTTTAGGTACTTATGGTTCGAAGGGAAGAGCTCGGGATGATTGCAGTGCACATACCACCTTATTTTGCATTTTATGATTGATGTCTTTGATACACTTTGTTCCTTCATGGTTTTATGATGATGTTTGGATAATAGTTTTATTAATTTTAAAAATAAAATTTTTGGTCTTAATTTTTAGGACGTTACAAGTTGGTATCAGAGCCTTAGTTTGAGGGATTCAGACGTACTCTCGGTATGTTTGAACTCAAACTGAGGGTTTGGTAGATTTTTTTTTTAAAATGTTTTATAAAAAGGGTTTCTAATAAAAGAAAAGGGTATGGTGCATGCAATCGACTGAGTTCTAGTAAGTTTTCCCAAAATACCTATGCATGTTTTATGATATGCTTTGAGTTATGAATCTATGAATCACATGCTAGTTAGGGCTAAGGCTCTGCTCAGAATTTGCATGATGGAATGCTAGGAATGATGCCATTATATGCCTATTGTATGAGCTTGTAGACTTGCATGATACTAATGATCAGTCAGTGATAGGATGGACTGATTAGGTTATGCTTGATTCCAGTTACTCAATGCTCGAATGTTGCTTGCTTTGTGCTTTTTAGGAGTTCTCACTAACTTCAGCTAACTAGTAAGCGAATATGCTGAGTTACATATTATGCAAACTAAATAATTTTAGAAGGTTAGGTTTTAAATCTATTGCACAGCTCTTGTCTGAGTCCAACCGTTATAGTGTGAGACCTTTCATTCGAAGAATTATCTGGTGTTAGTGACATGCAATTGTATTTGTGAGCTAGTTAGAGGGTGCTGGTAGGATTTCCTTCCGCAGCTGATGGCAAAGAGTGGTGTGGTGATTGCCCTAGGAAAACCTAGGAAAAGATGTAGTGCTGGAAGCCTTGTCTTGTGGAGGATTATTTGTGTGGATAAGGTATGACTCGGAGGATTCAAAGCGATCCTTGAGGAAAATACGGATAGATGTGGAAGGTAGTATGGGCCCGTACGACTGGAAACAGAGGATCCGTACTCGAGTAAAAGAGAATTGCGATGAAACTAGGAAACTTGAAGAGTATGATACTTCTCTCTCTTTCTTTCTCTCTCTCTCTCTCTCTCTCTATATATATATATATATATATATATATATATATATATATATATATAAAGAAAGAGAGAGAGAGAGAGAGAGAGAGAGAGAGAGACCATGAGATGTTGAGGAGTGATATTCGGCAGTTTGCGAGTCGATCCAATTATAAGACACCAGATGATATGATTGCGAGAGCCAGAGAGAGGGAGATTGATCTTGAAATTGAGAGGAATAGGAAGCCAGACCAGGCTCAGGTTTTAGGGGATTCCAATTCGAGAGGCTAGCAGGGTCGGAGCCGCTGTGGCAAGTGCGACAAAAAACACGATGAGACATGCAGGGTGGGTGGTTCTATCAGCTTCAAGTGCGGTTGGATGGGTCATATTAGCAGGGATTGCACTGTTACTACTAACACAACCACTGAAGTATCTGATATGATTTGCTTCCATTGCAATCAGAGGGATAAGGCTTATTGTTTGAGTTTCGCAGCACCAGGACCAGTGGTAGCACCCACTCCAGCGATGCTGAGGATCACCGATGGCCGCCAGCGTAAGGCGGATGCGCTTGTGGTGAAGAGTATGGATTTTCAGCTGACTGCCGAGGCGGCTCGTGCAACACCTGATGTGGTGATGGGTATGTATCTTCTCCTTATCTCTTTATTTATATTGACATGCATGTTTATATTTATGCGTTTTATTTTAGGATCGTTCCTCGTGAATGGTATTCCTGCATTGGTATTGTTTGATTCGGGAGCTACCCGATCCTTGGTATTGCTTGTGCTTAGCAAGAGATTTGCTAGATCTTTGGGGGAGTTGGATTGTCCTTTAGATGTTGAGATTGCAGATGATTGATTTGTCCGGGTATCGAGGGTTCATCAAGGTTGTGTTCTTTAGATGTTCAACGAGAAGTATCTGATTGATTTGGTTCTCATTCCTTTGTGCGGGAACAAGGTTATCATAGGGATGGAATGGTTGATCCCCAATAGGGCGGTGATCGATTGTGTGCATCAGTCGATGCATATCTGAACCCCCAGTAGGGGAGAGTTGTTGGTTCAGGGAGAGAGAGTTTAGCGTGGTCCGTTTCTATGTTCAACGGCTAGGTTCATACGGTATCTTCATCGGGGTTGTTTTCGGATTTGTCGCCAATGTTATAGATACCCGGGAAAAGGGTAAGGCGACCGTGGAAGATGTGTCGATTGTACGGGAGTACTCGAATGTGTTTTTCCAGAGTATTTTCCTAGGGTGCCTCTGGAGAGGCAGGTGGAGTTTAGGATTGACCTAGTTCTTGGTGCAACTCTGATAGTCAAGGCACCATATCGGTTTGCTCCTCTAGAGATGCAGGAGTTGTCTACATAGCTGCAGGAAGGGGTTCATTCGACCGAGTAGTTTGTCATGAGGAGCACCGATCTTGTTTGTGAAGACAAAGGATGGGTCTCATCAGACGTGTATTTATTACCAGGAGTTGAATAAGCCAACGGTGAAGAACCGTTATCCACTCTCGAAGATTGATGATTTGTTTGACCAGCTTTAGGGTGCATCTTGGTTTTCCAAGATTGATCTACGTTCGGGTTACCATTAGATGAGGGTCAGAGAGGAGGATATGCAGAAGATGACCTTCTAGACTCTTTATGGTCATTACAAGTTTGTGGTGATGCCCTTTGGGCTCACCAATGCTCTAGCCGCATTCATGGGCCTCATGAACTGGGTATGCAGGTCAATGATCGATCGGTCTGTGTTGTATTCATTGATGATATTTTGGTCTATTCCAAGACCCAGGTGCTGCATGAGGAACACTTAAGGGAGGTTGTGGAGACTCTGAGGAGGGATAGACTTTTTGTGAAGTTCTCGAAGTGTGAGTTCTGGTTGCACGAGGTGCAGTTTATGGGGCACCTTGTCAACTAGAATGGTATTTTGGTTGATCCAGACAAGGTCGAATTTATGATGAGATGGGAGGTTCCGAGGTCTCCATCTGATATTCGGAGTTTCCTTAGGTAAGAAGGTTACTATCGGAGATTCATCCAGGATTTCTCCAAGATAGCGGTTTCTCTGACTCGATCGACGAAGAAGACCGTCACTTTTCGCATGGGGCCTCAACACCATGCAGCTTTTGAGACCTTAAGGCAGAGATCATATGAGGTGTCGATTTAGACCCTGCCAGAGGGTGTTGAGGACTTCATGGTTTATTTTGATGCGTCGATCATAGGTTTCGGTGCATTTCTGAAACAGAGAGGTCGTGTGATTGCTTACGCTTCGAGGCAGCTGAAGCCTCAAGAGGCGAATTGTTCGACGCATGATTTAGAGCATGGGCTGTGGTTTCCTCGCTCAAGATTTGGAGACAGTACCTATATGGGTTCCGTTGTACTATTTACACGGATCACAAGAGCCTGAGGTATCTGATGGATCAGTCGAATCTGAATATGAAACAGCGTCGGTGGTTGGATGTGGTGAAGGATTATTATTACGAGATTCTTTACCATATGGGGAAAACCAATGTAGTGGCCGATGCTCTCAGCCGCAAGGCGGTCGTGGCTTTGATCAGGGATATTTGTTTGAGGATGACCATGACTACTCTGCTTTTTTAGAGGATTTGTGAGGCTTAGATCGAGGCTATGAAGGAAGAGAACTGGAAGAGTGAGCGTATAGTGGGTTAGGTGGATTCTTTTGATTATGATAGACAAGGGTTATTGACTCTTCATCGTAGAGTATGGGTTCCGTATTGGGGCGATGTGCGTTAGATTTTGATGGAGGAGGCGCACAAATCGAGGTTCTCCATTCATCTCGGGGCGACAAAGATGTATAGAGATCTTCATCCTGATTATTGGTGGCCCTGCATGAAGCGGGATGTAGCTTGGTATGTGGAGAGGTTCTTGACTTGCAGGAAAGTTAAGGCCGAGCATTAGCGACCTCATGGAAAAATGCATCCGTTGGATATTCCTGTTTGGAAATGAGAGGAGATTACCATGGATTTCATTATGAAGTTGCCACGGACTACGCGCGGAATGGATTCGATTTGTGTCATCATGGATCGATTAACCAAGAGGACACATTTTATCTCGATTCAGGAGAGTATCTCTGTGGAGAAGTTGGCTAAGGTATACATCAGGGAGGTCGTAGCACAACATGGGGTGCCGGTTTTGGTGGTTTCAGATAGGGACTTCCGGTTCACTACCAGATTTTGGAAGAGATTCAGGGACGAGTTGGGTACTCGTCTCCATTTTAGCACGACCTTCCATCTGCAGACTGACGGTCAAAGTGAGCGGACTATTTATACCTTGGAGGATATGCTTCAGTCATGTGTTTTAGATTTCGGTGGAAGTTGGGATACGTATCTTTTGTTATAGGATTTTCGTATAACAACAACTATCACACCAGCATCATTCGACCTCCTTTTGAGATGCTCTAAGGAAGGAAATGCAGGACCCCAATTTGTCGAGGTGAGGTCGTTCAACGAGTTATGGGGAGTACCAAGGTGGTACTCAAGTCTACTGAGTTGATACATCAAGTTTATAGTAGACTCCAACCAACTCAGAGTCGGCAGAAGAGTTATGCCGACAAGTGCCGATCAAATCTAGAGTTCCATGTTGGGGACATGGTTCTCTTAAAGGTGTAACCTTGGAAAGGTGTCATCTGATTGAAAAAGAGGGGCAAATTGGGCCTGGTCCTTTCATGGTTTTGGCCCGAGTGGGCCAGGTTGCTTATCGCTTGGATCTTCCCGAGGAGCTCAGTCAGATCCATAGCACATTCCACGTGTCTTAGTTGTGGAAATGTTTAGTGGATGATTCCACGGTGGTTCCATTGGAGGATATTTAGGTGGATGATCACCTGAATTACATCGAGAGACCGGTAACGATTCTTGACCGGAAGACAAAAATCTTGAGGAACAAGATTGTTGAGTTGGTCAAAGTCCAGTGGCAGCATCGCAAGGGTTCAGATTGGATGTGGGAGCCAGAGGATGAGATGAGGGAGCACTATCCAGAGATATTTGAGGTAGCAGACTTTGAGGAAGAAGTTTGATTCAAGTGGGAGAGAATTGTAACATTCAAGTTTTGGTAAGGATCTCTTTAAGCCCTTAATGCAAATTTGTTAACATTTTGGTACCTGGCTAGTATGCAGGGCGTACGCTATGAGTATGCTTAGCGTACTAGCCCATTTGCTGATCGTGGGTTTCACCCACGTAAGCAGGACGTATGTGGAGTACGTATGGCTTAGGTAGTGCAGGTGTAAACCTTAATTTTAAGGGTTTGCACCCTATTAAAACCTAATAATAACACCTCTTGGACACTTATGATCAACCTCCATGTAACACCGTAATTTCGAAACAAAATTTTCATTTTAAAATCATATAAATTTCATAAAACATTTCACAAAATCTCACTTGTTTAGTTTACAAGACACATCTCCATAATTGATTGATTAATAATCCAGGATCCTCAAAACATAACTCCTTCTCTGGTGTGTACAATCGAGCTGGTGCCTTCCTGCGATCCTAAGAAAAACCTGAAATACATAACACATAACATAGTAAGCACGAATGAGTTCCCCAAAATACCACACATATCTCAGTAGCCTCTTATGGCTATACTCAGATAAGACCCTCCGGTTAATGTGTCTCAGTGGAACCCTCTGATCCCTAAACTCAGGTGGACCCTCCGGTCCTAACTCAATAAGCTCATAATAACAATACTCATCATAAATCACAAAGACATAATGTAGAATATTACAACACACAAATAAGCACATAAGACATCTCAGTCACACAAGGATACCACTCACGGTAAGTATAGTGAGAAGGCTCACATCGGAAGAAGAACGACTCCTATAAATATTGCCGCTGCACACCGGCCTCTAACACTGTGCCAAACCCACAATTAAGCCAATTAGGATCTAAAACCATACCTTCACTCATCAGGTCTAAAGATAGCCCACCAACTTGGTCCACAAATAACCCAAACCCATTGGGCCCAATGAGGCCCAACACTAAGTGGGCCCACCCAAGGCCCAACCCTTAACTCAAGTAAAAAGGCAACCCCAACACAAGGGCCCACTAATGGCCCAATCTTCCTAATTTGTCCCAACCTTAAATGGACCTAACCCCTAAGCCCAATAATCATTTACTAAATCCCAGGAGGGTGAAAAGACCATTTTGCCCCTCAAAATTCATATTTGCTCGAAACCCTAAAAAGTCAACACTTGCCATGTACGCTGGTCGTACATCTCTCTACATTGGGTGTACGTCTACCCATGCATGCAACTGGGGTGACTCAGTGCTAAGCTGCGTGTAGCTGGGAGTATGCTTGGCGTATGTCCCAGACTTGCTTATCCCACTCAAGTGGTCTTAACCCATTAAGACAAAGGCTACCATCTCAGATCTCGTTCAAATGAAGTCTCTTATAACATAAAGTTTGTGACTTTAAGCTCTATCAAGGCTGAACAAGTCAAGATCTCATAAACTCTCACTTTTTCCACCATAAAATCCACATATCTCATAGATGGGGAGATCTTGACAACCAAGACTCCATTTTTATGAACTTATACCATCTAAAGACATCAAAGAGGACAAATATAAGGCTCTTGGGTTGAACAACTCAAAAAGCTTCAAGCTTTGGGAACATAAACCCTAAAATGGACCATTAAATGAACTATGGAAAGTAAGAGAAAAGTTTTGAGCTTGATACCTCTGAATGATGCTCCATCCTCAAGGAAACTCAGATCCAAGAGCTTGAATGGCAACTCTTCTTCCTTCAAAGTTCCTTATTCTCAAAAGAATCCCACAAGATCAATTCATAAGCCTCCAATGCTCGCACAAGCCAAGAAATGAGATTTAGGATTTTGAGGGAAGTAAGATGCTGGAAATGGTGGCTGAATATGAGGGCATATTGTTCCTTAAATAGGGATACTCCAAACATTAGGGTTTTCTTCTACGACCTAGTACGCTCCGCGTACCCGTTGGTACGCCCAGCGTACTAGGTGGCCTTCGCGTCTCTTCCACGTATATGAGTACGCCGAGCGTACACATAATTACGGCCCATGTACTCAACTGCCACACATCTCAAAATAAGGACTAAACTTGCCAAAACTTCAAATGTCGTAGCTCCTTCGTTACCAGTCCGTTTCCACCGAACTTTATATCCCCGGAAAGGTGATGAGAAACCCTACGCTTCTAGCAACTCGTCACAACCCCGTGACTACCTCATTCCTGGTTTGCAATCACAGACGATCTAAAACAAGATGTTACAATTCTCTCCCACTTGAATTAGATTTCACTCTCGAAATCGCTCCTTATCAACACATAGATTGAACGGATAACCCGAAAAGCACCATTAAAAGGACCTCATATCATACAACAATCTCTTCCAAAGACACTTGATCCCAATAGGAATTCCCGACCCCGAAGAAGGACATACCCATCTGCTGCTGCAGTACTCGATCTGACTCTTTCCGAACTTGAAAACTCTAGTGGTCCGTCTCCCTGCCAGACCACCCTCGCAAAATATCATGCTAATCTCTAATTTACTAACAGACTCTAAGAACACTCTACCAACTCTGATTCTCTAATCAATCCCGATCGAACTCAATAGGAACGGAAAGGTCATAACCCACTGCCTAAACAACTATCAGGACCTTTCGGAAAGAATGAATCCCAAAAATATGACCTCGAACACAAGAAAGACCATGCTCACTTGGAAGTATCCTCTAAAATTTATAGACATCATCCCCAACTCCCTCTCAGATTTCCCCTTCAATACTGAGCACTAGGTCAGCTCCCGAACCAATAGATGAACCTCCCAGGTTACTCATTGCAAACCAAGACGTCTCACCAACTTCCTTCTCACGATGACTATGTTGGGTTTTGAGCAATCTAACACTCCTAAGTGTACATGCAACCCTAAATACCTTGGATCTATGTTTTCTCTATTATACATGCAAATATCAACTTTCCAAGGTATTGTTCTATTCTAGCATACAAAACTTTGAATAAGACAAGTTAGAATAACATACCTTTTGTTGGTGCTTGTCTTCATGAAGCTTGAGTGCCTAGTGCCCCAAGTGTGACACCTCAAATGGTTCACACAACACCATAAGCACTTGGAATAACTTAGAGAGAAATTAGAACACTTCAAGAATCGGCTTGCCCTCCATGCATAGTATAGTCGCCAATTTTCCCAAGAAAGAGATCATTATATAGTGCGTTGCAATTAGGGTAAACCCTAATTGTCATGGCTATCCATTTCCATGGATCCATGGGCTCAAATACCCCATGGAGCATCCAATGGGTTTTAGCCCAACTTGATAATCCATGGAGCATTAGCCCACTATATAAGTATGGATGATTTACACAATCAACCCATATATTTAATTAGTCTTCTTTTGATCACATAATTAATTCTAAATTAATTATTGATCAATACTAATTAAATAATCTTATTAATATATTAGAACTTATAATATATTAATAAACCTTAAGTGTTATTTCTCTCATTTTAGTCTATCCAAGTGCATGATGCCATGCAACCCAAATGGACCATGCCGGGTCGGGTCAAGTCTTACCAATTATAGTTATGGACTTAGACATTAATCTAACAGTCTCCCACTTGGATAAGTCTAAAACTATTATTGCAAGTATGACTTCAGAACCCGACTAGCAATCGTAGCTCTCAAAAGCTTCTGTCAATCTCTGACCTTGTCGATGAACTCTGACCTCTGTCAATGACTTGTCCATTAGATAAGTGATCATATATTCCTCCATTCTAGATATCATATGGACTGAGACATGGATTATAATCATTCTCTCTGTCCATTTGTTGTTTCCCGATTTCTGATTTATGATGACTGACTAATTGAACAAATCAAATCAGTCCAGGCCCGGCCGAGCACTTACTTTTGTCATCACTAAATCATCAAGGGGCCCACAGATATCGCTTTTATCCCTTTGAGGGTAAAAGGAATGGATAAACTTCGACTCATATGCTTGTACTGACTACTTGTTGAATCATACACAAAGGCACGTTTTATAGCATCGAGTTACCAATGCGTTTTCGTACAATGAATGTATAACCAACTCATCGGCAACAACTCATATCTCTAGGTTTGAAGAATATAAGATATTATCGTCTCATGATTCACTCGTGATTAAATCCATGAAGTGAATCCAAATGAGCGTGGGTTGAATCCAATACTCAGCCCTTATGAGTACTCATGAACGTTGTAGCAACCATTGCATTGTCTAAAGCACTTTAGACAAATCATACAAGCCAAATTCACGACAGTCTTGATTCATATCTACTTCCAACATATGACCGACTGTGGATGGTTTGAATAACTTGGTTATTCAGGAGAATGACCTAGTTATTCTGGAAGTCAAAACATGCAAAGTGAAACACAAAATAATACTAGTCCTATATGGCCTCAACACTTTGAGCGTAAATAAAACACCTTTTATCTAAGCACCATATTGATCACTCATTATTCATGTTTCGATTAATCAACTTAATACTTGAATTGAAACAGTAGTGATGCCATGCTCCAAGCATGCTATATGTTTCTCTAAACAATAGCTATGTCATACTCCAAGTATGCACACTATGTTTACATATGGTCATCTCTTTGTGAAATGTATATCAATTGAACATGACTTCAATGATTCTCATTTCACAATCCCAATCCTTATTGTAAATGTAAGAATACCAAGTTCTTGTCATTTACCGTAATCTATGCAATGATCCTCTTGTAATGATATTCACACAAGTCACAAAAACTTGGCAACAAACATTACAAAGTATTCCAATGGAAAGCAATTCCATGGAGATGAAGTCTCAAATTCAAAGTACATTCCTTTGAATATCCTTCTTTGCATTAAGTTCTTTAATCTTACACAGATTCAAAGAATAACTTACACCTATGGAAACAATTCCATATTCCCATCTTGACCATCACTTTTGAACAAAAGTTGCCTCTTTCCAAAATATGTCAATACGATCCTTACTCTATACTTCCAATTGTCCATGAGTAACCAAACTTTGGAAAACCCCAAATTGTTCTCGACAATTGCTTAATCATCTTAGTCATATCCGTATCTAATCCATTTTCCCTTCTTAACGCCCTAAGAATTAGGAAAATTTAGAATGGATGGATATTATAACACATGCAAACGATCCTATATCCGAAGCATATGGGATACGATTCATGCTATAAAATTTTTATTTGCCATGTTCTCATAATTCGAACTCTGAAGAGGGATTCCGTAATCATAATCGAATTTTGAGAAAGCAACATATATAGAAATTCCTTATGTTGAACCATTCCAACATAACATTCATATATATTCTTGACTAAAGTTGATTAAAATCTCAATCTAAGCTTATAGAATTGGAATGAAGTATAAATTTCTCTCCCTTAATTATAGTAAAACAACTTTTTCAAAGCGAGTTGAAACTTTTGTTTTCTATAATTAACATTGCTAACTTACAACATAATCATCATGCTCCCACTAGCATAATGATCATTATCTAACTAGCATAACACTTTATGCTCCCACTAGCTTTAACATGTACCTAGAAATCAGTCAGATTTCTGATACTAGATTGCCTTGATAAGACTTTATCAAATCATACACCTGGAGTCTAAACCTTTCCTTAGATAGCTCACATGTGAGTCTAAACCTTTGCCATTCTCATTAGTTAGTGTGCCGGTTAACCACACACGCTCCCACTAACGACATGAGAATGCAAACTTCACACTTGCTATCCACTTAAATCTACTTAGTGAAAGAGTTTCCTCACTATCATTTTCATGAATCGGAGAGAAACCTTATGAAACTTAGATTTTGATGGTGTATGTGTTCCTATCCATGTGAATTTGACATAACCATAATCACACGACAAGGTTAATGACAAATCCAAATTCATATGGACTGAACTTGTGCAGTCTTAATTTCTTGCCACCTGGTAGCACAAGGGTCCGCCATTTCTTCCAAGTTGTTATGCAACTAGTTGAGAACTCTCAGAACTCCAATGCAAAACCAACTTTAACTGGAATGGGCACAGAATATGTCAACACGATAGGTTACAAACCTCAATTCGTGGTCTAGTGATTAACAAAACTCTTGATTAGTTCTTGAATCTATCTTAAGATCCTTTTAAGACTCCCACTGACCTCTTGACATATAAGATTCTCTTTGTCAAGAACCATTCCTTGACAAAAACGAATATTGAAGAGTTAGTGCAGATGCTTATCAAGTTAAACACTTCTAACAATTGGTCTTAGTTGGTCTTTGTTTTATCCAAAACATCACAACTTACCAATTTCAAATGTACAAGAGTAAGAACACATTTTACTCTACATTTAACAAGTGTTTTAAACCTTTCTTAAGATTATGTCACTCAAGGCTTAACCTTGGAGTATGACTCTAAGATTTAATTTTGGAACGAAGTATAATTTATCTTTTGATCTAATCAGTTCAACAATTCACGATTCCTCTCCTTAGCCAAACAAAATGAACTAAGGCGTCCTTAGAGGATCAATTGTGACATGGTTTCATAATCACTAAGATAATCATAAAACAAGATACTCAAGTACTCTCCCATCTCTTCAGATTAGAGAAACTTTTATCTTTCTGCCTTATTTGATTCTTCTTACTCATTATGTCTATCATTGAAACTTCTCCAATGATCCATAACTATACTTAAAACTTGTAAGTATAACCATATTTACTAAACTTTAGTAAATCATAATGAATAATCTTATCAACTTTGTGGTGGACCTGATCAGCGCACACCCAAGTGTATCTGATCCCTTTGTCCTTCGCTTGATTCACATATACATGTGAACAAGGAATTAGATTTAATTTCCCAAATATATAAAAAAATCTCATGATCATACAATACAAGTTGCATGATTCCAAGTTTCTATCCAACTGAAACTTGGGTGATGAGAATCTTTCCTTATTTGGTAAATTATGAAACTTCCACTAATCAAAGAATCAAATCCATTTACCCATATTGCTTATCAATGGAAACATATAATCAACAATTTTTCACAAATGCCATTGTAAGGATACTTAAAATAAATAAAATCAAAACCATTTTTCTTTTATTTTAAAACTTTGCGGAAAAATTTATCCTTACAATCCATATGGAAAACTTGTTGTTATCTATTCCTAAGCAATATATCATAACTCTTAAGTAACAACTCAAAATTCTGATCACCGAACCATGCGATCGAAATCCATCTTCGCGATCAGAATCAGCATATACTTCCTTTAAGTTTCTTCACTTTTTCTTTGATTCTTAAAACATCAACATGCGACCTCGTCACATTATGCAATAAGAATCTCATAATAGAAACTTAATAGAGTTAGACAATGGACTTTATCTGAAGTAGAGTCAAACCTACTGACTTTACCATCCCTAAGATGTTTCAGGTAAATTTAGCAGCTTCGCAACCAACGTCTTTCCTTTGGCAACAGAATCTTATGGACTCTTTGGAAACGGTACATGGGACTATCACAGACTTAACCTTTCTCTTTACCATTTGGTCAACTGAGTTGACTATGGCCGATCCCTTTCCATTGGGAAGAGAAAGTTTTTCCTGGACCTCCAATGTCACCATTTTCAATGTCCAAATAGGTTTGGAAAGTAGATCTTCCAATCCAATTTGCTTTACTAATGCTCCAAATCATTGCTGATTTAGCGTCATCAAGCAAATAGGCAAGATCATTAAGGGTCCTGTCGCGACCTGTCATCAGGGAGTGACTGAAGAACCAAGTCAGCAGCCAGCTACCTCGAGACTTCGACACCCGACTCTCCCGACTTGTCAATATGTGGCTTAATCCCCAAGATCTAAGCACATATAGACTTTGCTTGCCAATAGGGATTGAGTGACTTAGAACTTATCAAGTCTTAAAACTTGTGGGATAGGGAGATTTATTGGAGGAGGTGGATGAAGTGAAGTATGATTTCTAGTCCCACAAATGCCCAACAAAGAGATTGATCTTTCACCTTCATTGCCATTTGGGATATCATCTTCATTAGGAAGCTTGTTCCTAAAGATTTGGGAAGACCATAGCTGTCTAAACTAGACATCTATAATGGGAGAAATTCAAGTTAGTTGATTTAAAGTCCTTAATATAACACCCAATATGAAATATTAAGGCTAGGACCCAACAACCTATCTATAACTGGAAGAGGGATGCCGTAATCCAAATTATAAAATAGTTGAAGGTAGGTAAATGACGATTTACCAATTTCCACCATGAAAACGAAATATTTTATTATTAGGTTTTATTGGTTTTGAAACTCCTAGATCTTTTGAGATACATTGAACTTTTCAATGGCATGTTTGAATCTCGATTGTGCCCTCTCAAATTTGTGACTGGGATGCCGAGGATCACAAACAAGGTGTGAATAACCATACAAATTGACTTGGTACCCTTAACAATTTACCTAATCGATGTGCTGATTAACCACACACGCTCCACCGATCTATAATAAAGTCAAGTTACCCTTTGCCACTCTTACTAGTCCATGTTAGTGTGCCGGTTAACCACACACGCTCCACTAACGACTTGGTAAGGTACAAAGTGCAATTTTATGGGCTAGCACCTTTTCACATTTTCCTAAGTAACTAAGATTGGGAATTTATAAGTGTTTAGTTACTTAGTATTTTTCATTATACTTTTAATGAAGGGAGAATTATAGTCCATTCCTACCCGTTCGGCTAACGACCCTCCACCAGTCAAGGAAGCGGTGGGTGAGAGTGGACACCCATTAAACTGCCATTTTATAGGCAGTAACCTTATACCCCCCTTATAGACCGACTTCGTGAATGAGGCCTACTAACGGTAAGATTGACTACCTCTTATACATATCTATATAATTAAAATTATAATAATAGTATAAGGGTTGAATTTTAAACCTTTTAAAATTTCAATGTTCAATTTGGAATTAAAGTATACATAAGGAGTAACTTTTCAAATTCCAAAACTTGAGGGCAAGTTTTGAAACTATTTCAAGACTCTTTAAATCATAACTTATGAGTTTAATGGTTCATTAAAATGAAGACTCTTCATTTTAATGTAACCCCTTATTCTTTAAAAACACCTTAAAGAAGTGTCTCTTCAACATCCATAACTTGAGGACAAGTTATGGAGTCATTAAAGTATTTAATGGAAAAAACTCTTACATTTTATGTAACCTACAAAACTTTTATGAGTTTTTAAGATTCATAAATATGACTTTTCATATAACTTGAAGACAAGTTACAAAAACATGTTTTATGAACTTCTTTTAGACTAATATGGATTGAAAACAACTAAAACATAATTTTTTTCATTATCAATCTAAACTAACTCATAAATCAAGGAAACATAAAATTCTTGAAAATTCATAACTTGAGGACAAGTTATGAACTCCATACAATTTTCAACAAGATCATGAATTATATCAACAAACAGTTTGCACACAATTCCTATGATCTAGCAAAACTCATAAGCATGATCATTCATAATCAACAATTTTCAAGAATAACATGAACACATAAACTTGAAACTTTTATTATAGCATTAAAATATGTTTAACGTAATCATTACCACATTCAAAACAAGTTTTATAAGCCCAAAACAGCCAAAGGTAATTATTCTAGACCAATTCCAGCACCAAAACTTGAAAATATGCTGTCTGAGGGTCCAACTCGTCGAGTGCATGAACAAACTCGACGAGTTGGATGCATTTTGCCTTGGACTCGTCGAATCCCTTCATGGACTCGGCGAGTCTGCTGGGCAGACAACACCAAAAGTCGATTTTTAAGCAGTTTAAGCAAGTACAACAAGAAAACAAGCCTAGGCTCTGATACCACTGTTGGGTTTTGAGAAATCTAACACTCCTAAGTGTACATGAAACCCTAAATACCTTGGATCTATGTTTTCTCTATTATACATGCAAATATCAACTTTCCAAGGTATTGTTCTATTCTAGCATACAAAACTTTGAATAAGACAAGTTAGAATAACATACCTTTTGTTGGTGCTTGTCTTCATGAAGCTTGAGTGCCTAGTGCCCCAAGTGTGACACCTCAAATGGTTCACACAACACCATAAGCACTTGGAATAACTTAGAGAGAAATTAGAACACTTCAAGAATCGGCTTGCCCTCCATGCATAGTATAGTCGCCAATTTTCCCAAGAAAGAGATCATTATATAGTGCGTTACAATTAGGGTAAACCCTAATTGTCATGGCTATCCATTTCCATGGATCCATGGGCTCAAATACACCATGGAGCATCCAATGGGTTTTAGCCCAACTTGATAATCCATGGAGCATTAGCCCACTATATAAGTATGGATGATTTACACAATCAACCCATATATTTAATTAGTCTTCTTTTGATCACATAATTAATTCTAAATTAATTATTGATCAATACTAATTAAATAATCTTATTAATATATTAGAACTTATAATATATTAATAAACCTTATGTGTTATTTCTCTCATTTTAGTCTATCCAAGTGCATGATGCCATGCAACCCAAATGGACCATGCCGGGTCGGGTCAAGTCTTACCAATTATAGTTATGGACTTAGACATTAATCCAATAGACTATCTATGCTCATTGCGACAAACAAGTCACGAAGTTCACTTTACCCCAAGCAAATGCTACAACTCATCTGAAATCGTCTTGCTTCCGACCTCTATCATCTACCACCCACTGGTTCCATGTGTCTTGTGAGTATTCTCATACCAACGAAACTGACCCACTCCGGTCTAAGAAATCAGATGAAGATCAATACCCCTCAAAATGAAACCCATCTACAAATCTGAAACCTCATCTCGCCTACACACGAACGACTCCAGACTCAAGCTCGAGATTCTGATTCAACAGCAGACTTGGAACCACTCAATTCCAATATGGTACTCAATGCATGACCCAAGATTCGTGAATTTAAGCACACACACCATCTCCCCAATTCCTTCCAATTACGATAATCCCTTCTCAACCTGGGATATAACAATTATCGACTGTCATGGAGACCCCGGTCTCGCCCCTGGTTCGACAATCAATTTCCTGAAGACTCAAATGGTAAGGCTACTCAAGCCTAAGAACTCCTCTGCGTCATACTCTGACTAGTGAATTACTACAACCCCTGGCGGGACAGAATTCACCCCTTATCGACTATTAAGTGCTACGGTCTCCCCCGTAGTCTCGCAACACTCTCTCATTGACTCGAGAATGCTACAGCTCCCTGCAGTATCACAACACTCTCTCTTAAACCAGTGAATACTATGAATCCCCGTAGTATCACGAAACCTTTCTTTGACTCACGTATGATGTGGCTCTCCGCAGTCACACAATACCCTTTCTCTCACTGACTCGTCGATGCTACGACTCCCCGTAGCCTTACAACACTATCTTACTCACTGACTCGCCATGGGCTGACTCCGTGGTTTTTCCCTGCTAATCCTAAGTGATTACTCCCACTCCGATCCACTCGCTCTCTGATCTCCTCATAATCTCATCATCAAATCATCATCTCACTGGGTTCACTAACTCATGCTCCACAACCCAACATAGATAGGTGCACATACCCACTCAGCTTGTGCACAACCACTCCTAATGTAAATTCTCATAAGCCAGGCACTTATCTTAACACAGGTACACCCTTAGACAGTCTCACTCTGGGTACAATTAACTGATGGGTTCCCACTGGAATAATAGTCACTCGATACTCCACTTACAACTCAAATCTCAATATAATCCAAAAATTTAGGGCGTCATACTCAGATACCCCGGTATGCCATCACAAAATCTCATGATGTCTTGCCACGTACATTGATCGTCCACTCGCACAGCTCGGAACCTCAAAATACTTCGACTCACAACTTAAAACACGGGGAATTGTCAACGACTGAAAACACGTTGACAAAATCCGAAGCTCCATCCTCTACTGATAACTACCCATACGAAACTACTCATACCGACTCTGAAATTGGATGACAAATCAACTGCTGTCCCCCATGGAGTATAGATCACAATCTATACCGATACCCACACATCTCAACAATTGCACCCTAAACTCAGCGCCCCAACCACCTTGAACTCAACATTAGCAAACCTGAAAAATCCATGGCCACAATAAATTCTCTAACCAATGGTCACCTGTCGTGGATTCACCCATCCTTTCTTAAGCATATACACATACATCATCTCATCCCGCGCCTCGCCTCATCCACCAATAACCCAGGTCTTATGCATCCGTACCTCAGATCTCCATAACCAGTTCTCTAACCGTACATGAATGAATCGTTGATCCTCTTAGTAGAATACCCAGTTCTCCCCCACTCAGGGTTCGAACCATCACCAATTGGCATACCAACAATCTACGCCATAAACTGTTTCACCAGGTGCATCACACTTGACTCTTGGAACGTGCCACGTAATCGCATCGATGATATTCCCAATGGAAACCAAGCAGCTCCAAATATCCCGTAACTCGTAAAAAAAATCTCAAAATCCCCTCATCGTGACTGCCTCTAGTCATCCCGAAGCCTCAGACCGACACACCGCCGGATACCCCAACTGTTTCGCATTAATCTTGACTCTCCATCTGGAAATAATGCACTATCAAGCACCTCGTCTCTAATTCCTCGACTAGACTCCCATCGCAGAAATCATCATGAAAACAAGATACCCCACTCTCATAATCGATACACAATGAAGACAACGAGGGCCATCGCCCGAGTATACTCCTCTTAATCACTTGAAATCGCTGATAAAAGCATGTCTGACTCGACTAAGGCATCTCTTTGTCCTCATCTCAGTCTTCACTAATATCTCTCTCGTGGTATAAGGAATACCTCGCAACAAACATACTGCCCCAAGTACTTTGGTGAAAATATTGCAACCCTATGCTACCCCACGGGGTTTACCTCCAACTCTGAAACCGGATACTCGATATTTCCTTCACTTCTCCCAGAAATGGGAACAACACAACTCTTTCCACAGAAGGTGACATCTCATCCATCAACCGATGGCTCAACTCAGACCTCGATCCTTCAATAAGCATCATCTCTACTCATCCCTGAGCCTTGCGACTCCAACTAACATCTCACCAATAAAATCCCTCAGAAACGAACTCGATTTTCCTTTCCAGGTATTCTCCATTAAAACTTGCTTGTCATGGCCCTCTGGCCCCACACATAATCACCTGATCTCGGACTAATCTACTTGCACGGGACAACTGGTAAAACCAGAAGCTCTAACCGCCATGAATTATGGTACTCGAACCATGTGATCACCTCTCACTTTGTTACTTAGAAGCTCTGGTATTCTCCCTGTTTCGAGTATGGGTCCTCTGCTTTCAGTAGTACGGGCCCATACTACCTGCCACATCTACCCATACTTTCCACACGGATCGTCCCAGAATTCCTAAGTAGCTCCTCAAACCTCTCGATCAACAATCCCGCTAAATGTGGTCGCTTCCCTGCGAATGCTCTCCTCTATCAGCGTACTCATCTGACTAAGGCCACTCCATAGGCTCTTCCTAGGTTCCCTCACTTCTTTGCCCTCATCTGCTGAAGAACTCCTTATGATTCCAGTCATCGACCTCTTGAATATCATCATATTCACTTAGGCCCTGTTTGATATGCATCTGACCGAGTCAGGTCAGACATTTTTGTCTGACCCGGTCAGACGAAAGGTGTTTGATAGACAAAATCTTGACGTCTGACTCGGAAAGCAAGGTCTGACCGAGAAAGAAGTTGGGAGATGGCTGACCCAGAAAGAAAGTGAGGGTTTCTAATAGTACCCTTGGCTTGGATAAAAATTCATAGCTAATGAAGATTACAAGATTAGAACTTAAGTCTCCCTTGTAAAAGGGATGGTATTTACCAGCAAGCTAAATGAGTTTTTGTGTTTTATTTCTAAAATAATATATTTAATGTCTATTATGCTGGAAGTTTTTTATACATTATTATTATTATTATTATTATTATTATTATTATTATTATTATTATTATTATTATTGTTGTTGTTGTTGTTGTTGTTGTTGTTGTTGTTGTTATTATTATTATTATTATTATTATTATTATTATTATCAATGTCTATTATTATTATTATTATTATTATTATTATTATTATTATTATTATTGTTGTTGTTGTTGTTGTTGTTATTATTATTATTATTATTATTATTATTATTATTATTATTATTATTATTATATTGCATAGAAACGTGTAGAACATCAGGGTAAAATGGTCATTTTGCACCAGTCAGCACATTCAGTCAGATTTTCAATCAAACAGCATGATTTCTTACTCAGTCAGAATTTCTTACTGAGATAGACCTTTCTCAGTCAGCACTTTCTCGATCAGCAACTATCAAACTGGGCCTTAGTAGCTGACTCCCATCATCAAGAGTTCCACAAAACATGAAGCAAACAACATTCGGGCATCGACTAATCTCTACAAACACATAAAACCACTCTAGGTTACTACTCCACTTACACTCCAAAAGTATCACCGAACTCAAGCAACTCTACCCCCTCGCGGATATCTAAATACTCTCTCCGTAGGCTCCTCAACTGCTCATCTAGGTATCTCTCCTAGATTACTCCTCTACTCAAGTTCTCTCTAAAAGATCTCTGCTCGATACTCTTACTCTACACATACTCAAAGCTCATCACAAATAGTAAAATTCATAGGCTAAGGCATCACAAATTAGGCAACTCTAGCCCTAAAATATGAAATACTTAGCCTATCATCTAGCATGCATCACTAATATCTCAATAATAACTCATAACACAAATGAGCAATGGTATTTTGGGAAATCACCGTTCGGGCTCTGGCTGATTGTACACACTGCTCCTTCTCGTTTTTCTCTATGAAACTCTTGCTCATTTTTAGAAAAATCATTTCTTGTGAAATTTTTTCTCAAATCCTCAGTTTGAGTCTAGATATACCCGAAGGTGCATCCGAATCCCTCAAACCAAGACTCTGATACCAACTTGTAACACCGCAATTTCCAAACAATTTTTTCATTTTAAAATCATATAATTTTATAAAACATTTCACAAAATCTCATTTGTTTAGTTTACAAGACACATCTCCATAATTGATTGATTAATAATCCAGGATCCTCAAAACATAACTCCTTCTCTGATATGTACAATCGAGCCGGTGCCTTCCCGCGATCCTGAGAAAAACCTGAAACACATAACACATAACACGGTAAGCATGAAGCTTAATGAGTTCCTCAAAATATCATACACATCTTAGTAGCCCCTCATGGCTATACTCAGATAAGACCCTCTGATCAATGTGTCTCAGTGGGACCCTCTGGTCCCTGAACTCACGTGGACCCTCCGGTCCTAACTCAATAAGCTCGTAATAACAATACTCAACATAAATCATAGAGACATAATGTAGAATATCATAACACACAAATAAGCACATATAATACATCTCAGTCACACAAGGATACCACTCACGGTAAGTATAGTGAGAAGATTCACCTCGGATGAAGAACGGCTCCTATAAATGTTGCCGCTGTACACCGGCCTCTAACACTGTGCCAAACCCACAGTTAACCCAATTAGGATCTAAGACCATACCTTCACTCATCAGGTCTAAATATAGCCCACCTAATCGGTCCACAAATAACCTAAACACATTGGGCCCAACAAGGCCCAATACTAAGTGGGCCCACCCAAGGCCCAACCATTAACTCAAGTAAAAAAGGCAAGCCCAACACAAGGGCCCACTAATGGCCTGATCTTCCCAATTAGGCCCAACCTTAAATTAACCTAACCCCCAAGCCCAATAATCCTTTACTAAATCCCAGGAGGGTGAAAAGATCATTTTTCCCCTCCAAATTCACATTTGCTCGAAAGCCTAAAAAGTCAACAGAAAGTCAACACCTGCCACGTACGCTGGGCATATGTCTAGCCATGCATGCAACGGGGTGACTTGGTGCTACGTTGCGCGCAGCTGGGAGTACGCTCGAAGTACGTCCCAAACTTGTTTATCCCACTCAAGTGGTCTTAACCCATTAAGACAAAGGCTACCATCTCAAATCTCGGTCAAATGAAGTCTCTTATAACATAAATTTGGTGACTTTAAGCTCTATCAAGGCTGAACAAGTCAAGATCTCATAAACTCTCAGTTTTTCCACCATAAAATCCACATATCTCATAAATGGGGAGATCTTGACAACCAACACTCAACTTTTATGAACTTATACTATCTAAACACATCAAAGAGGACATATATAAGGCTCTTAGGTTGACCAACTCAAAAAGCTTCAATCTTTGGGGACATAAACCCTACAATGGACCATTAAATGAACTATGCAAAATAAGATCAAAGTTTTCAGCTTGATACCTCTGAATGATGCTCCATCCTCAAGGAAACTCAGATCCAAGAGCTTGAATGACAACTCTTCTTCCTTCAAAGTTCCTTCTTCTCAAAAGAATCCCACAAGATCACTTCATAAGCCTCCAATGCTCACACAGCCCAATAAACGAGATTTAGGGTTTTGAGGGAAGTAAGATGCTGGAAATGGTGGCTGAATATGAGGGCATATTGTTCCTTAAATAGGGATACTCCAAACATTAGGGTTTCCTTCTAGGACCTAGTACGCTCAACGTACCCTCTGGTATGCCCAGTGTACTAGGTGGCCTTCGCATCTCTTCCACACATATGAGTATGCCTAGCGTACACATAATTACGCCCCGTATACTCAACTGACACACATCTCAAAATAAGGACTAAACTTGCCAAAACTTCAAACTGTCGTAGCTCCTTCGTTACCAGTCCGTTTCCAACGAACTTTATATCCCCATAAAGGTGATGAGAAGCCATACGCTTCTAGCAACTCGTCACAACCCCGAGACTCCCTCATGCCTGGTTTTCAGCCCATGAACCCTAATCACGGATGATCTGAAATAGGATGTTACACTCCATCTTCCTTTACCCTGAAAACGAAATCCTAAGTGCCTCTTGTGAGTTTTGAGCTTGTAAGTACGATTTTGGTGGTGTTTTAGTTAAAGAAGAAGAAGAAGAACTCTTGGTGGTTGATTGAAGGGATAGCTTAAGCTTGTAGATCCAGGATTTCCTTGAGCCTTTTGAGTCAAAAAGCTCACACCTTGATGATTATTTGTGTTAGATCTACTTTATGGTGTTATTTGTGCACTTTTGAGTCTTTTGAGTTAAATACGAGCTTTTGATCTACTCCATAAGCAATGGATGCTAGATCTTAGCCCCATTTAGGCCCTATGTTCATAAAAACGCAGACTTTATGGAGGATTTTGGCCCATGCATGTATTAAGATCTTTATTAAGCTCCTTTTTGAGCTTTGAGTCCCAATAAGCCATGCATGAGTGTAAAGTTGCCAACTTTATGATATAAGTCACCTTTAGGGACCAGATCTGAGAGTATAGATGAAGGTTTTAACTTATTAAGTGCATAATGAAGAAATCTAGTAAGCAGAGGAGTACGTCGGTCGTACGAGTTGAGTACGCCCCACGTACTCAACAGTTGGGCATTTGGGCTTGGCCTTCTTGATTTGGGACATAGTTTGGGCTTTATAAGCTTGGCCTTGTTGGTCCATTAGAATTCTATTTTAGAATTGGGACTAGTATGTTGGGCTTCCTTGGATTTAGGACCATGATGGGTTTTGGGCTCAATTTGGAAGATTGGGCCATATTGGGATTTGGGTTGTCAAATAGGATTTGGGTCTTTTGAATAGTTGACCAGGCCTTGGTTTTAGGCCATGTAAGAAAAAAGGTTAAATGATCTTTTACCTTGGTTATGGGCTAGGCATCTTAGACTCTTTGTCTTGGGTCGGGATCCAATTATTAATTGGATATTATTTCGATGATGATAGCGAGGGGATTTTCCGGACCATCAGGCTGATATTTATTTGCGTATTTAGCAGCTAGAGGTTAGTTTCCTTACTTTGCTTAGCGGGTCGAGCCAGCCCATGGTTTGTTATGTTAAGATACTAGATGTCCGTGTGACTCTTGCATGTGTTATATGCTTGTATGCTTACCGGGTGGGGCTTGATGACCATTATGTGTGCTATTTATCTTTGTGATTATTTCATGTGTTATGTGTTTATCTGTTATATGATTATATGTACACGGGTTGGGGCCCGATGACTAACAGATCTGTATATTGAGTGGGACCCGATGACCGGAGGGGCCCATTATGTGTTTATTATGTGTAGTATGGGGTGTTTTGGGAAACTCACTAAGCTTTGTGCTTACGGTTTTGAGTTTATATTTTCAAATACTTATGGTTCGAAGGGGATAACCTTGGGATGATTGCAGTGCACACACCACCTCATTCCGTATTTTATGATTACTCTGATGTCTTTAACATATTTGATACACTTTGTTCCTCCATGGTTTTATGATGATGTTTGGATAATAGTTTTACTAATTTTATAAACAAAATTTTTTGGTCTTAATTTTTGGGACGTTACATGTTCACATTCAATCTGAAGAGAAAACAATTTCCAATTCGTTTATGTTTTGCATTGACAATCAATAAAGCTCAGTTACAAATAATTCCAAATCTAGGTATTTATCTTCAAGAATTAGTTTTCTCATATGACCAAGTTTATGTGGCATTATCCAGAGAGATATCACGTGCTAATATAAAAGTAGTAGTGAAGTCTGATGAACAATTCAACGACAATGAAGTCTATATATCAAATGTGGCGTATAAAGAAGTGTTGCGCGGTTAATAATACATAATCAAGTATGTATTCATGTACATTTGTAAAAAATCTCAAATTTTGATTTTTAATTCTTATTGATTCTGTTTCTGCTAGCATGACTCTTATTGTTAATTGTTTAGATGTAGTAAAGTGTTTGCACAAAATAACTAATCTCATGTAGAAACTAATTTATGAAAAAACTATTTGCGCCCGTTGTTTGATGTGGTTAAATGGCTAGTGTGTGTGTGTGTGTGTGTGTATATATATATATATATATATATATATATATATATATATATATACTAGGCTCCTTACCGAGTTGGCCAATTACTCGGGCGATCAATCCCTACTTGGCCCCTTACCGAGTCGAGTTACAAAATCCGAGTACTCCCCGATCGGCCTCTCACATAAGCTAGCAGTGTTGCAAAACTCGGCCAACTCGGTGATTAATATGTATAATATACTTAATGATTTATTATTTAACACACACACACACATGTGGTTATTACTACATATTTATCTTAAAATTTCAGGAATTATTCACGATGTGAGAGCATTGTGTGTTTTTTAGTTTCTGTGCATTCATATGTACCTAATATATATATATATATATATATATATATATATATATATAGGTTCTGTTGAGATTTTGAAAAAAAATAAATCTTTAGATTCAACCTTAGTCACATATTTCTTATTTGCCGCTCTAGCGCTTCGACGTACCAGCGCGGCGGGAGATTTATAATCATAAATGATTATTCTGATGGCTTTTATGGGTTATAAAAAATGAACATGTGGCGAAAAAACACTTAAGTTTACATGCAACCTAGAAAGGATCTATGTTTTCTTTATTGATATCAACTAACTATGAATGCCAAAAAAAAAAAAAAAAACCATACGAGAGAGGCTAAGAAATCAAAATTCACATCAAATTAGGGTTAAATACCTTTTTATTATTATTTCAAATAATCAAAGTAGAATCCTTCAAAATCTTGGAAAGCTAGCACCAAAGGAATAGATGACTCTAATGGTTTGTACCTCAAACCCTAGTAGTAAGAAGACTTGAGGAGAGAGGAGGCTTGAGCAAAAATTTGGCTCTATGAAGACAAGAAGGAGTATGTGAAAATAATAAGAGCCAGTGAGGGGTTTATATAGTTGAAGCAAACTTGAGGTCAAAGCTAGGGTTTTTGGGATAAGACCCAGATTAATTAATATAATAATCAAGCTACCTTATCTCCTTATCCTAAGCCTCATGAACAAAAAATCTAGGTTATTCTTAGCCAAATTATGTTCACCCCCATCCCATGGTTCTAAAGTTTTACTGTTTCAACTTTCAATAAATAACCAAACAGTCCATGCACTTTTAATCAATTCAGTTAATCCCAAAATTAATTCCAATTAATTTATAGTTAATTCCAAATTAATTATTATTATTTCTTATTAATATATTAATCATATAATATATTAATAAACTATTTATTCCAATTTATTAATCATATAATAAATTAGCAATTTAGCCTCTTCCTCCAAAAGTTATTCTTTCCAAATACTAGCTTTGAGGCAACCCAAAAAGGACTTTGCTTCTAATTCAAGAATATACCACTTTATTTATTGGCTTAGCCACCTTAATATAACAGTCTCCTACTTGGATAAGTATGTAACTACAATTGCAAGTATAGACCGTGAAATAAACAACAAAGAGTGCTTTCCAAGGCCACTGCCAAACTATTTTTCAAATCAGTTATTGACCCTAAGATAAGTAATCAGATACTCCTTCGTTCTTCAAGATATCATATGAACACGAGAGATGGATCATAATCAATATTATTGTCCAAACTTCTGTTTCCCGATTTCGCAGTTTGTAAAGACTAAATTGGACTTCAAATTGAAACCATCAATTAGTCCTAGCTGGGCCCAACACTATATAGTCAACATCAAATCATCGAGGGGCCCAATGATATCACTTTTCTTGTTAGGGAAAAAGGAACGAATTACATTGACTACATAGTCATTCAGTTCACAAATTAAATCACACATGAAATTACCCTTTATAACATCTAGTTACGAGATGCGTTTGAGTAAACCAATGCAAAACTAATCTATATATATATATATATATATATATATATATATATATATATATATATTTATATAAGAATAGCAGATACTATTGTCTTAGAATTACTTGTGACAAGATCAATGAAGTAATCTCTAAGCATGTGTTTATCCAATACTCAAAATCCTTATTTTCAAAGTACTCATGAATATTGTAGAAATTCATATTGCAATGTCTTAACATCAATCGAAAATTTACAATCAATTCATGACAGTCTTAATTCACTACTTACTTCCAAAAGTATGAACAACTGTGAAAGTTTAAATAATTCAAATTACTCATGAAGTGAAAACATGCAAAAAGAAACACAAGAATAAATAATTGAATAAGGCAGTACGATACTCATAAATAATTCCCTATCAATCATTCACCAAATCAATTACATTTATTTTTGTTACAGGTCTCGAACATATCACATAACTACTAAAACTAATATTGTCTCTTAGGCTTATGCCCCTAGCATGCTGGTAATGTTTGACTTTGATCAGAGCCTTTTTGAAAGGATCTGCAACATTATCTTATGATGATACTCACTTCACCAAAAGGTGTCTTGTTCTACCCGATGTCGAATGTAATGGTACTTTTCGTTCGATATGGTTGGATCTACCATGATCATTTGATTCTTTTGTCAAAGCAACTACGCCTTCATTATCACAAAACAATTCCATAGGTTCCTGAATAGTTGATACCACTCTGATATCTTCGATCAAGCTCTTCAACCAAGCCGCTTCCTTCGATGCTTCACTCGCTACAATGTACGCAGACTCACACATGGAATCAACCACTGTGTCTTGTTTCAAACTTTTCCATGTAACCGATCTTCTATTCAGTAAGAACAACCAACCATACAGCAAATAAAAGTTGTCCCGGTCTATTTGAAAACTGGTGTCACTGTAACCACTCACTCTTAAGTCTTAACGGTATCATTGTCGCCAAGAACTAGGAACATGTCTTTCGTTCTTCGCAGATACATTAGAATATTCTTCACCGCAATCCAATGGGCTCTGCCCGAATTTCCCTAAAACCAACTAACCACGCTCAAAGCATAAGACACATCAGGGATAGTACAAGTCATTACATACATGATCGATCTTACAACCGAAGCATATAGGACTCGACTCATGTCAACGATCTCTTCATTAGTACTTGGACTGTGAGTCTTACTTAACTTGACAATACTATGAATGGGCAATTCCACTTTCTTTGAATTCTCTATACTAAAATGCTTCATTATTTTATCTTAATATATACTCTGTCTAAGACTACTAAGACTATTCTTTCTATCTTGATTAAACCTTATTCCTAGAATATATTACGCTTCTCGTAGATCCTTCATAGCGAAACACTTCCCAAGCCAACACTTAACTTCTCGCAAGGTTGAAATGTCGTTTCCTATAAGGAGTATATCATCAACATATGAGACTACGAAATTCATTATACTCCCACTATCTTTGACATATAGACATGAATAATCTTCACCTCTAAAGAACCCAAACACTTTGTCTTTCTCATGGAAGCAAAGATTCAAACTGGCTGATTCTTATTTTTCTCAAGCTAACACACTCTATCAGGAAATTTTACATGTATAAAACCCTTTGGCTAACTCATGTAGATGTCCTCAGATGGTTTCCCATTAAGGAAAGTGGTTTTAGCATCCATCTGCCAAATTTCATAATCATGAAATGCAGCTATGGCAAGCATGATCATGATAGACTTTATCTTAGCTACTAGTGAAAAGGCCTCATCATATTTAATCCCTTGGGTTTGAGTAAATCCCTTTGCAACCGGACTAGCTTTATAGGTGTTCACTTTCCCATCCATGTCGATCTTCTTTTTGAAGATCCATTTGCACCCGACTATCTTTCAACCAGGTACATAATCAACCAAGTTCCATACTTGGTTATCATACATGGACTGAATCTCACTATCCATTGCCTCCTTCCATTTGGCAGCCTTAGGTCCTACCATTGCTTCCTTGTAGTTAGCAAGTTCATCTAAATTTACCAGTGTAAGATCACTGACAAACGTGTCAGCATTTGTAGTAATATGGAAACGATAGTACTCATGTGGCATGCTAACCCTACTGGAACGACGAATGGGTAATGAGTTGTCAACTGGCTCAAATTGAACATCTTCCTCATGTTGAGTGCTAGTGTTGTCTGAGGTTCCTTCGTTGGATGACTCCTAAATTTTTTTCAAGATTATTAACACCCCCACTGTCCTCTTTGAATATGAGCTCTCTCTCGCAAAGGATTCATCTTCAAGCTACAAAGACCACGTTATCACTAGGTCTATGGAACAAGTATCCAAAGGAATACTATGGGTAGCAAATGAAGTAATACTTCTCGACTCTAGGTTCAAGTTTGTCATGCATCTCTTAATTTTTCCAAAAAATCACTTTTAAGGTTCTTATAAAAACTCGGTTTTATATTTCGGCTTGGTTCAATTTTAAAATTAATACCTCGTATTAATTTTGTGTATGAGCCATTTTGAACATTTTAATATTGTTTAATAAAAATTCCTTTTATTAAATAATACTTTGAAGTTTGAACAAGTTCTAAAAACGTGATTTTTACACTTATAATTCAATATTTCAAAAGTTGTCGTAATTAACAGTTTTATAAAATCGGTTTTATTCTATGGTAAGAATATGTTACATCCAATGTCCATTTATATATTTTGAAATCCAAACTCCATGTGATGTTTATTTTGTCCAAAAATAGTTTAGGTTTGTGAAAATCTAAATTATCAACCACACAAAATATTTAATTGAAAAATAAACAACACAAGCATTCATTTGACATAAATAAGCCTTAAACTATATAAAACGTTTGTGAGCCAACACAAACGTGTTAAGTCCTTCCTAAGGGACCAAATATTACAACTTGTTCTTAATGTGATCTTCAAGCTCTCACTTGCAATGACAACCAACTTTGTTGCAATTTTATAAAAACTTTAATAATAGTTATAAACTTTTATAAAATCGTGGGTCTCCATGTTTCTTCAAGAAATGGCCTCTATCTTTATCTTGTTACATTTTTCATAAAATAAATATAGTCTAAAACTAATCTGTTACATAAAAATAACAAGAATAAAAGCTAGCTACTTATATTACATACTTTATGAATAAAAGAATATTACAAACCATTTTCAACCAAATCACACAAACAACAACACAAATGGTCCAAGGCTTATTTATGTACACTAAAATACATATAAACATAAAACAACCTTTGTTTTTCTAAGACAACTTTAAATGACAAAAATTTTTGTCACATAAAATAGCAATTATAAAGTTGTCAAAGAAAAATATGTATGAACTTGTTTTTATACAAAAAACAAGTTATTCATATTCTCCAAAAACTAAGATTTCCATAAATAAAAAATGTTAACCAAACTTGCAAATCTTGCTCTGATACCAATTGTTGGGTTTTATTTAAAAATTTCGTTTAAAAAACTACAAATAATGGCAAACAGAAGACTTGATTTTATAAAACAACATAAACATTTTATCACCCACCAAGGATCATCATACGAGTAAAGAAAAGATTTAAAACACAACCATAGAAGGAAGAAGTGGTAACAACCTTTGAGGCACTTTGAGTCCTCTAGGGGAGGCTTGGAAGTTGATGGAGTGAGGATGAATCCTTGAGACACCAACAATGTGCCAACTTGATGTAATGCTAGTTGCAACTCTTAAACTTTTAAGTCAAAACAAGATTATGACTTAAAGAGAGAATGCAAGCAACAAAATCTTCAAAGTTCAAGATGGGGAAGAAGAAAGAGCTCTCGACCAAGGAGAGAGGAGTGAAGAAAAATGAGAGCACTCTCCTCTTATTTATAATGGAATCATGGTCCAAGAGTCATTAACCATTAAGTACTTTTAGACAACTTTGTCCCCTATGTCATGAACATATCTCCCTAGGTTTGATTCTTTTACATTATACCAATGCAAATGTCTTTTCTCTTCATCTCATGTTTCTAAAAAGAAAAGACAAGTCAAGAGTTTATATTTTATAAACTCAAAGTTTATAAGATATATACTTTGTCTTTTGCTAAAAGACAAAAGACTTATTAGGTCTGAAAAGATGTACTTGACATATTATATTCATACCATATGAAATAATGTGTTACTTGTATTGTAAAAAAAACTATTTCCTTGAAATAAATATTTTCCCAATTGTTATAAGAGTTTATGAATATTTATTAAAATCAATTTCTAATAAATAATCATTTATATCAAGTTGTTGTTAGTGTGACCCTTACGATCATCTGTTATTTAACAATATCATTTTAATATGACTCTTGAGCATACTAGATCCTTCAGCGGGTAGTGGTAATAGTGGTGGCAGGTGGTGGAGGTAAGTGGTGATGGTGTTGGGCGAGTAGGTCGTGGTGGTTGATGGTGGTGATGGGTAGTAGTGTTGGTGGTAGTGGGTGGTGGAGGTGGGTGATGGTGGTGTTGGGTCAGTGGGTGGTGGTGGTGATAGTGGTGAGTGGTGGTGGCAAGTATTGAAGGTAGGTGGTGGTGATGGGTGTTGGTGGTAGGTGGTAGTAGTGGGTTGTAGGTTGTAGTGATGGGTGCTTGGTATTGATGGTGAGTGGTGGGTGGTAGGTAGTGGTCATGGGTGATGTTCGTTAGTGGGTTTTTTTAATTGCTTTTAATTATTTGTTGATTTATATTAATATTATTTTATAATTGTAATTAGAAAAAGATTGTGTGCTCCAAATTTGTTCTCAAATGTTCTCGACTAAGCCCTTATATATATATATATATATATATATATATATATATATATATATATATATATATATATATATTTATATATATATATATATATATATATATATATATATATATATATATATATATATATATAGGTTCAGGTTCATTTGAAACCATACTAATTTTTTGAGACCGTGAGACCAAATCTAAAAATAATTTTAAAATGCAAAATAAAAGGAAAAATTCAAAAATTCTTTTTTTATTTATTATTTTTGGAACTTTATTTAACTAAAAAAAATAAAAAAAAAAATAAAAGATTACCGTTTTTTTTTTTTTTGAAAAATACGTGAAATATTCTAATAGAATATTACACTGTATATTTCTAATATGATTTTTAGAATGTTTAGAATATTCTACTAGATTTGCCAGATATGTAGAATATTCTAAATATTCTACTAAAATATGTAAAAAAATGTATTTTTTTTGTATTTATTTTTATTTTTTTTGGAAAGTATATATTCCGAAAATAATATTGGAAAAAAAAATTCGAAAATTTTCAATTATTTTGTATTTTAAAAATGTTTTTGTTTTATCTACTAAATGAGTGGTTAGGATTGCGTCTTACGACCTCACAAAATTAGACTGTCTCACATGAACCTAACCCTATATATATATATATATATATATATATATATATATATATATATATATATATATA